>NC_091285.1:118621047-119221047 GCF_032444005.1 Ranitomeya imitator
GACGCCAACATGCCCCCTCATCAAGACTAGAGTGAAAAACTCCAACCTTGATGAATCGGAGCCACAATATCGATGAGTCAGTGCCATAGTCTACTGTAAATCTTTAAAATTTTGAGCAGGTTATGCCCTGGCAGGTGTGAGATGGTAAAAAGTGAAATGTTGCAACCAAAACTCAGTACTGTATAAATATTTGTTAGATGTTGTCAGAGGGCAGTCTGACTGAGATTTGTTTTCCATAAAAGAGTTTAATTATAACCAAATAAATGTAATAAACATGAAATTAGCTTCTCCAATCACTAGTGCAATAGAGATCATATAATATGTTTGTTACTTTTTTGGACAGTGTAACTTTAAACCTAATGACTTTGTTAGATCTCTATTTTTCCATTCATTGGCTGCCTTAGGGTTTAACACATGTCCAATGAAAGCATGCTCAGCGGTTTCCAGTAAATGATCATTTGCATTGGAAGAGTGGACTCTCTTTGATAGACATACATGTTTACGGCGGAGAAGGCATACAGAAAATTTGTGGCTTATCTTCCAAAGAAATAGCCGACGCAGATCATAAAGGAGACATTTGATTCAGCCCAACAACTACCATGCAAACGCACTAAATAAACGAGCTTTCATTGCAGCTTCATGGTTTACATTGCTTTAGTATCTTGGGGTATGCGGTAATACATCTGCGACCACAGTCAGTAGACAGATAGACTTGCTAAGTTAAGAAAGCGAAGACTTTTTAATTTTCATGTTTCTAGATTTAAGCTTTTGATTTATGCTAAGGTATTGCACACTGAGCACTGGCATAATCAGGATATATAGCTTTGGAAATTTTCATTCGTAGCTGTAATAGAAGAAGTCTTGCAGTGCTCTGCATGCTACTGGGAAAAGTCAGGTGCTTATGGAAAGTGTGGCATGGATAATTGCTCTCATTTTCATCTAAATACCAACTAACAAAGATTTAAAATATTGAGAAAAGCTAGAAATCCCTTGTAGAGATTTCTGATCCGTATGGATAAGAATCCATAGAATTTTTGGAGATTATTACTCTTAGTACATAGTAGATTTATATTATTGCTATGATAATAATATATGCTGTATTGATTATAAATGGATAAGACATTGCCCCTCAGCTAAAGTATGTTACTGCATGTGAACTTAATCTAGATTCAAGAATTCAAGATGAGCTGCAATTTTCAGTGACACCATTTATTTTATCAAAGGATAAAGTGAAAAGCTGTGGTTGTCATAGCCGGTTAGCTATGAGCGCCGCCCAGTGGTTGGCACTCATAGCAAGTGAGGTATTCTGCTACATGCAGGTGATCTGATCATAGCCTGCATGTAGCAGAGCCGATCGGGTTATGGCAGCTTCTAGCCTCCCATGGAGACTATTGAAGCATGCCAAAAGTAAAAAAAAGTTTTAAAAATATGAAAAAATAAAAAAAAATATAAAAGTTCTAATCACTCCCCTTTTGACCCATTCAAAATAAAACAAAAAAAAACACAAATACACGTATTTGGCATCGCCACAATAAGAGTTGCCCAATCTATCAATATAAGAAAAGAATGAATCCAATCGGTAAACGGCGTAGCAAGAAAAAAAATCAAAATGCCAGAATTAGATTTTTTTGGTCGCTTCAACATTGCAGTAAAATACAATAACAGGCGATCAAAAGAACGTATACAAACCAAAATGGTATCAATAAAAACGTCAGATCAGTGAGCAAAAAATAAGCCCTCACCTGGCTTCAGATCCCGAAAAATTGAGCCGCTACGGGTCTCAGAAAATGGCAACATTTGGAATTTTGGAACTTTGGAATTTTTTTCTCTGTGAACTCGTAATGAACTGAAGAATCATAATAGCAGGTCAGTTTTAGCATTTAGTGAACATGGTAAAAAAAATGTAATTGGTAAAGTGTGGAAGTGCACTTTTTTTTGCAATTTCACCGCATTTGGAATTTTTTTCCCGTTTTCCAGTACATGATATGGTAAAATCAATGGAGCCATTCAAAAGTACAACTTATCCCACAATAAAATAAGCCCTCACATGGCCATATTGATGGAAAAATAAAGAAGTTATGGCCGTGAGAAGAAGGGGAGCAAAAAATGGAAACGCAAAAATGAAAATACCCCTGGTCCTTAAGGGGATAAACACAAGATGGAATGATTATGATTATTATTTTTAAAATGTCATCCTTCCAAATTAAACAGATTTTTCACTTCAAAATAAGAAATGAGCTGCAGTACCAAAGAAGAACCACTGAGGTGTACCACCTCCATTCACTGAGGTCGAAGGAACTGCTAACGGCTAATCAGTAGGGGTGCTGGGTGTTGGACCCCATCAATTATGGATTTTTTTATGACCTTTCAATAGACTTAGAGAGTAGTTCCAATATTTGCAGATAATACTAAACCCAGTAAGGCAATCAACACATAGGAGTCTAATTTCATATTTCACAAGTACGCTGAAGAACTTTTGGCTTGAGAAAAGCACATTTACAATTAAGTGCAATGCAAAACAGTGAATAATTGGTTAAAACTGCCAGTAAAAAGACTTGGGATATTAGAAAACAGTACACTTATGTCTAGTGATCCCACACTCGGACACTCTGAAGAGTTCTCTACATTTCCATTTATCGATTCTGGTCTCTTCTCTCACATTTCAAGAGGGACAGGAGGAGATTGTGTGTTTTGATGGCCAAATATTTTAGCAACCATAGTTAGAAGACGATGATGGGGAATAGCAATTAGTGTCTCAAGAGTTAGAGGATGATGAGACACAGTTGCCAACAAGTGATGTTGTTAAGTCAACAAGTCAGGAGGACAAGAGTGTGGAAGTGGAAGACAAGGTGGTGGACAATAAAGTCAGTACCCCAACCTGGGAAGGTACCATGCAGAGCAAGGACCACAATGCAGATGGGGAGAGATCCACAACACCACAACAAGCAGAAAGAGGTACTGGGGGTCCAGAGGCAGAAGGCAGGCAACTATTCACTAGAACACCCACACGCACAAATTTCCAGGCCAAGGGTTAGTTGTTCCCCCGTCAGGCGCTTTTTTTAAAGAAAGTGCGGATGATAAAAGAATGATCATTTGCAACCTGTGTCGTATCAAGATCAGAAGGGGCCTGACCACTAGCAGCCTGACCATGACCAGCATGCTCAAATATATGTCATCAAAGCACCCGACTAGTTGGGCTGAATGCTTGGGTCCAAAATCTGTGTCACCCGCAAACAAAATCAGTGTCTGCGGGTGACACCACTACCTCTTTCCCTGTGCTATGTACTTGACACATCTGTCCAGGATGCAAGAGTGGATGCCTCCCATCTTGCACCAGTTGTTGCACATTCGCAAGCACCATCAGCAACCAAGTCCAATTTTTCGTCCCAGCTAAGCATTCAGCTGTCCCTACCTCAAGCCTTGGAGAACAAACGCAAATACCGAGCCACCCACCAACGCACAGGTCCAAACATTAAACAAACACATGTCCAGACTGCTTGCCCTGGAAGTGATGCCGTTTAGGTTTGTGAACACTGTGAATTTCTGCGACCGCATGGCAGCTGCCATCCTTTGGTACTTGGTCCTCAGCTGCCACTATATTTCCCGGTGTGCTGTCCCTGCTTTACTCCACCATGTGTCCCATAACATCACCGTGCCCTGATCAATGCAGTTAGTGGGAAGGTCCACTTAACGACCGACAAATGGACAAGTGCTTGTGGCCAGGGATGCTACGTTTCCCTGATGGCACACTGGGTGAGCCTTTTGGAGGCCGGGACTGAGTCGGAGCCAGGGAAGGCAGAAGTGTTACAGATGCCAAGGATTGTGTGCCCTAGTCCCATCAGTGTTTCCTCCACCTCCTACACCTGTTCCTGCACCCCTTACTCCCCCTCCTCATCCTACATCTCCAAGTTTTCATCTTGGAACATGTCATCCATTTCTGTCACAATCTGGAAGCAATGCAAGCACTGCCTCGGTGAAGCGACAACAGGTTCTGGTGAAAATAATATTATTTAGATAACAATCAGCACACCCTCGCAGAGTTGTAGAAAGGTATAACAGACCAGACAGATCTGTGACTCTTACAGCTGAACCCACAACTAGGCATGGATGTGTGTGATAATGGTCATATTCTGGTGGCATCTCTGAAGCTTGGCAAGCTCGCAGACACACCATGCCTGGCCCACATGCTTAACTTAGTGGCTCAGCAGTTTCTGAAAATGCACCCAGATTTTCCTGAGCTACTTGCGTAGGAACTTTGCATGTGCGCCCATTTGAGCAAGTTAGCTACAGCTGCTGCCTGTCTGGCAGTGCTGCTGGGTGTATTGCTGTCCCTGTTACTAATTTTTGCCAGCCCTTGCACTTAGTGCATAGGTTTTATGAGTCTAGGAGTCCCACTATCTAACAATTTTAACAAAATGTGTATGAAGTCCTCCTTTATCTCTAAGGGATCTTTTATATGTCAGTGTCTCCGTTACATGTGTCTGAGTGACCCACACGTAGACATGTCCATATTTTACCGTCTGCATGGACCGCAAAACATTCTGCACACGTGCACTCGGATGACACACATGGATGTAATCCATGTGATGCGCATCGGCGCCGGGCGCTGAAGACAGCTCTCAACATTCTCCGTGCTCTGTCAGCAATCAGCGCGAGCAGGTGAGAATGATGAGATTTATATTCAAATGAAAACAATGACAGCAGGTTGCGATTGATGGGACTATTACTCCCATCAGTTTACACCTGCTGCCGCTAATAACAGTGACAGCAGGAGTGGCTAATGGGAGTATTCATCAGCCGGCTCCGGCGCTGTAAATAAATAAATAAAATGAAAAACCCAGCATGGGTTCCCCTGTACTTTCTATAACCAGCCAGGCAAAACTCACAGATAGGGGATGCAAACCTCAGCTGTCAACTTCAGCAACATTGGTTATCAAGAACAGTGCTGTTTTTTTAAATTATTTAAATAAATAATTTAAAAAAATGGCATGGGGTCTCCCCATTTTTTACAACCAGCCTTGCTGAAGCTGACAGCTGGGGCTACTCATCTCACGCTGGTGAGGGGCCATTGATATAGGCCCCCAGCCTAAAAATACCAGTCCACAGCCACCCTGCAAAGGTGCATCCAATAGGTGTGCCAATTCTGTCACTTTGCCCAGCTCTTCCCACTTGACCTGTAGCATTGGCAAGTGGGGTTTACATTTGTGGGGTTGATGTCACCTTTGTATTGTCAGGTGACATCAAGCCCATGGCTTAGTAATGGAGAGGTGTCTATAAGACACCTCTCCTTTACTAATCCTATAGTTGTATTGTTAAAAAAGACGCAGCCACAATAAAGTCATTTATTAGAAATAAAACAAAACAGTTTTCCATTTTTATTTAAAAATAACAAACACAGTAATAATTACCTAATGCCTATTCCACTGAAGCCCTTGTCTCCTGTAGTAAAACAAAAAAGAAAAAACAAAAATATCACTCACCTCTCCATCGTTCTGTCCAACACCATAATCCATGTATCGGGATAAATAGTTTTCAACCTGGACGGTGCCAAGATGCGACCGTCCAGGCTGAAAACCACTGATGAATGAGCTGCTGCGAGCACAGCCTCAGTGACTGGAGGTAACATCATCGAGTTTACTGTCGGTCACTGATATGAAAAGTAGAAGTAAGAACAAGGTGGAGAAACTTTTTTCTGAGAAAAAACTCTTTGATCAATCACGAATCTAATTGGACCAGTTTTCTCACACGTGGAGACATCAGTCATGTGAACCATAACTGATTTAAAACACAAAATAAATTGTTCATAGTGACCAACCTCCTATTTTTTAAATTTATATATTGCATTCCAAAGAGAACATGTTCCACCTGATACATAGCCTCAACTTAGTACATCCTATCTTTATAGTAAATGATCAAAATTCCTTTTAAATATACATGATAAGACTTACCAATGAAGTAAGCCAGCAAAATAGCAAGAAGGACAGCCGCTGCTATGGCCGATAACGCTGCACATTTCCAGCTGCAATACTTAGACGGTTTCTTCAGCTTAAAGGCATTTCTGGAGAAGGTGTTTCTGGGTAGGAGTCTTGGAGGTGGAGTGTAAACTGTTCCTGAAGTCAGAGGATATCCGGGAGACGAGCTGCTAAATAAAGGAGTTGTTCCAGAAGATGTCTTGAACAAGAAGTGCCTAAAAAGAACAAGGAGACAGAATTTTTTACATTTATATTTTGCTGTCATAAGGTTAACACAAGTAGTGGCAGCAAAGATGTCACAACAAGACACGTTGCAGTTTGTAAATGATATGTATTGCTATTGCAGGAAAATCCCCATAATGCAATAAGCAATACTCTAGTCAAATATTCATGCACGTAGAAATGTCCACAGATGTAGTTAGCTGCAAGAAGAATTGACAAATAATATTGCATTTGTTCACAAACCTTATTATTCATATAGGAACACTGTTATCGTTTAATTATATGATAACAGGGCATTTGGAGAACAAAACATTAAGGCAGCGGCTTCTATTAAACCCAGTATTAATGGGAAATAATGATTCCTGGGTTACACTAACTTAGCAGGATTAAATACACTGGATAAGGGAATAAGGCCCACTGCACAATGCAAACAATTATTTAAAAAAAAAAAACACAAAAAAAACACCTTTTGTAAAAGAAACTAAAGCAAAAAATGAATGTTCACACTTTAAAGTGTATGCTGCTCTGGTCCCGTGGTTCGCTGCCAGTCTCTATTTACCTTCCTGAAACAATAGCATGCTTGCTGCGGCCAGTGATTAACTAGATTGGTCATGTAGTAATACAGCATGTCATTGCTTCACAATTGTAATCAGAGACTGGCAGAATATTAATGGTCTGGCGACATTTGATCAGCTGGGATTTAAAAGGTTAATAAGCGATTTTTTTTTACTGGTGTTATTTAAGCTGCCCCATTTTTTACAGGCCCCCTTTAAGTTGGAATTCAAGCACTGCATCATTCAGGACTACAAGTGTTCAAAGTTTGTCATATCATACTCCCCCCTCACAATAAATATAATCTGACATATTTACAGATGATACATTCTGCCTAGCAGGAAGGGTCCTTTAATCCTAAACATCACAAAGCATCTTCTCGATGTTGAGACCCCAAGTGTTAGCAAAGTCTCTGTGGACCTGGAACCATTCAATTAAGTAGCGGTCTAATTCATGGACATTTCCGAAGCAAAGACGTATCTTTGTAGGCACTCTTTATTATGGCAGATGAACGTGTTAGATAGGATGCCACCCATTATTGTGCAAGTGGACATTTGAATATGGAAAAATCCTTTTAAAGTAGTTGTCTAAAATCTGGTGAGTTTTTTCATGGATCATTAAAAGGGGTTGTCCAAGACTATTTTATTATTTTACTATGGGCCTAAGCACTAACAAGTAAGTAGTTGCTATCTACATGCTTGTTCTATCTGGCCCTTTTTTTACAGCAGTCATGGAGACAGAGCAGAGCGGAAGACAAGCAGCTGCCCAGTCAACATGACATTACCGAGGAGCGAAAAATCGTCGGCAGGAGCGGTCTATGACTGCTCCGAGCTGGCAGAGATCGGCGGTGGGCAGAAAAGGCAAGAATAAAATGATAAAATAGTCCAGAATAACCGCTTTAATGCTGTGGATTGTATTTGTACTGATTCAACTGCATTATCAACTGCATTATCCTGAATTTTGTATTCATTTCTATATGAGAATCCTTTCAATAAAGGCTGATGACGTTCTATGTGCAGAACAGATGGCAGATGAATTTTCTCTAAGACACCACTACTTTAGTGGCTGTGTGTTACATTTGCATAAGTATGTAATGTTGTATGAGTAAATGACAGATATTATTGCCAGATAATAATTTTATGCAATAACTGAGGAAACCAGTAAGCCTTTAAATTAACATTTTAGCCACAAATAAATGTGTTTGAAAACATGCGAGACATCCACAGTAGGGTTGAGCGAAACGGATCGGACAAATTCAAAAATAGCCGACTTTCGGCAAAGTCAGGTTTTGTGAAACACGACCCGATCCTAGTGTGGGATCGGCCATGAGGTCGGCAAGCAGTGCGCCAAAGTCGCGTTTCATATGACGTTTTCAGCGCCATTTCTCATCCAATGAAGGAGGACACAAAGTGTGGGCAGCGTGATGACATAGGTCTCGGTCCCCACCATCTTAGAGAAGGGCATGACAGTGATTGGCTTGCTTTCTGCGGAGTCACAGGGGCTATAAAGGGGTGTGCACGCCGACCGCCATCTTACTTCTGCCGATCTTAGCACAGGGAGAGGTTGCTGCAGCTGCATCAGAAGAAGGAATATAGTTAGGGAGGGAAGATTAACCCCGAAACTGCTTGTGCTGTAGCGAATTTCCACTGTACAACACCACCTTTTCTTTGCAGGGACAGTGGAGTTTATATTTTTGTGCATCAGCGCTGTAGCTTATTAGGCTGCCTTATAAGGCTCCCTGATAGCTGCATTGCTGTTTGTACACCGCTGTGCAAACAAACTGCTTTTTTAAAAGCAAAAATCCAGTTGCTCTTTTCTGCACAGTTCTCTTGTATATTTGTCCACACTTTGTGTGCAGCAGTCCTTTTTATTGCTGCCATACTTGTCCTGAGATCATTGTAGAGAGATTGAAATTGTACTACAGCCCTTGTATTTTTTTATATATCTTCCAGCCACGTTCTGCCACTTACATTGTGTAGTGTAATACACTGCGCCTGAGTTTTGTTGCAGTCTCCCCCCCAAAAAAGGGAGATTTAAGTTGGCACTAAGTGGATCTACGTCAGTTCTGTTAGTTTGTCGTATATCAGACAGCCACATTCTGCCACTTACATTGTGCAGTGTAATACACTGGGCCTGAGTTTTGTTGCAGGCTCCCCCCCAAAAAAAAGGGAGATTTAAATTGGCACTAAGTGGATCTACATCAGTTCTGTTAGTTTGTCGTATATCAGACAGCCATGTTCTGCCACTTACATTGTGTAGTGTAATACACTGGGCCTGAGTGTTGTTGCAGTCTCCCCCCCATAAAAAGGGAGATTTAAATTGGCACTAAGTGGATCTACGTCAGTTCTGTTAGTTTGTCGTATATCAGCCAGCCACGTTCTGCCACTTACACTACACAATGTAACATACTGGGCCTGAGTTTTGTTGCAGTCTCCCCCCCCAAGAAAAGGGAGATTTAAATTCTCAACAAGTTTATATACACATTCTACCTTGTTTTACAGCACCATATAATGGTTGTTATTTTTGTTGGAGTTTTCCAAAAATGAGGAAGTCTGGGCGGTCGTTGCCAGCTGGTACTGATGGTGGTGGTGGTGGTGGAGCATCTGGTGGTAGTGGGAAAAGCAAAATAGCACCAAAGGCTTGAGGAGTTGAGCCAGCGTCATCGTCTGGCTACACAGGGCCTCGAAGGCTCCCTTATCTGGGAGTAGGAAAACAGCTTTTAAAGCCGGAACAGCAGGAAAAAGTTTTGGCTTTCCTTGCTGACTCAGTCTCTAGCTCTTTCGCCTCCTCTTCAGAAGGTTTGAAATCTAAAAGCAGCGAGTCGTCAGTTGATGCTCCCGGTCAGGAACAAGTCGCTTCATTGTATCCGTCACCCAAACCAAAAGTGAAGGAAGCGGCAGAGGGAAATTGTTAAAAGCCCATTACAAGATGAATCGGACATGGAGTGCACAGATGCACAGCCACAGCTAGATTATTATGCTGTTCCATTGACTCAGATCACTATATTGCCCTCGCAGTGTACTGAGCCAGAATCTGACCCTGATGAGACTATGGTGCCCCGTCACGAACGCTATAGCACCTTACACGGTGACACAGAGGAAGGTGCACGTGATAGATGACCCAGTTGTTGACCCAGATTGGCAGCCATTGGGGAAGAGGGTGCCACTGCCAGTAGCTCAGAAGCGGAGGAGGATGATCCACAGCAGCCATGTATATCGCAACAGCTTTAATCTCGCAGGCCCGTATCTGGCCAAAAATGTTTGTCAAAACCAAAAACAGTTTTAGGACAGCGTGGCCATCCGGTGAAAGTAGCACAGCGGGTAATGCCTGAAAAAGGTAATGCATAGTAGGAAGAGTGCAGTGTGGGAATTTTTTAACCAAGATCCGAATGATCAGTGCAAAGTTATCTATAAGAAGTGCTCAACGACCTTTAGCAGAGGGAAGAATCTCCTAAATTTAAATACAATGTGCATGTGTAGACATTTAACCAGCATCCACTTGCAAGCCTGGACTAACTACCAAACGTCCAGTACCGTTGGTGCACCTGCTCAGAATGAAGGTAGTCACAACGCTACATTGCTTCCCTCACAGTAAGCCCACCGGTTAGGACACCACCAGCAGCAAATGTGGAGGCATCATCGCAAGGCCAAAGCAGTAAGGGAATCACAAGGTTCTTGGTAGGAAACACTGTAGATAGGCCAACATCAAGAATACCATCACCAACCCTCTCTCAATCTGCCATGTCCACCACCACCCCCACTAGTTCCACCATATGCAGCTCAACAGTCCAGCTCACCCTACAAGAGACTCTCATTAGGAAAAGAAAATACTCATCCTGTCATCCGCGTACACAGGGTTTGAACACCAACATTGCTAGACTAATCTCGTTAGAAATGATGCCTTACCAGTTGGTTGAAAGTGAAGCTTTCAAAGCTCTGATGGCCTACGCAGTACCACGCTATGACCTACCCAGTCAACACTTTTTTTGCGAGAAAAGCCATCCCAGCCCTCCACCAGCATGTCAAAGACCACATTGACCATGCACTGAGGCAATCAGTCAGTAGAAAGGTGCACCTCACAACAGATGCATGGACCAGTAGGCATGGCCAGGGACATTATGTGTCCATCACGGCACACTGGGTTAATGTGGTGGATGCAGGGTCCACAGGGGACAGATATAGTGGGACAGTTCTGCCTAGCCCACGGTCTAGGAAACAGTTTGCTGTAGGCGTTCGCCACCCCTCCTCCTTCTCCTCCTCCTCCAGAAGTGAAAGCTCGTCCACAGAGCGCAGTCGCATGACCACTCCATCCGCAGCTGCCACTGTTGCACACGAGGTGTCGCATTATGGAACAGCTAGTGGTAAGCGTCAGCAGACTGTGCTACAAATGAAGTGTTTGGGCAACAACAGAAACACCGCAGAAGTACTGGCCGAGTACTTGCAGCAAGAAACTCAGTCATGGCTGGGCAGTGTACATCTTGAGGCAGGCAAGGTAGTCAGTGAAAACGGAAGGAATTTTATGGCTGCCATAGCCCTTTCAGAACTGAAACATATACCTTGCCTGGCTCATACCTTGAACCTGGTGGTGCAGTGCTTCCTGGAAAATTATCCGGAGTTACCAGCCCTGCTCCTGAAGGTGCGAAGACTTTGCTCACACATCCGCCGGTCGCCCATACACTCCAGCCGTATGCTGAACCATCAGCGATCGCTGAATTTTCCCCAGTACCACCTAATATTCGACATTGCAAAAAGGTGGAACTCCACACTGCACATGCTTCAGAGGCTGTGCGAACAGAGGCGTGCTTTCATTTATTTGTGGGAGGATATACATACACAAGCAGGCAGTTGGATGGCAGACATGGAGTTGTGTGGTGTGCAGTGGTCGAAGCTTCAAGACCTCTGTCAATTCCTTCAGTGTTTTGAGGAATGCACACGGCTGGTAAGTGCAGACGACACCTTCATAAGCATGAGTATCCCACTAATGTGTCTGCTGATGCAAAGTTTGATGCACATCAAGGAGCAGGCGTCTGCAGCCGAGGAGGAGGGAAGCCTTGATGACAGTCAGCCATTGTCTGCTCAGGGAACTCTCCTGAACGAGGTGGCAGATGAAGAGGAGGAGGATGATGGGAATGAATATTTATGGGAGGAGGATGCTTCACAGTTGGCTATAGAAACTGGTGGCGTTGCAAGATCAGGAACAGGGTTTTAGCGGGCCACAAGTGATGTTGATTTGCAAGAAAGTGCTCCTCAACCCAGCACAAGCAGTGAATTGACACCTGAGACCTTGGCCCACATGGCAGAGTATGCCTTGCGTATCCTAAAAAGGGACCCCCGCATTATCAAAATGATGACCAATGACGATTACTGGTTGGCCTGCCTCCTGGATCCACGATACAAAGGAAAATTACAAAATATCATGCCACATGAGAACCTTGGCTACCAAACAAGCAACTCTTGTAGACTGTTTGGTTCAGGCATTCCCAGCACACAGCAGCGGTGATGGTTCTCACATGAGCTGTAGGGGGCAACATGGCAGAGGTGTTAGAGGTGCACAAATCCGAAGTGGCATTGGACAGAGGAGTTTTATGACCAGGTTGTGGAGTGATTTCGCAATGACCGCAGACACGACAGGTACTGCTGCATCGATTCAAAGTGACAGGAGACAGCATTTGTCCAGTATGGTTACCAACTATTTTTCCTCCCTTATCGATGTTCTCCCTCACAGGTCATTCCCCTTTGATTACTGGGCTTCTAAAATAGACACCTGGCCTGAATTGGCAGAATATGCATTACAGGAGCTCGCTTGCCCAGCTGCTAGTGTGCTATCAGAAAGAGTCTTCAGTGCTGCTGGTTCAATACTGACTGAAAAAGGACACATCTGGCTACCCGAAATGTTGATGATCTAACCTTCATTAAAATGAACCAATCATGGATTTCAAATTATTTTGCCCCACCTTCCCCTGCTGACACGTAGCTTGCCTGAAAAATGTCTTGGTTTTGGCCTCCTCTTACTAACTGCTCCAATTCCTCCATTTGCAGCTGCTGAATGTCCACTGTAGGCCATTTTTATACCTCCCTATATGGGCTGACTCCCCCAACAGGGCCGTGGTCACCACTTGGCGCAAGCACCCGTGCGAGTGCTGTTTTCCTCGACAGGTGGGTGTGCCGACTCTTGGGCGACGGCACCGGCACAGGGTCTCTCATAGTACAATGAAATGTCTCTGATGGTGGTGGTGCACAACCAACGTCAGACACACCGTCGTAATATGAGGGGCCCTGTGCCAGTACCACCGCCCACGAGAGAGTGTTCCCCCAGCTCGAAGAGTGCTCTACCACTGGCAAAGCTTACCTCTCCCTGCTCCACCACTGTGTAGTCTGTGCTGTTAAATCCTTCAATGGCACTGCCAATACAAAGTGGTTGAAATGATAGATGATAGTAAAAATATACAGGGGCCCTGGCCTCCATTTAGACCAGTTAATACTTTGCGCCAACTACCACTGTCTGCTACTCCGCAGAGGAGCCCACCCCTGTATCTAGCTATGCCACCAGTTTATTTATGAACATTTTTTTGGCTGACATTTAGCCCACTTTATTATTTTGGCCTACTAACTGTGCCAGCCACTTATTACAGTTGTCCTCCACTGAACAAAGCAATTCCACCTGTGTACTCCTCTTACCAATTTTGAACTGCATTTAGCCTACTTACTTATTTGGGCCTAGTAACTGTGTCAGCCTCTCATTACAGTTGTCCTCCGCTAAATAAAGCTATGCCGCCTGTGTATCCCTCTTACCAATTTTGAACTGCATTTAGCCTACTTACTTACTTGGGTCTAGTAACTGTGTCATCCTCTCATTACAATTGTCCTCCGCTGAACAAAGCTATGCCGCCTGTATACTCCTGATACCAATTTTGAACTGCATTTAGCCTACTTTTTTATTTTAGGCCTACTAAGTCAGTGTGAGCCTCTCATTACAGTTGTCCTCCTCTGATGAACAAAGCTATGCTGCCTGTGTACTCCTCTTACCAATTTTGAACTGCATTTAGCCTACTTACTTACTTGGACCTAGTAACTATGTCAGCCTCTCATTACAGTTGTCCTCTGCTGAACAAAGCAATGCCACCTGTGTACTCCTGTTACCAATTTTGAACTGCATTTAGCCTACTTACTTATTTGGGCCTAGTAACTGTGTCAGCCTCTCATTACAGTTGTCCTCCACTGAACAGAGCTATGCCGCCTGTGTACTCCTCTTACCAATTTTGAACTGCATTTAGCCTACTTTTTCATTTTGGGCCTATATCTGTGTTTCCTCCTCATCCTGCCCATTGCCCAGCCACTGCTAGATGAGTCTGCTGGTACATTGACCCAGACCACTACATTCCCCTTGCACTCTACACAGCCAGAATCTGACCCTGATGAAAGTCAGGTTCCCCTTCCCGCATACTATACCACCTTACACGGGTACAAAGAGGAAGGTGCAGATGAAAGTGCAGGTTCCTTCATCAGGTGGGGGGGCATACTCGTTGGCACTGGCACAGGGCCCCTCACAGTATGCAAAAGTGTCTCTGGCAGTGGGAGGCGCCGCCCGCCGTCAAACACACCGCCATACTATGAGGGGCCCTGTGCCAGTGCCTAGTGGGCCCCCCGCTTGCTCAGGATCACAGCACTTGCAAAGTTGAAATACTTACCTCTCCCTGCTCCACCGCCATGACGTATTCCGCGTTTCCTGGGCCCACGAAAATCTTGAGCCAGCCCTACCCCCCCACAACTTTAGCCAAATGACCCCCTGTTTTCAATGCCTAACTATTATTATATAGTAAATTAAGATTGACAAGCTTAAAGGGACACTGTCACCTGAATTTGGAGGGAACAATCTTCAGCCATGGAGGCGGGGTTTTTGGGTTTTTGATTCACCCTTTCCTTACCCGCTGGCTGCATGCTGGCTGCAATATTGGATTGAAGTTCATTCTCTGTCCTCCGTAGTACATGCATGCACAAGGCAATCTTGCCTTGCGCAGGCGTGTACTATAGAGGACAGAGAATGAGCTTCAATCCAATATTGCTGCCAGCATACAGCCAGCGGGTAAGGAAAGGGTGAATCAAAAACCCCCAAACCCCGCCTCCATGGCTGAAGATTGTTCCCTCCAAATTCAGGTGACAGTGTCCCTTTAAGAAATAAGAATTGATGTTTTTGGCATTAAAATGGGCACTGTAGGTGTTTTCCTGTCCTCCACTCACTGCCGACTTTGATTCCCCATTGACTTGCATTGGGCTTCGTGTTTCGGTCAGCCCTCAACTTTTCGCAATAATCGGCCGATTTCACCCGACTTGCGCAGGCGTGTACTACAGAGGACAGAGAATGAACTTCAATCCAATATTGTGGCCAGCATGCAGCCAGCGGATAAGGAAAGGGTGAATCAAACACCTGAAAACTCGGCCCATATGACCGAAAATTGGTCCCCCCAAATTCAGGTGACAGGTTCCCTTTAATGACTTGTGATGACTGAAGACTTGAACAGAATGGATGAAAAGTTGTATACCCCTAGAACGCGTACCTGGGGCCTCGCAGGCCTGCTAGGTTACTTGTTTTCTATTATCTGTAAAACTACATTAGTTAGAATTTTGAAACTCAAGGTAATCCTCAGGTATATAGTTGTTAGTAATATCCAGTTGTTCATATATTTTTATGTTATAGGCATCTCGTATAGCAACGCTTTTTTGTGACTACCCCAGATTCACGTACCTGGGGCCTTTGAGGCCTGCTTTGGTTTACATGTACTCCTCAGTCTTTTTGTCTGTACTGTTGTTGGGGAAGAACTTATGACTCTGTCTTTATGACTATTGGTCGATGGCTGTTGCTGGGAAGAGTGTGGATTCTGCCTGACATGGTAATGTGATCCTGGAAGGGAGTTTCCCCTCACAAAGTAACGTGATTATGATGTCAGTACAGGTCCTTTAGTCCTAAATCCTAGTTGCTGGAGAGACTTTGGAGGAAGAAGTCAGCTTTCTTTGGTCTGTAACAAAGAACCTTTCTGAGCTCCAAAACCAGAGGCTTCTACTGCACTTACAAGAAAGTGATCTGTTGAAGGTAAGAGTAGGGGGGCTGTACTTTACCCTAAGCACACAAACACTAACAAAGTCTTAGCACACACAGTGTATAGTGCACAAGCCTGATTGTAATCTTTATTTTTTACTTTTCATTTTAGTTTACTCACATCTAAGATTACAATGGCAAAGTCTACATCAAGGGGATTGACTGTCCAAGAAATTGAGGCGATTATTTTCAATAGTGATGAAGACAATGACATTTCTTTGTCGGATGAAGAGTATATTCCACCAGCTAATGTAACAACTTCATCGTCCAGCGATTCCTCAGATGATGAAGAAGTAATGGATCCAGCAGAATGTGCAAGTAGAACATCTAAAACAAATGTTTTTTGGAACAGTACTGCTGTGGCTCATGCACACACCCCATCACATAACATTATTAGAGTTCCTCAAGGAGCTGTCGGAATTTCCCAATTCATGTCCAAAAAATATGTTTTCAGTAAATTTGTTTCAGATGATATTGCAGATGAGGTAGTTTTGTGTACGAATGTGGAAGGTAAACGTATTGCTTCGGAAAAAAAAAAAAACTTGGAAAAATTTAACTAAAGAGGAACTATATGCCTATATTGGCCTTACTCTTCTGGCAGGGTCGACTAAATCATATGATGTGCCAATCAGAGAGTTATTTCTGAACCCATTTGCAGATCCACATTACAAAGCCACTATGTCCGTAGATAGATTTGAGGCTATTCAGAGATGCATTCGTTTTGATGAAAAGAGAACTCGGCCTGTGAGGTTGGCAACCAATAAATTAGCGCCTATTAGCTATATATGGAATCTTTTTATCAAGAACTGTTACAAACTTTACAATTCTAGCGAATATGTGACAGTGGACGAACAACTTCTTGCCTTTAGGGGACGTTGCAAATTTATCCAATATATGCCCAGTAAGCCAGCTAAATACGGCATAAAAATTTTCTGGATGTGCGATTCAGCGACTTATTATGGGATGAATGGCATAATTTACTGTGGAAAAGAAGCTGACGCTCCAGTCCAGAAAGATCTATGTTCCAACATAGTGAAAACACTAGCTTTACCAATTTTCCATTCTGGAAAAAATATCACTATGGATAATTATTTTACTAATTTATAACTGGCCAATTTTTTGCTTCAGAAACAACTAACACTTGTTGGTACAATGAGACCAAACCGCCGTGAAATTCCACCAATAATGAAGCACAATGCACAGCGACCAATCTACAAGAGTGTATTCGGTTTCTGCAATGAGGCAACAATGGTGTCCTATAAAACCAAGAAAGAAAAATCTGTGATATTACTGAGCACAATGCATCATGATGAAAGTATTGACACCAATGACAGGAAACAAAAACCTGAAATTATACTTCATTATAATAAGACAAAAGGAGGTGTCGACAAGATGGACGAAATGATTACTGAATATTCGTGTAAAAGGCAGACTAAACGTTGGCCTGTTGCCCTTTTTTCCAATATCCTTGATGTGTCAGCCCTCAATAGCTATATTGTTTATTGTCAAACTAATCCAGAATTCCATGCCAACAGGAAGGACAATAGACGTATATTTTTGACAGAACTTTGTTATGAACTTTTGATGCCTACTATGCTAGAGAGAGGCAGCACAAAATGCTTATCAAGGCAAATTACAGAGGCAATGATCCGATGTGGAATATGCTTTCAGGAACAGCCAGAGCAAAGAGAAAAAAAAAAGAAAGCGCTGCTATATTTGTCCAGCAAAGAAAGAAAGAAAATCGGAGCGTTTCTGTTCTACTTGCGGTACACAGCATAGAGAAAAAAGAATAAAATATAACTTTTAATAATATATTTCTTTACAACTACCCCAACAAACAAAAATTATATGATATAGTGCACATTAAGATCACACTCAATCAATTAGGACGTCCATCCGGACCGACATATCATAGGGATATAATAACTCTCATAAATCAGAGTCCCTAAAAGTAAGAAAAACCAATTCTGATTGGTTAGAATGCCCAATCAAAAAAAAGGTTAGTAGATAGACCATGAACTCATCAATCCCGGCATCATACACGATGCTCTTGTTAAAGGGATGTCAACACCGTCTATATGTAGACTCCTTAGCCTGGTTGCATATGTTATCACCAACACCAATAAATCAGGAGAAAGGAAGGATCTCACCCATCAGCCGAGCAGGTACCGATCATCTCCTCTTAGTTCCCAGACAACCAGGCTTCCATGGAGGGAGTGGATCACTTATAGACCTAATATGCCCTGTATAAGCTAAAATGGCCCTGATCCCCAAACTCCCGCCCTTACAAGGGCAGTCCACATCTGACCCTTATACTTATAGCCCTATTTGTCCCTGTGCATCCCGACGCGTTTCGTCTTCACCACAACTCCTCAGGGGAACTGTACACTCTAATAGGGAACAAAAGCTCTTTCATGGGGGACTAGGGTTCTGTCCTGATACTACTTGGGCTGAATGTGGTATGTCACCACGCCCCCTTTTAGTTACTTATATAGGCATGCCCACCACATTATGACAGATGTCCAATCATAATCACTCACCCATTCAAATTCCGCCGCTCTCACACGCCATAGCTTCCACTACACGTGTATTGCAAAATGGCTGCTACACTTCCGGTTCACTTTCCGGAGGTCACAGCACCTCACCATCACCATAGTGACCGCTTATGCGTCCCCGGCGCATGGCCGCTCCACATCCGGTTTACTATCCAGAAGTTACATTCCTGTCGCTTGGAGCCAACGCTCACCTCACGCGCCGATCTCCTTAGCGACCACCATGACGCACAGACCGAAAGCGGCCGGCCGTGTAGGTAATGGCCGCTTCACATCCGGTCTGCGATCCGGAAGTTGCATGCGTGTCACTTAGAGCAAACGCTCACCTCACGTGACAATCACCTTAGCAACCACTACAACGCATAAACCACTATAGGCCGCTAACCTGCATTTATTATCAGTCTTTTAGGTGGCCATAGATTATGACGGCTTATTGCGTCAGATTAACCCAGTCAGGGAAATATGATAGAAAGCGGGAAATTAATCAAATAAATCTTGGTTATGTAATTATCAGACCTATACCCTCCGCTAATACTATGCAACGAGACAGGATGACTATAACAATAACCTGTCCCACTACACAGTAAGGTCATAGATGCAAAGTACGCTGACATTACTCCCAAGATATGGGTAATAATCTCAGAAATGGCATTTAGCGGGTAGTAAAAATCACAAAACATAGTATTGACAGTTCTTTAGCCAAAAATGAGCCCTCAGAGCAGCTCACAATCAAAGCATCTTAAATAAAACAGCTATAGTTTATTTGCTCATTAAGCCCTTTTGGAGCTACCGTATTTAAGTAGAATATCCATCTCGTTTCTTTTTGTAGGATGATTTTATCCCAGTTACCTCCTCTTACGGGCTTTGCCACTTTTTCAATACCCATAAATTTTATGGAGTCTATATTGCCAGCCTGGCAACTGTTCACATGTCGTGCAACTGGGGTTTCTCTCTTATGTATCACATCTCCAATGTGTTCTCCTATTCTCCGTTTGAATTCTCTAATGGTTTTACCCACATATTCTTTTCCACACACACAAGAGACTAGATACACTATCCCTTTAGTGCTACAATTGATGAATTCTCTTATCATGTATTGTTTTCCAGTGATATTGCTAGTAAATTTGTCACCTGTGGCAACCTGGGAACACTCCACACAGTGTCCGCATCTGAAACAACCCTTTGTGTCACTCTTTAACCATGTCTTAGACACAGGGTTTTTAAAATGGCTCTTGACCAATCTGTCCTTTAATGACCGACCTCTTCTATAGGTAATAAGTGGTCGCTCAGTAAGCTGATTGCCAATATCTGGATCCATAAGTAAAATGGACCAGTGTTTGGTAAGGACCCTTCGTACTTCAGATGCACCATTGTCAAACGTTGGAATGAGCCTCATTTGCCCTCCATCCTCTGCTCTACGGTCTGGTCTTAACAACTCCGACGTACTCTTCTGTTTGACCTCCTTATAAGCCCGCTTCAGAACATCAGGAGGATACCCCCTTTCCAGAAACTTACTACGAAGTTCCTTAGCCTGCGCCTCGAAATCCTCTTCTGTGGAGCAATTTCTTCGGATCCTGAGGTACTGACCTTTGGGTATACCTCCTTTTAAATGGGTTGGGTGACTACTATCCCATTTCAATAGTGCATTCGTTGCGGTAGGTTTTTTATATGTACATGTGGTCAAAATACCACCATCCCCTTTCTTGATCAGAATGTCCAGAAATGGCAATGTTGACTAGTCTATCACGGATGTAAAGTAAAGACCTAAGTCGTTACGAGTAAGGGTATCCACAAATAGTGAAAAGTTTGTTACCGAATCACTCCAAATAACCAAGACATCGACAATATACCGGGTCCATAATTCTATGGACCCAGCATAATCCATTTCACTTCCAAATACACATGTCTCCTCCCACCAGCCCAGGAACAACGTTTGCGTACGTGGGGGCACAAGGGCACCCCATCGCAGTGCCCCTGAGCTGGTGGTAGATCTTATGGTCAAAGAGGAAAAAATTGCGTGTTAAGCAAAACCGCATGAGTCTCAACACAAATTCATTGTGAACACGAAATTGACACCCTCTAGTACTCAAGAAGTATTTAATTGCCTCAAGGCCTTTATCATGGGGTATCGAGCTATAAAGAGCCTCCACATCCACACTGCCCAGATGTACCCCAGGATCCACAGACAACCCCTCCAATCTATGAAGCAAATCAGGCGTGTCTTGTACAAAGGACTGTAAAGATGACACAAATGGTTTCAATACTTGATCCAGATAAATTCCCACATTTTGGGTAACATTGTCTATGCCTGCCACAATGGGTCTCCCTTTCAAAGGGGAAACCCCTTTATGTATTTTTAGCAGGCAATAGAACGTAGCCATAACTGTGTTTTTAGGCAACAAAAAATCATACTCCACTTTGTCAATAACTCCAGCAGCAATACCCTCATCCAGGATAGCTTTCAGCTCCATAGTATATTCTACCGTCGGGTTGCTAGTCAGTACTTCATAGCTCCCACGGTCACTCAAAAGAGACTCACACATATTCTGATATTGTGCTGTATCCAGGACAACCACATTGCCACCCTTATCCGAGGGTTTAATGACAATGTGGTTGTCCTGTTCAAGTTGCCGGATTACAGTCATCTCTGTCTTAGTGCAGTTATATTTCTTGAATATCTTTCCTTCATATAGTTGTTTAAGATCCTGTACCACCAAATTCTCAAAAACATCAATTGCTGAGATGTCACCTACCTGCGGGGGCATCCTAGTACTCTTGCTTTTAAGGTCCGTATATAAGCCCTTCCCCACCGTATTAGGATTAACCTCTCCAATACTCTGTAGCAATCTAACGTCTGATAGGAGGTCAATTGGTATACCCATGTCACTACAGGTACGTGTGTCCTGTTTATGGAAGAACTTCTTCCACCGTAATTTACGAAGGAATAAATTCAAGTCTTTAACTGCACGAAACAAATCAAAATTACTGCTTGGAATGAAGGAGAGGCCCTTCTTGAGAACACCTATTGCCTCTTCACTAAGTTCCTTCTGAGAAAGGTTCACCACTTGTATATTACTTTGGGCTGAGCCACCAAAATTCGAGATACCAGTAATAGCCAATGTTTCATAAATGGGATTTTTAACTGTACAGAGGGGAGTTGTTTTCGATTTTGTACAGAGGGGAGTTATTTTCGATTTTGTAACCGATTCCTTAGGGGATAGCTTTGATCTAAAAAACCCCCACCTTGGGAATTTTCTGTTCTATCAAACCCTCCTCGATTACCTCGACCTTTCCCCCTTCCTCTGCCTCTCCCTCTTGAGGATCTATTACGTCCCTCTGTATCAGAAAATTCCGTATCAGTGGACGATAGATCTGTTTCCTGTTCTATATTATTGATTTTTGATCCAATAACCATATACGCTTTATTATCTTTGAAGTCCTGTGTGTCCCTCAAATATTGGCGATGTTTTCGCTCTTTAAGATGGTATTGGAAACGTTCAAGGTTACCCTGTAACTTTGTCTCCTTTACTGAAAAATCAGTTTCACTAGAGAATTTCTTTGTCACTTCGATCTGTTCTTTCAACTGGTCATTAAGTATATTGAGGGTCTTTTTCTCCTCCTCAAGAAGGAGTTGCATGAGTCGTAAGGAACTACTCGTTGCCTCTTTTTCCCATTTGGCTATAAAATTAGGATTTTTATGTCTGGTGCCTGTAGATATGTTAATCCTAAGCCCCCGTGGGACTATGCCTGCTTTAAGATAACTTTCCAGGCTCTGCACTTCCCACTATGATGTTATTTGATCTCTGTATATTTTGGTCAGTTCCTTAAATGCTGAATTATATGTAGGTAAGTACTTTTTCTGTGTGAAATTTTGCTCTGAGAACACTTCCTTAGCCTCAACAAGCCATTGATCCGTATTCAAGCCCGTTGACAAGAAACCTGCCATACCAATACACTAGTATAAATACCAAACAAAACGCGGACTTATATATCATTAGCCGCAAGAAGAGAACCATATATAAAACCACATTTCTTTATTTCCAAAATTTAAAATCCACAAAGCAGAAAAATATCACAAAAACAAAGTAGAAGAACACAAAAAGTGGCATTCCTTACATACATATAGCAGCAGTCGCAATTATATTTTCACTTGCAATGGAATAAACGCCCCCGGAAGAAGCTAGGGCGAAACGCGCGTCGGGGCGCACCAGGAAGGCACATCTAGCTGGCACCTCACACTTTATCCGGTCTCCTTATTTGTGGCTGTTTTCAGGTATTTGCTACTCTGTATACCTTTATAGTATGGTTTACTAGCTGTCACCGTGCACTTTATCCGGTCTCCTTGTTTATGGCTTGTTACAGGTATTTGCTACTCTATATATCTCTATAGTATGGGTTACTTTTCAGGCTCAATATATATCTAATTTAGGACATCATAGTGATATAAATTGGTTACCCTAAATGATGTGTTTTTATATAAGTAGCCTTTGTATATGAGTACCAAATATATAAAAAATAATAAACAGTGTATGCTGGATTATATAGAGTACATATATGGTTATTTAGCCTTTATTAAGAGATGTAAACGGCATAGGACATTTATTCCATTGCAAGTGAAAATATAATTGCGACTGCTGCTATATGTATGTAAGGAATGCCACTTTTTGTGTTCTTCTACTTTGTTTTTGTGATATTTTTCTGCTTTGTGGATTTTAAATTTTGGAAATAAAGAAATGTGGTTTTATATATGGTTCTCTTCTTGCGGCTAATGATATATAAGTCCGCGTTTTGTTTGGTTATTAAGGATCTGAAGTGCCATAGAATTGGATTAAGACGGGACATATAGGTACTTTGAATTAGTATAAATACCAGCAAAGTTGGGTCAAAGCCCAATTTCTCTCTCCTTAAACAGTACACAGCATAGAGAAAAAAGAATAAAATATAACTTTTAATAATATATTTCTTTAAAACTACCCCAACAAACAAAAATTATATGATATAGTGCACATTAAAATCACACTCAATCAATGGAAGCCTGGAATGGAAGCCTGGTTGTCTGGGAACTAAGAGGAGATGATCGGTACCTGCTCGGCTGATGGGTGAGATCCTTCCTTTCTCCTGATTTATTGGTGTTGGTGATAACATATGCAACCAGGCTAAGGAGTCTACATATAGACGGTGTTGACATCCCTTTTAACAAGAGCATCGTGTATGATGCCGGGATTGATGAGTTCACGGATTATCTACTAACCTTTTTTTTGATTGGGCATTCTAACTAATCAGAATTGGTTTTTCTTACTTTTAGGGACTCTGATTTATGAGAGTTATTATATCCCTATGATATGTCGGTCCGGATGGACGTCCTAATTGATTGAGTGTAATTTTAATGTGCACTATATCATATAATTTTTGTTTGTTGGGGTAGTTTTAAAGAAATATATTATTAAAAGTTATATTTTATTCTTTTTTCTCTATGCTGTGTACTGTTTAACCCCTTTACCCCCAAGGGTGGTTTGCACGTTAATGACCAGGCCAATTTTTACAATTCTGACCACTGTCCCTTTATGAGGTTATAACTCCGAAAAGCTTCAACGGATCCTGGTGATTCTGACATTGTTTTCTCGTGACATATTGTACTTCATGATAGTGGTAAAATTTCTTTGATAGTACCTGCGTTTATTTGTGAAAAAAACGGAAATTTGGCGAAAATTTTGAAAATTTCGCAATTTTCAAACTTTGAATTTTTATGCAATTAAATCACAGAGATATGTCACACAAAATACTTAATAAGTAACATTTCCCACATGTCTCCTTTACATCAGCATAATTTTGGAACCAATTTTTTTTTTGTTAGGGAGTTATAAGGATTAAAAGTTGACCAGCAATTTCTCATTTTTACAACACCATTTTTTTTTAGGGACCACGTCTCATTTGAAGTCATTTTGAGGGGTCTATATGATAGAAAATGCCCAAGTGTGACACCATTCTAAAAACTGCACCCCTCAAGGTGCTCAAAACCACATTCAAGAAGTTTATTAACCCTTCAGGTGTTTAATAGGAATTTTTGGAATGTTTAAATAAAAATGAACATTTAACTTTTTTACACAAAAAATTTACTTCAGCTCCAATTTGTTTTATTTTACCAAGGGTAACAGGAGAAATTGGACCCAAAAAGTTGTTGTCCAATTTGTCCTGAGTACGCTGATACCCCATATGTGGCAGTAAACCACTGTTTGGGCGCATGGGAGAGCTCGGAAGGGAAGGAGCGCTATTTGACTTTTCAATGCAAAATTGACAGGAATTGAGATGGGACGCCATGTTGCGTTTGGAGAGCCACTGATGTGCCTAAACATTGAAACCCCCACAAGTGACACCATTTTGGAAAGTAGACCCCCTAAGGAACTTATCTGGATGTGTGGTGAGCACTTTGACCCACCAAGTGCTTCACAGAAGTTTATAATGCAGAACCGTAAAAATAAAAAATCATATTTTTTCACAAAAATTATATTTTTGCCCCAAATTTTTTATTTTGCCAAGGGTAAGAGAAGAAATTGGACCTCAAAAGTTGTTGTCCAATTTGTCCTGAGTACGCTGATACCCCATATGTGGCAGTAAACCACTGTTTGGGCGCATGGGAGAGCTCGGAAGGGAAGGAGCGCAGTTTGACTTTTCAATGCAAAATTGACAGAAATTGAGATGGGACGCCATGTTGCGTTTGGAGAGCCACTGATGTGTCTAAACATTGAAACCCCCCACAAGTGACACCATTTTGGAAAGTAGACCCCCTAAGGAACTTATCTAGAGGTGTAGTGAGCACTTTGACCCACCAAGTGCTTCACAGAAGTTTATAATGCAGAACCGTAAAAATAAAAAATCATATTTTTTCACAAAAATTATATTTTTGCCCCCAATTTTTTATTTTTCCAAGGGTAAGAGAAGAAATTGGACCTCAAAAGTTGTTGTCCAATTTGTCCCGAGTACGCTCATACCCCATATGTGGCAGTAAACCACTGTTTGGGCGCATGGGAGAGCTCGGAAGGGAAGGAGCGCCGTTTGACTTTTCAATGCAAAATTGACAGGAATTGAGATGGGACGCCATGTTGCGTTTGGAGAGCCACTGATGTGCCTAAACATTGAAACCCCCCACAAGTGACACCATTTTGGAAAGTAGACCCCCTAAGGAACTTATCTGGATGTGTGGTGAGCACTTTGACCCACCAAGGGCTTCACAGAAGTTTATAATGCAGAGCCATAAAAATAAAACAAAATTTTTTTCCCACAAAAATTATTTTTTAGCCCCCAGTTTTGTATTTTCCCTAGGGTAACAGGAGAAATTGGACCCCAAAAGTTGTTGTCCAATTTGTCCTGAGTACGCTGATACCCCATATGTGGGGGGGAACCACCGTTTGGGCGCATGGGAGGGTTTGGAAGGGAAGGAGCGCCATTTGGAATGCAGACTTAGATGGAATGGTCTGCAGGCGTCACATTGCGTTTGCAGAGCCCCTAATGTACCTAAACAGTAGAAACCCCCCACAAGTGACCCCATATTGGAAACTAGACCCCTCAATGAACTTATCTAGATGTGTTGTGAGAACTTTGAACCCCCAAGTGTTTCACTACAGTTTATAACGCAGAGCCGTGAAAATAAAAAATCTTTTTGTTTTCCCACAAAAATTATTTTTTAGCCCCCAGTTTTGTATTTTCCCAAGGGTAACAGGAGAAATTGGTCCACAAAAGTTGTTGTCCAATTTGTCCTGAGTACGCTGATACCCCATATGTTGGGGTAAACCCCTGTTTGGGCACACAGGAGAGCTCGGAAGGGAAGGAGCACTGTTTTACTTTTTCAACGCAGAATTGGCTGGAATTGAGATCGGACGCCATGTCGTGTTTGGAGAGCCCCTGATGTGCCGAAACAGTGGAAACCCCCCAATTATAACTGAAACCCTAATCTAAACACACCCCTAACCCTAATTCCAACGGTAACCCTAACCACACCTCTAACCCTGACACACCCCTAACCCTAATCCCAACCCTATTCCCAACTGTAAATGTAATCTAAACCCTAACCCTAACTTTAGCCCCAACCCTAACTGTAGCCCCAACCCTAACCCTAACCCTAGCCCTAACCCTAGCCCTAACCCTAGCCCTAACCCTAACCCTAGCCCTAACCCTAGCCCTAACCCTAGCCCTAACCCTAACCCTAACCCTAGCCCTAACCCTAGCCCTAACCCTAGCCCTAACCCTAACCCTAGCCCTAGCCCTAACCCTAGCCCTAACCCTAGCCCTAACCCTAGCCCTAACCCTAGCCCTAGCCCTAGCCCTAGCCCTAACCCTAGCCCTAATGGGAAAATGGAAATAAATACATTTTTTTTTATTTTTCCCTAACTAAGGGGGTGATGAAGGGGGGTTTGATTTACTTTTATAGCGAGTTTTTTAGCGGATTTTTATGATTGGCAGCCGTCACACACTGAAAGACCCTTTTTATTGCAAAAAATATTTTTTGCAATACCACATTTTGAGAGCTATAATTTTTCCATATTTTGGTCCACAGAGTCATATGAGGTCTTGTTTTTTGCGGGACGAGTTGACGTTTTTATTGAAAACATTTTTGGGCACGTGACATTTTTTTATCGCTTTTTATTCCGATTTTTGTGAGGAAGAATGACCAAAAGCCAGCTATTCATGAATTTCTATTGGGGGAGGCGTTTATACCGTTCCGCGTTTGGTAAAATTGATAAATCAGTTTTATTCTTCGGGTCAGTACGATTACAGCGATACCTCATTTATATCATTTTTTTATGGTTTGGTGCTTTTATACGATAAAAACTATTTTACAGAAAAAATAATTATTTTTGCATCGCTTTATTCTCAGGACTATAACTTTTTTATTTTTTTGCTGATGATGCTGTATGGCGGCTCTTTTTTTGCGGGACAATATGACGCTTTCAGCGGTACCATGGTTATTTATATCTGTCCTTTTGATCGCGTGTTATTCCACTTTTTGTTCGGCGGTATGATAATAAAGCGTTGTTTTTTGCCTCGTTTTTTTTTTTTTTTTCTTACGGTGTTTACTGAAGGGGTTAACTAGTGGGACAGTTTTATAGGTCGGGTCGTTACGGACGCGGCGATACTAAATATGTGTACTTTTATTGTTTTTTTTTTATTATTTAGATGAAGAAATGTATTTATGGGAATAATATATATTTTTTTTTTCATTATTTTGGAATATTTTTTTTTATTTTTTTTACACATTTGGAAAATTTTTTTTTTACTTTTTTACTTTGTCCCAGGGGGGGACATCACAGATCAGTGATCTGACAGTTTGCACAGCACTCTGTCAGATCACTGATCTGACATGCAGCGCTGCAGCCTTCACAGTGCCTGCTCTAAGCAGGCTCTGTGAAGCCACCTCCCTCCCTGCAGGACCCGGATCCGCGGCCATCTTGGATCCGGGGCTCGAGCAGGGAGGGAGGTGAGGAGACCCTCGCAGCAACGCGATCACATCGCGTTGCTGCGGGGGGCTCAGGGAAGCCCGCAGGGAGCCCCCTCCCTGCGCGGTGCTTCCCTGCACCGCCGGCACATCGCGATCATCTTTGATCGCGGTGTGCCAGGGGTTAATGTGCCGGGGGTGGTCCGTGACCGCTCCTGGCACATAGTGCCGGATATCAGCTGCGATAAGCAGCTGACACCCGGCCGCGATCGGCCGCGCTCCCCCCGTGAGCGCGGCCGATCGGCTATGACGTACTATCCCGTCCAGGGTCAGATAAGCCCAGGGCACCTCGACGGGATAGTACGTCTAAGGTCACAGAGGGGTTAAGGAGAGAGAAATTGGGCTTTGACCCAACTTTGCTGGTATTTGTTCTACTTGCGGACAAAATGTATGCAGGGAACATTCTGAAGAAAAAATAATATGCAAGAATTGTCGGGGGAATATGTAAAGTGGAAAATAAATATTCCTGCACCAAGTTTGCTACAGACTTTATGTAAAAACTTTTTATAAGAAAAAATGTATCCATCATAAAAAATTGTACTGAGTGAATATATTGGGCGTGCCCGTTTAGTTACATTTTTGTTGTTTTATGTACATAATTTTGTTTTGGAATTATACACATCTTAGGCTATGTTCCAAGTAGCGCTGGGGTTCACCAGAATGGGATCCATAATGGATCTGACCTCCTGGTAACTCCAGCTAAGGCTGATGGAATGCTGGGATTCCACCAGCCTTAGCTGAGGTCACCAGGAGGTCAGATCCATTACGGATCCCCTCCTGGTGGACCCCAGCGCTAGTGGGAATGCATCCTTACTTTGCAAATTTAAAATAAACTTTGAAAAGTATTTTTATTTGAGTTATTCCATGTTATTTGCACACAGGCCTAAAAGGCCCCAGGTACGTGAATATGAGGTAGTCACAAAAAAAGCGTTGCTATACGAAATGCCTATAACATAAAAATATACGAACAACTGGAAATTACTAACAACGATATAGCTGAGGAATACCTAGAGTTTCAAAATTGTAACTAAAGTAGTTTTACAGAAAATAATAAAAAAGTAACCTGACAGGCCTGCGAGGCCCCAGGTACGCGTTCTACCAGCCTTAGCCGGGGTCACCAGGAGGTCAGATCCATTACGAAATCCCCTCCAGGCGGACCCCAGAGCTAGTGGGAATGCATGCTTACTTTCAAATAACTTTGAAAAAAAAAATTTTTTGAGTTATTCCATGTTATTTGAAAACAGGCCTCAAAGGCCCCAGGTACGTAATAGTGTAGATTTCTATGGTCACGCATTCTAGGGATACAGATGGAAAGGATTTTTGCTCCACATGTAAATGTGCCATGTGGAATTCAATCCGAACCTAAGGTGCATTTAGATGGGCCGTAATTTTTCCTAAGAATTCCTAAAAATGCTTGTTTCCAAAGCATCCAAAGTAAACGATCACCTGGAGAATGCGGAAAATGCTCTGTAATCAGATAACCAGATTGTGCCAACCAAATGGGGGAACACAGGCTGACAAAATAAATCATTATCAGCAGCACATTGCCCCGATGTAATGTGCTGCCGACAAGATGATGCTGCACGGTGGTAGAAGGATAGTATTATGCTTTAGGGGGAATATCATACCCAGACATCTGCACACAGACAGAGAATATTAGCAATATGGAGGCAGGATGCAGCAGTTCCTGACAAGGTTAAAGGGACGCAAGGTTTTTTTTTACAAATGTACCAAAATGGTGTGCTCGAAATAATAAGATTGGACTCATGACTGCAAAGCACAGAAACCAGGATTTTGCACCAGAAGTGATGCCTGTATTTAACCCTTAAGGTTACATTCCAGGATCTGTTTTCTGTAAAGTTTTGATGTTGCAGATGTTCTGCAACATTTCTGGACTTATCCGTTTTTTCATTACGTTTTTGAGGCTGCTAATTTGGTTTCTTGTTTGTATGTCGTGTTTTATATAAAGCTGCTTTATTTTTCATACTTCCTGGTATTTGACTTTGATAAACCTATACTGATACAGCCATGTGCGGATTACATGAAATTTAAGCAAATTTTGGCAGCAGAAATGAACCAAAAATACTTATTCGTCGTAACTTGTGGATTCTCTGCATACAATGCAATTTTATGAAGAAAATCTGCACATAAAACTCACAAGAGAAAATGACATTTTATAAAAGCACCACAGGTCAGTTTCCGCTGAGTAAAAAGGAAACACATTAGGGATGAGATTTCTATAAATTCCATCCACTTTGCTGGGACTGCGGGATGCTGAGTTTTTGGAGCAAAATAAATATTGTCAAAAACTCAATGTGGAAATTTAATCTAATGATGCAGATATTTTGGACCTTCAGAATACAGGGGTTTTGCTTTTTTGATCCCTTTACTCTAATGTTTTTGCAGCAATAAGGGTATGTGCACATGCTGCGGAAAAAAACGTGCGGAAACGTAGCATTGTTTATTCCGCAGCATGTCAATTCTTTGTGCGGATTCCGCAACGGTTTACACCTGCTCCATAATAGGAATCCGCAGGTGTAAAACCGCATGTGAAATCCGCACAAAAACTGCATAAATTCCGCTGTAAATCTGCACTAAATCTGCAGGTAAAACACAGTGCTTTTTATCTGCGGATTTCTAAAAACAGGTGCGGAAAAATCCGCAGAGGTTCTATCTACGTGTGCACATACCCTAAAAGTTTTTTTCTTTGGTTTTTATTTTTACTCCACTCTCCATGTGGAAATCCTTCCCACACATTTGGACCCATATATATTGATGTGAATTTTTATCCCTGCAGGGCATCCTATATTTTACCTTTTATCCTATTTCTATGCTCCATACCTTTTTTAAAAAATAAAAAAAATAAGACATTTGTTCTTTGGGTCGCAAAATGAAAAGATGATTCCAGCAATCTTAGAGTATGCGAACACCAAATCTTTTTTAAACTGGTATGCTCCGTAACATGCCTGAAAAAGCGCCAAATAGATGCTAACAAGAACGAACATATGTGTTTCTATGTAAAAACGACTGGCTGTGCTTATGTTCATTCTTTTCAGCTTGTTATAAGCACTTCTGATTTCAGACAGAATGTGGATAAAAGACGTGAACTGATCAGTTGGCCGCTACTAGTTTGTACAATAATTTGGATTAAAATTTAACTTTTAATATATATGCTCAATAAAAATTCAATCACCACAAAGTGCAAGGTGCATAGAACATACAACAATTAAAACACTACCAGACAAGACAAGAAAGCGGGGTGCATATCATGAGTAGGGTGCTGTACATACTAGTCCCTTATATGCAAGAGCCATCATATCCGACCGCATCCAGCAGGTGGGATACTATTATCTAAGTCACTTCTCCACAGGAAACAGACCATCAAATCTGCTCATGCATATTATACGGTAAACAAATGGACGATTTGGTTCTGTGGGTACCTATAATTGACATATGTTGCCCTTATTGACTTTCCTCCGCATATTCCAGCTATCATAGCGTACCTTATTCTGCATATAGGGTAGAACCTGCTTCAGCCTTTTTTGCAGTCCATTCCCAATTAGCATGCAAGACCCTTCCTTATGCACAAAATACAAATTGTAGCAGATTTATAGGGTCATTAGATGTTTATAACATTGTTCTCCCAAGCGGTGCAGTCTTATAGTGAGACACAATTTCTTTCTTGCCTTAAAGATGCTGATACCAAAAATAGGAGTTTACTCACTATCAATATTTAAACATACGTGGCAAATTAGAATGATCTCACCCATCTGGAGGTTTCTTTTAAATTATACTCTCCATTCCAGAGTATGGTGGTGGATCCTGTCCCCCTCTGTTCCCGATGCGTTTCATTCTCCTTTTCAGGGGATAGCATTGGGGCCAAAATATCTATGCCATAACTAGGACACTGTCATTCCACGTGAATTTGTTATGTAATCTGAAAGAAGCAGCATGATCTAGGGACAGCGTCCCTGATTCCAGTGATATGCTACTTACAGGACTTGGTGCCTCCTAGTTAACTGCTCTGTATAAACCCACCCCCACCACTGATTAGCAGCTTTCTGTCAATGTAAAGTGTACACAGAAAGCGGCCAGTGGTGAAGGCGGACTAATACAAGACTTAGCATTTTCAACAGTGCAGAGAAAACCGTGATTATATCAAAATGACAGCAATCAGACCAGCAAGTGACACATCGTTGGGATCATGGTCTCAGCCCCTACCACATGAAGCTGTCAGATTACATAGCAAAATCCTGGTGTCAACTTCCCTTTAGTCAGGATGAATAGTGCTGATGGGGTGATAAAAAGAGCCTTGTTCTTTTGCCGAATGACTTAAATGCTGTTGTTAGTGTTGAGAGCAGACTTATATCCAGTGTTCTGCAGCAAAAGATACAGCTCACACCTTCTGCTGACGTGCCAGCTACAATGCCCACACAGTTCCTGTGCCACTCGTCCTGACGCTCTACACACTTCTGTCGCAGAAAGGAAAGCTGAGCAAGTAATTATACATGCTATAAACATATGTCAGCAGATTGTTGTTTTCTTTCTATTATTAATTGAATAAAGAAATCTCATGTGAGTCATGTATGAATTGAAACTAAGGAATGTATATGCATTTTAAAATAATGTAACTAAGTAAATATTGGCATTAATGATTTTTAAGATTTAAGGTCTCAGAGTGTCGGAGTGGATGTGTCACCGGGTCACCGTGCTCCTCGATTGAAGTGCCGAAGTCTTACAAGACTTCACAAATCTCGCAAGACATCGGCACTATCTTCAATGGAGCATGGTGGGCCGCTCCACTGCACAGGTACCAGATCCCAGCTCCGCAGTGTGAATACATCAGAACACACTGCAGGGTGGGATCTGGGGCCCCTGCTACACGCAGGCGCAGGCACATGATCTAAGTTCACGGGCAGCGTGCACGGCACATGCCCGAGAACTGATTGCAGAGCGCAGGCACCGGTGATGTCAGGAGAAAGAGAAGAGGTGGGGCACGGAGGACAGAGCTGGATGATGGACGGCTGCAAGGTGGTTGCATTAGTGGGAGAAAACACACCTCCCTGACTTAATAGAGGTATGGTGGGAAATTTATAAAAGTCATTATTTCAGCATTCCTAGGGATAATAAACATAAGAGCCACCTTCACAGAATGCAGCCTTATTGCTGCGAAAGGTGGCTATTTTACTTTAATAGGCCCTGGGAGGTGACAGGATCCCTTTAAAACAAAAAGAAGAATGCCTGTGTCTGAGCAAATTCAATACTGACAAATCCCTCGAGACAGATGGCATTTATCCACAGATACTGAGGGAAATGAGCCTGCACTGACCCCGCTGCCGCCTCATCACTACCGAAGCTACCGCCTCACCAACACCGGAGCTCCTGCAACCCTCAACCTACTGTCTCCTTCCCCATAATCCTGTAGAATGTAAGCCGGCAAGGGTAGGGTCCTCGCCCCTCTGTATCAGTCTGTCATTGTTAGTTTGTTTACTGTAAGTGATATCTGTAACTTAATAATACTGCACCTTTTCAGGTGATTTAGCGACAGTGTATATACAATTTATGTCTTTTTAGATATCTGTAACTTGTATGTAACCCCTTCTCATGTAAAACACCATGGAATCAATGGTGCTATATAAATAAATAATAATAATAATTAGAGTTGAGCGACCTTGACCTTTTTAGAGTCGAGCCGGGTTTTGCGAAACCCGACTATGTCCAAAGTCGGGTCGAGTGAAATCGGCCGATTATGACGTAAAGTCGGGATCGACCGAAACACGAAACCCAATGCAAGTCAATGGGGCAGCATAGTCGGCAGTGAGTGGGGGCCAGGAAAACACCTAGAGTGGCCATTTTAATGTCAAAACCATCCATTCTTCTTAATGAAGCTTGTCAAGCGTAATTTACCTTATAATAATTGGAAGGCATTTGAAATTGGGGGTCATTTGGCTAAAGTTGTGGGGGGTAGGGCTGGTTCAAGTAATTAGTGGGCCCAGGAAATCTGGACCACGTCACGGCAGTGGAGCAGGGAGAGGTAAGTATTTCAACTTTGCAAGTGCTGTGAACCTGAGCAAGCAGGGGGGGCCCACTCGTTGGCATTGGCACTGGCACAGGGCCCCTCAAAGTACAGCGGTGTGTTTGCACGGCGGGGGCGCCTCCCACCGGCAGCAACACTTTTGCGTACTATGAGAGGCCCTGTGCCAGTGACGTCGCCAACTAGTATTCCTCCCCCCACCTGATGAAGGAACCTGCACTTTCATCTGCACCTTCCTCTTTGTCCCCGTGTAAGGTGGTATGGTATGCGGGAAGAGCAACCTGACTTTCAGCAGGGTCACAATGTTGTTGTGTAGCGTGCACGGGGAATGTTGCGTTATGGGTCAATGTACCAGCAGACTCATCTATCACTGGCTGGGCAATGGGCACGATGAAGTGGAAACACAGATATAGGCCCAAAGAAGAAAGTGGGCTAAATGCAGTTCCAAATTGGTAACACAGGAATAACCAGGGGGCATTGCAGTGGAGGACAACTGGAATGAGAGGCTGACACAGAGAGTAGGGCCAAATCAGTAAGTAGTCGAAATGCAGTTCAAAATTGGCAACCGTAGTAAACAGGCGGCACAGCTTTGTTCAGTGGAGGAGAACAGCAAGGAGTGGCAGACACCGATAGTAGGCCCCAAACCAACTAGTACGCCAAATGCAGTTGTTCCATTTAACCACAATTTAATGAGAGCCTGAAGATAGAAGCTCAGGAAAGGCAACCTGGGGAACACCTTGGAGTGTAACACACCATCTCTCTCCACCCCATACCCATTTTGTATGGCCTAATGCAGTGTACTTTTCTACAACTACTAAACGAGAGTCGGAAGACCGAAGCAATGGCAAGGAAACCTGGGGAACACCTTAGAGTGTAACACACCCTCTCTCTACACCCCATACCCAATTTGAAGGCCTAATGCAGTGTAGTTTCCAAGAACTACTAAACGAGAGCCGGAAGATCGAAGCTCAGGAAAGGCAACCTGGGGAACACCTTGGAGTGTAACACACCATCTCTCTCCACCCCATACCCATTTTGTATGGCCTAATGCAGTGTACTTTTCTACAACTACTAAACCAGAGTCGGAAGACCGAAGCAATGGCAAGGAAACCTGGGGAACACCTTAGAGTGTAACACACCCTCTCTCTACACCCCATACCCAATTTGAAGGCCTAATGCAGTGTAGTTTCCAAGAACTACTAAACGAGAGCCGGAAGATCGAAGCTCAGGAAAGGCAACCTGGGGAACACCTTGGAGTGTAACACACCCTCTCGCTACACCCCATACCCAATTTGAAGGCCTAATGCAGCGTAGTTTCCAACAACTACTAAACGAGAGCCGGAAGATCGAAGCTCAGGAAAGGCAACCTGGGGAACACCTTGGAGTGTAACAAACCCTCTCTCTACACCCCATACCCAATTTGTAGGCCTAATGCAGCGTAGTTTCCGACAACTACTAAACGAGAGCATGAAGATCGAAGCTCAGGAAAGGCAACCTGGGGAACACCTTGGAGTGTAACACACCCTCTCTCTACACCCCATACCCAATTTGTAGGCCTAATGCAGCGTAGTTTCCGACAACTACTAAACGAGAGCCGGAATATCGAAGCTCAGGAAAGGCAACCTGGGGAACACCTTGGAGTGTAACACACCCTCTCTCTACGCCCCATACCCAATTTGTAGGCCTAATGCAGCGTAGTTTCCGACAACTACTAAACGAGAGCCGGAATATCGAAGCTCAGGAAAGGCAACCTGGGGAACACCTTGGAGTGTAACACACCCTCTCTCTACACCCCATACCCAATTTGAAGGCCTAATGCAGTGTAGTTTCCAAGAACTACTAAACGAGAGCCGGAAGATCGAAGCTCAGGAAAGGCAACCTGGGGAACACCTTGGAGTGTAACACACCCTCTCGCTACACCCCATACCCAATTTGAAGGCCTAATGCAGCGTAGTTTCCAACAACTACTAAACGAGAGCCGGAAGATCGAAGCTCAGGAAAGGCAACCTGGGGAACACCTTGGAGTGGAACACACCATCTCTCTACACCCCATACCCAATTTGAAGGCCTAATGCAGAGTAGTTTCCAAGAACTACTAAACGAGAGCCGGAAGATCGAAGCTCAGGAAAGGCAACCTGGGGAACACCTTGGAGTGTAACACAACGTCTCTCTACACGACGGAAGGGCTGATTCTTAGGAAGGAAGGCTGTTGGAAATAAGCATTGCGCGTCCGAGGGTGATTATATTCTTATTAGGTATATACTCACCCTCGGACGCGCCCTGCTTCTTTATTTGGAATGAATGTTTATTTGCAATGTGGTGTTGACTTTCTCTATTATTTTGGTAATTAATGATTTTATTATTTTCATTATTTTGCATCTTCTCGGCAATAATATAAAGAAGACGCGACAGGACAACACTCGGTGGATGCCATATGTGTGTTTTCAATTTAAAAAAACTTTCAGTTAACTACTTGCAGGAGAAAGTAATTGTAGCTGGTGGCCATTTTTAGTACTGTACCAGATTAGAGTTGTGTGTTTGTTTTTAATGTTAAAATGTCTGCATTTGATATCTCACCAGCATTTTCTTTTTTATAAGCAAAATACTTATTTTTATATTTTCTGATGTTGGTTCCAGGGGTACACGGCCAGCAGTGCCCTGGTCAGTGTAGTAGTAGTTGAAAGAATGGACCGCAGACAGGCATCGAAGGCCTAAAATAATAACACATGGCTGTAGGCAATTTTAAATTGGTTCCAGGGGTACACGGACAGCAGTGGTGTGGTCAGTGGAGGCCTAGTGGAAGGAGTGACCGCAGACAGGCATCGAAGGCCTAAAATAATAACACATGGCTGTAGGCAATTTTAAATTGGTTCCAGGGGTACACGGGCAGCAGTGACCTGGTCAGTGTAGTAGTAGTTGAAAGAATGGACCGCAGACAGGCATCGAAGGCCTAAAATAAAAAAATTGGGCTGGCTGTAGGCAATTTTAAATTGGTTCCAGGGGTACACGGGCAGCAGTGGTGTGGTCAGTGGAGGCCTAGTGGAAGGAGTGACCGCAGACAGGCATCGAAGGCCTAAAATAATAACACATGGCTGTAGGCAATTTTAAATTGGTTCCAGGGGTACACGGGCAGCAGTGACCTGGTCAGTGTAGTAGTAGTTGAAAAAATGGACCGCAGACAGGCATCGAATGCCTAAAATAATAACACATGGCTGTAGGCAATTTTAAATTGGTTACAGGGGTACACGGACAGCAGTGACCTGGTCAGTGTAGTAGTAGTTGAAAGAATGGACCGCAGACAGGCATCGAAGGCCTAAAATAAAAAAATTGGGCTGGCTGTAGGCAATTTTAAATTGGTTCCAGGGGTACACGGACAGCAGTGGTGTGGTCAGTGGAGGCCTAGTGGAAGGAGTGACCGCAGACAGGCATCGAAGGCCTAAAATAATAACACATGGCTGTAGGCAATTTTAAATTGGTTCCAGGGGTACACGGACAGCAGTGGTGTGGTCAGTGGAGGCCTAGTGGAAGGAGTGACCGCAGACAGGCATCGAAGGCCTAAAATAATAACACATGGCTGTAGGCAATTTTAAATTGGTTCCAGGGGTACACGGACAGCAGTGACCTGGTCAGTGTAGTAGTAGTTGAAAGAATGGACCGCAGACAGGCATCGAAGGCCTAAAATAAAAAAATTGGGCTGGCTGTAGGCAATTTTAAATTGGTTCCAGGGGTACACGGGCAGCAGTGGTGTGGTCAGTGGAGGCCTAGTGGAAGGAGTGACCGCAGACAGGCATCGAAGGCCTAAAATAATAACACATGGCTGTAGGCAATTTTAAATTGGTTCCAGGGGTACACGGGCAGCAGTGACCTGGTCAGTGTAGTAGTAGTTGAAAGAATGGACCGCAGACAGGCATCGAAGGCCTAAAATAAAAAAATTGGGCTGGCTGTAGGCACTTTTAAATTGGTTCCAGGGGTACACGGGCAGCAGTGGTCTGGTCAGTGGAAGTCTAGTGGAAGGAGTGACCGCAGACAGGCTTCCAAGGCCTAACATAACAAACTTGGGCTGGCTGTAGGCACTTTTAAATTGGTTCCAGGGGTACACGGGCAGCAGTGGTCTGGTCAGTGGAAGTCTAGTGGAAGGAGTGACCGCAGACAGGCTTCCAAGGCCTAACATAACAAACTTGGGCTGGCTGTAGGCACTTTTAAATTGGTTCCAGGGGTACACGGGCAGCAGTGGTCTGGTCAGTGGAAGTCTAGTGGAAGGAGTGACCGCAGACAGGCTTCCAAGGCCTAACATAACAAACTTGGGCTGGCTGTAGGCACTTTTAAATTGGTTCCAGGGGTACACGGGCAGCAGTGGTCTGGTCAGTGGAAGTCTAGTGGAAGGAGTGACCGCAGACAGGCTTCGAAGGCCTAACATAACAAAATTGGGCTGGCTGTAGGCACTTTAAATTGGTTCCAGGGGTACATGGGCAGCAGTGTATGGTCAGTGGAAGTCTAGTGGAAGGAGTGACGGCAGACAGTCTTCGAAGGCCTAACATAACAAAATTGGGCTGACTGTAGGCACTTTTAAATTGGTTCCAGGGTAACACGGCCAGCAGTGGCCTGGTCAGTGTAGTAGTTGTAGAAAGAAGGGACCGCAGACAGGCTTCGAAGGCCTAACATAACAAAAATGTCAAAACAATGGTATTGTCAGTGCCAGGCATTGAAGGATGTCAGCGGCTAGACTACACATTGGTGAAGCTGTGAGAGATAATTTTGCTAGTGGTAGAGCACTGTTTGAGCTGGGGGGGGGAACTGTCTTGTGGCCGGCGGTACAGGCACAGGGCCCCTCATATTACAACGGTGTGTCTGACGTTGGGTGCGCACCACCACCGCCAGAGACACTTTATTGTACTATGAGGGACCCAGTGGCAGTGCCGTCGACCAAAAGCGGCCACACCCACCTCTTCAGACAAACAGCACTCTCAAGGGTCCAAGCGCAAAGTGGCGATAGCACGGCCCCGTGTGGGGAGTTTGGCCATTTCGTGAGGTGGAAACATGTCGTATGCTGGACAATCAGGTGAAGAAAATTACGAGATTGGAAAAGTCATTCAGAATAGTCCACAGGCAAGACCTTTTCATAGGAAAGCTAGGTGTCAGCCGGGCAGGGTGGGGCAAAAGATTTTGAAATCCAGTTGTGGTTCATTTTAATGAAGGTTAGATCATCTACATTTTGGGTAGCCAGACGAGTCCTTTTTTCTGTTAGTATTGAACCTGCAGCACTGAATACTCTTTCTGATAGGACACTAGCTGCCGGGCAAGCAAGCTCCTGCAATGCATATTCTGCCAATTCTGGCCAGGTGTCTAATTTGGATGCCCAGTAATCAAATGGGAATGACGGTTGAGGGAGAACGTCGATAAGGGATGAAAAATAGTTTGTAACCATACTGGACAAATGTTGTCTCCTGTCACTTTGAATTGATGCTGCAGTACCTGTCCTGTCTGCGGTCATAGAAAAATCACTCCACAACCTGGTCAGAAAACCCCTCTGTCCAACGCCACTTCTGATTTCTGCCCCTCTAACACCTCTGGTCTGCTGGCCCCTGGAGCTCGTGTGAGAACGATCACGGGCGCTGTGTGCAGGGAATGCCAGAAGCAAACGGTCAACAAGAGTTGATTGTTTTGTTGCTAATATTAGTTCCAAGTTCTCATGTGGCATAATATTTTGCAATTTGCCTTTATAGCGAGGATCAAGGAGGCAGGCCAACCAGTAATCGTCATCGTTCATCATTTTTGTAATGCGTGTGTCCCTTTTGAGGATACGCAAGGCATAATCCGCCATGTGGGCCAAAGTTCCCGTTGTCAAATCTGCGGTTGTGCTTGGTTGAGGGGCAGTTGCAGGCAAATCTACGTCACTTGTGTCCCTCAAAAAACCAGAACCCGGCCTTGCCACGCCACCAATTTCCCGTGCCCCCGGGAAAGCTTCCTCATTAAAAATATACTCATCCCCATCATCCTCCTCATCCTCCACCTCCTCTTCGCCCGGTACCTCGTCATGTACACTGCCCTGACCAGACAATCGCTGACTGTCATCAAGGCTTTCCTCTTCCTCTGGTGCAGACGCCTGATCCTTTATGTGCGTCAAACTTTGCATCAGCAGACGCATTAGGGGGATGCTCATGCTTATTATGGCGTTGTCTGCACTAACCAGCCGTGTGCATTCCTCAAAACACTGAAGGACTTGACACATGTCTTGAATCTTCGACCACTGCACACCTGACAACTCCATGTCTGCCATCCTACTGCCTGCCCGTGTATGTGTATCCTCCCACAAAAACATAACAGCCCGCCTCTGTTCGCACAGTCTCTGAAGCATGTGCAGTGTTGAGTTCCACCTTGTTGCAACGTCTATGATTAGGCGATGCTGGGGAAGGTTCAAAGAACGCTGATAGGTCTGCATACGGCTGGAGTGTACAGGCGAACGGCGGATATGTGCGCAAAGTCCACGCACTTTGAGGAGCAGGTCGGATAACCCCGGATAACTTTTCAGGAAGCACTGCACCACCAGGTTTAAGGTGTGAGCCAGGCAAGGAATGTGTTTCAGTTGGGAAAGGGAGATGGCAGCCATGAAATTCCTTCCGTTATCACTCACTACCTTGCCTGCCTCAAGATCTACAGTGCCCAGCCACGACTGCGTTTCTTGCTGCAAGAACTCGGACAGAACTTCCGCGGTGTGTCTATTGTCGCCCAAACACTTCATAGCCAATACAGCCTGCTGACGTATGCCAGTAGCTGCCCCATAATGGGAGACCTGGTGTGCAACAGTGGCAGGTGCGGATGGAGTGTTTGTGCGACTGCGGTCTGTGGACGAGCTCTTGCTTCTGCAGGAGGACGAGGAGGAGGAGGAGGAGGGGGTGCGAACGGCTACAGACAACTGTTTACTAGACCGTGGGCTAGGCAGAACTGTCCCAAACTTGCTGTCCCCTGTGGACCCTGAATCCGCCACATTTACCCAGTGTGCCGTGATGGACACGTAACGTCCCTGGCCATGCCTACTGGTCCATGCATCTGTTGTCAGGTGCACCTTTGTGCTCACAGATTGCCTGAGTGCATGGACGATGCGCTCTTTAACATGCTGGTGGAGGGCTGGGATGGCTTTTCTGGAAAAAAAGTGTCGACTGGGTAGCTCGTAGCGTGGTACAGCGTAGTCCATCAGGTCTTTGAAAGCTTCGCTTTCAACTAACCGGTAGGGCATCATCTCTAACGAGATTAGTCTAGCTATGTGGGCGTTCAAACCCTGTGTACGCGGATGCGAGGCTAAGTATTTCCTTTTTCTAACCATAGTCTCATGTAGGGTGAGCTGGACTGGAGAGCTGGAGATCGTGGAACTAGCGGGGGTGCCGGTGGACATGGCAGACTGAGAGACGGTGGGAGATGGTATTGTTGCCGCCGGTGCCCTAGATGCAGTGTTTCCTACTACGAAACTGGTGATTCCCTGACCCTGACTGCTTTGGCCTGGCAAAGATACCTGCACAGATACAGCAGGTGGTGCGCTAAATGGTGGTCCTACACTGCCGGAAGGGATGTTGCGTTGATGACTAGCTTCATTGGCCGAGGGTGCAACAACCTTAAGGGACGTTTGGTAGTTAGTCCAAGCTTTCAAATGCATGGTGGTTAAATGTCTATGCATGCAACTAGTATTGAGACTTTTCAGATTCTGACCTCTGCTTAAGGAAGTAGAACATTTTTGACAGATGACTTTGCGCTGATCAATTGGATGTTGTTTAAAAAAATGCCAGACTGCACTCTTTCTAGCATCGGATACCTTTTCAGGCATTGCAGACTGAGCTTTAACCGGATGGCCACGCTGTCCTCCACCAGGTTTTGGCTTTGCCACGCGTTTTGGGCAAGATACGGGCCCGGCAGATGGAACCTGTGGCGATGTTGATGCCTGCTGCGGCCCCTCCTCCTCCTCTGCTTCAGAACTGCTGCCGCCTGCACCCTGTTCCCCCAATGGCTGCCAATCGGGGTCAAGAACTGGGTCATCTAATAACTCTTCTTGTACCTCCTGCGCAACTTCGTCTGTATCACCGTGTCGTTCGGTGGTATAGCGTTCGTGATGGGGCAACATAGTCTCATCAGGGTCTGATTCTTGATCAGCACCCTGCGAGGGCAATGTTGTGGTCTGAGTCAAAGGACCAGCATAGTAGTCTGGCTGTGGCTGTGCGTCAGTGCACTCCATGTCAGATTCAATTTGTAATGGGCATGGACTGTTAACTGCTTCACTTTCTAAGCCAGGGACGGTATGTGTAAAGAGCTCCATGGAGTAACCCGTTGTGTCGCCTGCTGCATTCTTCTCTGTTGTTGTTTTTGCTGAAGAGGACAAGGAAGTGACTTGTCCCTGACCGTGAACATCCACTAACGACGCGCTGCTTTTACTTTTACCAGTTTCACGAGATGAGGCAAAAGAGCTAGAGGCTGAGTCAGCAAGATAAGCCAAAACTTGCTCTTGCTGCTCCGGCTTTAAAAGCGGTTTTCCTAATCCCAGAAAAGGGAGCGTTCGAGGCCTTGTGTAGCCGGACGACGAACCTGGCTCCACAGCTCCAGACTTAGGTGCAATATTTTTTCCCCCACGACCACCTGATGCTCCACCACTACCACTACCCTCATTACCAGCTGACAATGAACGCCCCCGGCCACGACCTCTTCCACTAGACTTCCTCATTGTTTTAAAAACGTAACCAAACTAACGTTATTTGTTGCAGTCACACAACTTACACGGTGAGCTATAACTTCAGTATGATTTAGCTACCCCTTTACAGGTTGGTGAGACCACAGCGAAAATCAGGCCCAATGTTACACACTCTTTTTTTGGTGGCTGCAAATTAGAGAGATGCCCCACACGCAGGACTGTCACTGAAGCACAAATGTTAATATTAATGTCACACTATTATTTTTTTTTTATTTTTATTTTTTTCAGGAACACTTTAGAAACCCCCCAAAAAAAAAAAAATAGATTTTTGCAGGGAGAATTTAGAAAACAAATGTAACAAACTATATGCTTTCTATGGGCCACTGAGTGAGAGATGACGCACACAGGAATCAGGAGTGGCACACAAGCCCAGAGGCCAATATTTTTCTACCAATGATTGATGGAGTTATTTTCTCTGGTAGATTTTGGAACCCAAATCAAGGAAAAAAAATGTAGGCTTTCTATGGACCACAATTGGAGAGAGAGAGAGAGAGAGATGGCACACCCAGGAGTCAAGACTGGCACACAAGCAGAAAGGCCAATATTAATCTCCCACTGTTTTTTTTTTTTTTTTTTTTTTTTTTTTTTTTTTTTCAGGGAGACTTTAGAAAAAAAAATAATAAAAAAAATATGATTTTATCAGGAAGAATTTAGAAACCAAATAAAATAAAATGATTTTTTCAGGGAGAATTTATAAAACAAATAAAAACAAAAATAGGCGTTCTATGGCCCACTGACTGAGAGATGACGCACACAGGAGTCAGGAGTGGCACACAAACCCAGAGGCCAATATTTTTCTACCAATGATTGATGTAGTTATTTTCTCTGGTAGATTTTAGAACCCAAATCAAGGAAAAAAAATATAGGCTTTCTATGGACCACAATTGGAGAGAGAGAGAGAGAGAGAGAGAGAGAGAGAGAGAGAGAGAGAGAGAGATGGCACACCCAGGAGTCAAGACTGGCACACAAGCAGAAAGGCCAATATTAATCTCCCACTGTTTTTTTTGGTTGTTTTTTTTTTTTTTTTTTTCAGGGAGACTTTAGAAAAAAAAATAATAAAAAAAATATGATTTTATCAGGAAGAATTTAGAAACCAAATAAAATAAAATGATTTTTTCAGGGAGAATTTATAAAACAAATAAAACCAAAAATAGGCGTTCTATGGCCCACTGACTGAGAGATGACGCACCCAGGAGTCAAGACTGGCACACAAGCAGAAAGGCCAATATTAATCTCCCACTGTTTTTTTTGGTTGTTTTTTTTTTTTTTTTTTCAGGGAGACTTTAGAAAAAAAAATAATAAAAAAAATATGATTTTATCAGGAAGAATTTAGAAACCAAATAAAATAAAATGATTTTTTCAGGGAGAATTTATAAAACAAATAAAACCAAAAATAGGCGTTCTATGGCCCACTGACTGAGAGATGACGCACCCAGGAGTCAAGACTGGCACACAAGCAGAAAGGCCAATATTAATCTCCCACTGTTTTTTTTTTTTTTTTTCAGGGAGACTTTAGAAAAAAAAATAATAAAAAAAATATGATTTTATCAGGAAGAATTTAGAAACCAAATAAAATAAAATGATTTTTTCAGGGAGAATTTAGAAAACAAATAAAACCAAAAATAGGCGTTCTATGGCCCACTGACTGAGAGATGACGCACACAGGAGTCAGGAGTGGCACACAAACCCAGAGGCCAATATTTTTCTACCAATGATTGATGTAGTTATTTTCTCTGGTAGATTTTAGAACCCAAATCAAGGAAAAAAAATATAGGCTTTCTATGGACCACAATTGGAGAGAGAGAGAGAGAGAGAGAGAGAGAGAGATGGCACACCCAGGAGTCAAGACTGGCACACAAGCAGAAAGGCCAATATTAATCTCCCACTGTTTTTTTGGTTGTTTTTTTTTTTTTTTTTTCAGGGAGACTTTAGAAATAAAAATAATAAAAAAAATATGATTTTATCAGGAAGAATTTAGAAACCAAATAAAATAAAATGATTTTTTCAGGGAGAATTTAGAAAACAAATAAAACCAAAAATATGCGTTCTATGGCCCACTGACTGAGAGAGAGAGAGAGATGGAACGCTTAGTACTGGCACACAAGCCCAAAGGGCAATATTAATCTCCCTTTTTTTTTCCAGGGAGAATTTCTGAAACCCAAAAAAAAAAAAAAATAGGCTTTCTATGGCCCACTATTTGTGAGAGAGATGGGACGCTCAGGACTGGCACAGATGGCACGCTCAGGACTGGCACAGAAGCCCAGAGGCCAATATTAATCTCCCTTTTTTTCTGGGAGAATTTATAAAACCAAAAAAATATTTAAATAGGCTTTCTATGGCCCACTATTTGTGAGAGAGATGGCACGCTCAGGACTGGCACAGATGGCACGCTCACAACTGGCACACAAGCCCAGAGGCCAATATTAATCTCCCTTTTTTCAGGGAGAATTTCTAAAACCCAAAAAAAAAATAAAATAGGCTTTCTATGGCCCACTATTTGTGAGAGAGATGGGACGCTCAGGACTGGCACAGATGGCACGCTCAGGACTGGCACAGAAGCCCAGAGGCCAATATTAATCTCCCTTTTTTTCTGGGAGAATTTATAAAACCAAAAAAATATTTAAATAGGCTTTCTATGGCCCACTATTTGTGAGAGAGATGGCACGCTCAGGACTGGCACAGATGGCACGCTCACAACTGGCACACAAGCCCAGAGGCCAATATTAATCTCCCTTTTTTCAGGGAAAATTGATAAAACAAAAAAAAAAATTAAATAGGCTTTCTATGGCCCACTATTTGTGAGAGAGATGGCACGCTCAGGGCTGGCTGGCACAGATGGCACGCTCAGGACTGGCACACAAGCCCAGAGGCCAATATTAATCTCCCTTTTTTTCTGGGAGAATTTATAAAACCAAAAAAATATTTAAATAGGCTTTCTATGGCCCACTATTTGTGAGAGAGATGGCACGCTCAGGACTGGCACAGATGGCACGCTCACAACTGGCACACAAGCCCAGAGGCCAATATTAATCTCCCTTTTTTCAGGGAAAATTGATAAAACAAAAAAAAAAATTAAATAGGCTTTCTATGGCCCACTATTTGTGAGAGAGATGGCACGCTCAGGGCTGGCTGGCACAGATGGCACGCTCAGGACTGGCACACAAGCCCAGAGGCCAATATTAATCTCCCTTTTTTTCTGGGAGAATTTATAAAACCAAAAAAATATTTAAATAGGCTTTCTATGGCCCACTATTTGTGAGAGAGATGGCACGCTCAGGACTGGCACAGATGGCACGCTCACAACTGGCACACAAGCCCAGAGGCCAATATTAATCTCCCTTTTTTCAGGGAAAATTTATAAAACAAAAAAAAAAATTAAATAGGCTTTCTATGGCCCACTATTTGTGAGAGAGATGGCACGCTCAGGGCTGGCACAGATGGCACGCTCAGGACTGGCACACAAGCCCAGAGGCCAATATTAATCTCCCTTTTTTTCAGGGAGAATTTATAAAACCAAAAAAAAAAATAAATAGGCTTTCTATGGCCCACTATTTGTGAGAGAGATGGCACACTCAGGACTGGCACACAAGCCCAAAGGCCAATATTAATCTCCCACTGTATTTTTATCAGGGAGAATTTATACACCCCACAAAAAAAAATACAGAAAAATGAAAAGGCTTTCTATGGCCCACTATGTGAGAGAGATGGCACACACAGGGATGGCACTCTAGCAGAAATGCCAAATTGCCAATCTTAATCTCCCACCAAAAAAAAAAAAAAAAAAAAAACAGGGAATGTCCTACAATTACTATCTCCCTGCCTGCAGTAATCTCAGCCAGGTATGGCAGGCAGCTACTATCTCCCTGCCTGCAGTAATCTCAGCCAGGTATGGCAGGCAGCAATAAGGAGTGGACTGATGCACAAATGAAATAAAAAGTGTGGACAAACAAAAAAGATAGCTGTGCAGAAAGGAAGGAACAAGAGGATTTGTGCTTTGAAAAAAGCAGTTGGTTTGCACAGCGGCGTACACACAGCAATGCAGCTATCAGGGAGCCTTCTAGGGCAGCCCAATGAGCTACAGCGCTGAGGGGAAAAAAAAAAAAAAAAAAACTTCCACTGTCCCTGCACACCGAGGGTGGTGTTGGACAGTGCAAATCGCTGCAGCACAAGCGGTTTTGTGGTTAATGGACCCTGCCTAACGCTATCCCTGCTTCTGACAAAGCGGCAGCAACCTCTCCCTAAGCTCAGATCAGCAGCAGTAAGATGGCGGTCGGCGGGAACGCCTCTTTATAGCCCCTGTGACGTCGCAGACAGCAAGCCAATCACTTCAATGCCCTTCTCTAAGATGGTGGGGACCAGGACCTATGTCATCACGCTGCCCACACTCTGCGTTTACCTTCATTGGCTGAGAAATGGCGCTTTTCGCGTCATTGAAACGCGACTTTGGCGCGAAAGTCGCGTACCGCATGGCCGACCCCGCACAGGGGTCGGATCGGGTTTCATGAAACCCCGACTTAGCCAAAAGTCGGCGACTTTTGAAAATGTTCGACCCGTTTCGCTCAACCCTAATAATAATAATAAATGAGCTCAGTAATTGAACAATGTATCTCATCTTCGTAGACTTTCTTGCAACAGGGTTGGTTCCACAGGATTTGTTACCTATATTTAAGAAAGGTAAGAAGGTAGATCCAGGTAACTATTGTCTGGTAAGTCTGACATAAGTAGTGTGCAAAGTTTATGAGGGCATCATAAGAGATGACCTGCAGATATATATTGCAGAGAATAATATAATAAGAACAATAACGATATAATGACAACCAGCATGGATTCATGAAAGATAGGTTGTGTCTAACTAACATGTTGGGTTTCTATGAGGAGGCAAGTACATGGCTGATGTGATTTACCTGGGCTTTTCATAGACATGTGATACTGTTCTACATAACAGCCTTATACTGAAGCTACAGAAGCAGGGACTATTGAAACTATATGCAGATCAGTAAGGAACTGGCTCAAAGACAGGAAATAAAGAATTGTCTTAAATTGTACATTCTCTAAATTTGATATAGTCAACAGTGGGGTACCACAAGGATCTGTTCTAGGACAGAGTCTTTTTAATCTTTTTATTAATGATCTTGTGGATGAGATGGAGAGTAAATTGTTAGTCTTTGCTGACAACACCAAACTACGTAGGATACTAAAAACTGTCTTTGGAATTAAAATATTGCAAAATGATCTGGATAAGATGTCTGAATGGGTAAACACTTGGTAAATTAGGTTTAACATTGATAAATGTAGATAATGCACCTAAAACAGAGTAATCAAATTGCTGCATATACATTAAATGGGAGCATGCACAGGACTAAAGAACAGTTCTCAATGTCAAGCAGCATCCACAAAAGCAATCAAGATTTTAGGGTCTATAAAAAGAGATAGAAAATCCTGAGATCCCAATATATTGTTACCCGTTTATAAATTACTGATGAGGCCACATCTAGAATATGGGATTCAGTTTTGGACTGAACATTTCCAAAAGAATATTCAGAAATTAGAGTTAGTTCAAAGGTGGGCAACTAGATTATTATAAGAGATAGAAGGCCTCTCATATGAGGAGAGGTTGGAAAAAGTTGGGCTTGTTTAGCTTAGAAAAAAAGACACCTCAGAGGAGATATAAATACATGTGTGGCCAATACAAATGACTGGCACATGACTTCTTACTTCCAATGACCTTAAAAAGGACCTGGGGGCACTCATTACGGGTGGAATAAAGGCGAGTCTGTCTACTTAATAGGGAAGGGTTCTTTAGCGTTAGAGCAGTCAGACTGTGGAAGGTCGGAGGTAGTGCAGGCAGACACTATAACAGCTTTTAGAAAAGGGCTGGATGATTTCTTCAGCAGAAATGGTATCTTGGGTTATAACTAATTTAGTGACAAAGACTTTATAATTGGTGGAGAAAGGTTGAACTTGATGGACCTAGGTTTTTTAACCTATGTAACTATGTATTTGGAATGATGCAAACTGTGAAACTGCACCATAACCCATATGAATAATACTGAAAAAAATAAAAATAAAAACACCAAAAAAGAAGCTTTTCCATTATAATGACACACAGAAAAATGAAATGAAAAGTGATGAAAAAGTTCCATTTGGGGCTCATTTACACTGCCAAATATGAGACTCCTTGTAATAAAGCCTAATGCAATGCATACTATAAAGCCCACGCTCAGGCATATGGAGTCTTTGGCTTTGGCTTTTTAAATTGGAATTGATTAACCATGTCACTTTTTATATCAAATTTATTTTCAATATAAAAGTGCAAAACCAGGAGTTTATAGAGGCCACATGAAAGCTTCATATAATTTGGAGGTTGTAACGGAGTTTGCTAATTATGTTTATCTGTAAAAAACAAAAGCTATTACTAAAATGTGTGGTTTAGAAAGAAACCACGTTCCTATCCCCACCAGCCGCGCTGCCTCCTCACTCTTTCTGGCTTAGACACGTCTCCCTATGGAACTAATCTATAATCACATAGGCCGAAGTTAACTTCGGTGCAGGATTAACAAGGTAGCATTTTATTGCTTTGCTCTTCTGTGGCATAATACCGTCAACGACTTGTACAAAACAATGAATTAATTGGGCTTTGTAACATTTCAACCTCTTAATTATAACATATTAATTGGAAAATACCTTTAACCTTTTAAATATTGGGAGTGCAGTAATTTTGCTGCCTCCAAGGTCTTATACTCTCATAGTGAGCTATCAAGACAAGTTCATGATGTAAATCATCGATTCCAAACAAACTAAAAAAAAAAACTTTTATCACAATTCCCAAAAGTATAGATAGAGTTGAATGCAGAATATTTAAAGAGACTGTTCAGTATAAGAAAAGCACGGCTGTTTTCATCTAGAAACCATGTGTCCATGTGGTGTATCTGGTAGTGCACCTCTGCTGTAATAAAATAAGCAAAGCTTGACTGCAATACCACACACAGCCTATGAGCAAGAGCAGCACTATTATTTATTTATTTATTTTTTTAGAAAGGAGCTATGTTTTACTGCTATCTATAGGGCAGCAAATTAAAATGTCCAAAGACTGCATGGCAAATTTGCCAAGTACATTAATACTATAATTAGAAGATGCGAGCAGCGAAATGACACCTGTTGGGTGTGAGGGAAGCACAAACAGCTTCACAGATTACCGCACCATTCTCCCACAGGTAATGATAACAGGCTCATTTGCTCTTTATTGCTCCTACACCTTGGCTGTTTTGGTGTAAAGGGATGGGACCATACTTGGAGTGCCTTTTATAGGGGCATCACAACGCCCCTGCTTTCTTTTGCCTCCTTTATTTTCAGAATCTTAAACGGAAAGCAGCATTACTGGTTCCTTTATAGTACCATCTCCTAGCCTACTAGCACTAGTTGGCACCTTTCAGCGCTCCTGGGACTGATTTCTGTTTGACACACATTCTTATCCTCCTTTGGAGGTATTCAGCTGGAGCTGCAGTGGTGCTCGACAACTCCCTTTCATCTCCACTTCCCTGGGTCAATTCCTCTGCGCTCCCCTCTGACTGCTTTCACTTATCTTACTAGCACTAGTTGGCACCTTTACATTGCATAATATTGACCATATTATTGGTAGCTTTTACTTTTTTGCTTCCTTCAGTGTATTACACTGGATTCTTTCACTGCTTATCCCCTTTTTCTGGTCCCACAACCTACAATATTGCTTTACAACTGTTTTTTCCCTCTTTTTTGGAGGTTCTTTGCCCTGTCTTTTTTAATCATTTTACTTGTCTTTTATTTCTATATTGAAAAAAAATACTATTTTTTATCTCATCATTTGTGAGTTGGAGTACCTTCCTGTCTGTCGGCAATGGACCATATTAGACCATGTTGATTCAAAATTAGAATAGTAATATATAAAACTTACAGTATAGAAACAGTTTGTTATAATTTATTCCCATAAAGAGAGAATAAAAGTTGGGTATTAGTTTGTATTTACCCCACTATGGTGCTAGTGACAAATACAATCCTTCAAAAGAAAAATCAAGCCCTCATGCTGCTATGTCGAAAAAAAAAATGTTACCTGAAATGCAATGGTGAAAAAAAATAAAAATGCATGTACATTAAGCCAAATTAAGTTTGGTCTTTAAGGTGTTAAGTATGGGATGCAAGCTACTACTTGTGTGGTAGCACTAAAAATGGTCTAGTAACTAGAGCTACAGTTATTTCATAGTGAGTGACAATTTGGAGCTGCTGTTACAGCAATGGACCAAGCTAGACATGAAAAGTGAGAGTTGTAGCAAGATTCCTGATGATTGCGTCAAGTATAATGTGCAGCACAGCTATGTCACTGAACAAATAAAATAGTTGTAGCTTCTGGAATGCGTCAATAGAAAACAGAAAACAAAAATGTCTGGCATGAAGGCCAAAAGTGGCTATGAGGGAAACGGATTAAAGAGATGGCAACATTAGCCCTAAGAAAGAAGTGGCAACACGTCCATGTGCAGGTAGGTTCTTTACTGTAGGCTAGAGATCTTGGGAGCCCTGTGATTCACCGGAGGATATTTGATCAAATTTTGCCGAAACTGAGTGGGGCCTATACTCCTGCGACTGAGACCATACCATCCTACTACTGGTAATTACAAGATCATCATTAGCACCTTAGAAGAATGATGGGAGCATAATTGATGGGAACATTAACCCATATACAGTACTTCTACATTGTCCTATGCAAGTGTGGAGATGACTATGTATGATGTATCTACTTGACTACTCATCTTCAGCTACAGTATGTGTGATGACATTGCTAACAGTAATGATATACAGTATGCTCTAAATGACACTACATATAATGTCCACTCACTTGAACAGACTGCAGAACTCTTAATGCGCAGGATATCACAAACTATCCTTCTAAACATAACTACGAGGGGGCCTCCATCTGTAGTGTTGAGCGATACCTTCCGATATCAAAAAATATCAGATCGGATCGATACCCAAAAAATAGCGGATATTGCCGATTCCGATACCGGAAACCAATGCAAGTCAATGGGACACAAATATCGGAATGAAAATAAACCCTTTCTTTCCTTGTAGGTTAATTCTACATGAAGGAAAACAACTAAGAATAATGTAGAATGTATTGGGGGAGGTTTGCAAGAAATCTAGCTGGATACAGATGGAACCACACCAGGGTTGCTCAATCTGATCATGTAAAATCGGAATTATACCGATTTTCACTTTGATCGGAATTCCGATTCCAATCTTTAAATGTGATTGGAAATCGTTGGTGCGTATTTTTTTTTTCCACAATGCTTGTGATTGACACATGAACCACCCAATGAAGAGCCTGTGTAGTGTGGGCATATCCAGTTCGGGAGGGGGGAAGAGTGTCGGTGGTGCATGGGTGGAGACTGTGCATGTCTGTGTGCGCAGGGGTGTGCCGGGGGGTCTGTGCAGGCTGTCGGGGGTCTGTGTGGGCCTCTGGGGGTCTGTGCGGGCCTGTCGGGGGTCTGTGCGGGCCTCTCGAGGGTTTTTGTGTGTGTGTGCAGGCATCGTCTGATGGGACTACAATGACAGGAATTGACACATTAGCCAATGATGGGACAGTAGTAGTCCTATCATCTGGCTAAAGTGTTGAATGTAAAAAAAAACACAAACATACATGCTACATACAACATACTACATACATACTACATACATAAAACATACTATATACTACATACATACTACATTTATACATACAACATACCACATACATACAACATACATGCAACATACTACATACATACATACATACATACTACATACAAACTTCATACATACAACATACATACAACATACATACATACATACATACAACATACTACATGCATACTAAATACATACAACATGCATACAACATACATACTACATACATACTACATACATACATACATACTACATACATACTACATACATACATGCATACTACATGCATACAACATAAATACTACATACATACTGTAGGGATTTCACTCACTCGGGTGCGACGTCTGAGACTCAGGAGGCACGTTTCTTGAAAAGTTCATAGGGTTTATTGCATCATAAACCACGTGCCGAAATAACAGAAAACAAATAGCCTTTGGCTCAGGAAAAGAAAATAAATGTCCAGTCCTTCCGGCTCAGTCCTGGAGCCTTGACACACACAGGAGGGTTTCACCTCCTCACATATCTACCTGTGTTAAGCATTAGGCTTTCCTTTATATGTCTAACCACACCCAGAACCCATCACATGACCAGACATGTGGTTGTGACATCACCACAGGTCCTGAAACACATATAGGTAGCTATGGTTACATCACAGCAGCAAGCCATCTATAAGACACATATCTCCCATCGATTAGACATCCTTTAGCCACGCTACATACCTCCCCCCTCTGCCTAAAGCCGTGGGGCTTGGCACTTTCCCCCACTAGACAAGGGATTCTTGACAGGGCATCAGCATTACCGTGCAGCTTTCCGGCCCTATGTTCCACATGGAAACAGAAGTCCTGCAGGGCTAAGAACCAACGAGTGACCCTAGCATTTCTACCCTTTGTTTCCCTCATCCACCTAAGTGGGGCATGGTCGGATATCAGTCTAAATTTACGTCCCAGCAAATAGTACCGTAATGTGTCGACTGCCCATTTTATGGCCAAGCACTCCTTTTCAACGACTGAGTAGTTCTTTTCAGACGAGGACAGCTTTCTACTCAGATAGAGAACAGGATGCTCTTCTCCATGTAGTTCTTGGGAAAGGACTGCTCCCACCCCAACATCTGAGGCATCTGTCTGAAGAATAAACTCTTTCTTGAAGTTTGGGGCCATCAGAACGGTTTGCTTACATAAAGCCTCTTTCATTTCTTGGAAGGCTGAATCTGTTTCTTCGGACCACTTAACCATTACTGATTTTGTCCCTTTTAGCAGGTCAGTCAGAGGCGCCGCCATTGTGGCGAAGTTTGGGATGAACCTCCTGTAATATCCCACGATTCCCAGGAAGGCTTTAACTTGCTTCTTGGAAACTGGTTTTGGCCATGTTTGAATTGCCTCCACTTTACTGATTTGGGGTTTTATTTCTCCATGACCCACTATATATCCAAGGTACTTAGCTTCTTCTTTACCCAATGCCCACTTCTTCGGGTTTATTGTAAATCCGGCCTCTCTTATAGCATCAAACACCGCTTGGACTTTCTCCAGATGACTCTCCCAGTCCGGGCTAAAGATGACGATATCATCTAGGTACACAGCAGCGTATGCCTTGTGGGGTGCAAGGACTATCCATAGCCCTTTGGAAGGTGGCCGGAGCTCCCTGTAGGCCAAATGGCATCCGGACATACTGGAAGCATCCATCTGGTGTAGAAAACGCCGTCTTCTCCTTGGCTTCCTGTGCCATGGGGATCTGCCAATACCCCTTCGTCAAATCCAAGGTGGTTATGTACCTGGCGGGCCCAAGCCTTTCGATGAGCTCATCAACGCGGGGCATGGGATATGCGTCGAACTTGGAGACCTCATTCAACTTCCTATAGTCGTTGCAAAATCTTCACTCCCCATCAGGTTTTGGGACCAGGACAATTGGGCTCGACCAACCGCTCTTGGATTCCTCAATGACTCCAAGCTTCAACATACGCTCCACTTCCTTGGAGACTATTTCTCGACGGGCCTCAGGAATTCTATAGGGCTTCACGTTCACGCGCACATGGGGCTCTGTCAGGACCTCATGCTCTATGACCTTCGTGTACCCAGGCAACTCGGAAAACAGGTCCCTGTTTTTCTGGAGTAACTCCCGGCATTGCTGTTTCTGGGACTCCGATAGCGTCTCCGCTATAGTAACCGCTCCAACCTCATCTTCTGGGTTGCTTAACAACGATGGAGTTACTGTCGGCTCTCTATCTTGCCACGGCTTGATAAGGTTGACATGGTATACTTGGAATGGTTTCAGTCTTCCTGGCTGGTGAATTTTATAGTTTACTTCACCAAGTTTCTCGACAACCTCATATGGCCCTTGCCATTTGGCCAAGAACTTGCTTTCCACTGTCGGAACTAACACAAGAACTCGGTCTCCCGGATTGAATTGCCTCACTCTTGCAGACCGGTTGTAGACCCTGGCCTGAGCTTCTTGTGCTTGGAGAAGGTGTTCTTTCACGATAGGCACCACCTTTGCAATCCTCTGCTGCATCAGAGCCACATGCTCAATGACGCTTCTGTAGGGCGTGACTTCGGCTTCCCAGGTTTCCTTGGCTATATCCAGGAGTCCTCGTGGATGTCGGCCATACAGAAGCTCAAACGGTGAGAAACCTGTGGAGGCCTGTGGAACTTCACGAATGGAAAACATCAAATAGGGTAAGAGACAATCCCAGTCTCTACCGTCTTTCTCTATAGCTTTTCTCAGCATGCTCTTCAGTGTCTTGTTAAATCTCTCAACAAGGCCATCTGACTGGGGATGGTACACCGAGGTCCTCAACTGGGAGATTTTCAGGGCTTTGCATAACTCCCTCATCACCTTGCTCATGAAAGGTGTCCCCTGGTCAGTCAGGATCTCCTTCGGCAGACCTGTCCGGGAAAAGACATGGACCAACTCGCGAGCTATACTCTTTGAAGAAGAATTTCTCAAGGGAATTGCCTCAGGATAGCGTGTGGCATAGTCCAGGATGACTAATATATACTGATGGCCCCGGGCTGATTTAACTAAGGGACCGACCAAGTCCATGGCAATTCTCTCGAATGGCACATCAATAATGGGCAGTGACACAAGGGGGTTCCGGAAATGAGGAGTGGGAGCAGTTAGCTGACATGTAGGGCAGGACCTGCAATAGTTCACTATTTCCCGGTGGCACCCAGGCCAATAGAACCTCTGCACAACCCGTTCCTGCATTTTTTCCACCCCTAGGTGTCCACCCAAGATGTGTGAATGGGCCATGTCCAACACCTTCCGTCTATATGGACCCGGCACTACCAACTGCTCTACCAACTCCTCCCTTATTTTCGTGACCCGGTACAACAACTCCCTGCTCATTAGAAAATGGGGAAATCTTGTGTCTGCCCCCGGCTCCTGTACCACCCCGTCAATAACTGTGACATTATTAAAGGCTTCCCTCAGAGTGGGGTCCCTATGTTGGGCAGTCCCAAAATTTTCACCGGACACCTCTAACTCCAGAAGGTCAGATGCAGGGGACACTTCCTCCTCATCTCCAACCAGGACACAAAAAGGAAACCTGTCTGACTCTGGGTGTGGCGACACCTTTCCAGGGTTCATTGGTTCCCTACTCTTGCTAGGCAGCCCAGAACCTTTCCCCCACAAATCCCAAAACAAACAGAAATCCCGGCCAATAATTATAGGGTGCAACAAGTCCTGAACGACGCCGACTATGTGGGACTCAGTGCCACATGCCGTTTCAATGTCCACCCTGACAATAGGGTAGTCCTTTGCATCACCATGTATGCACCGCACACCGACCTTCTTTCCTGGGAGCAGGTGGAGAGGAAAAGTGGCCCTCACCAGGGTCACTAGGCTCCCCGAGTCTAACAGTGCCGTTACTGCTCGACCGTTCACCTTTACGGGACACGCTTGAGGTCCCTCGTTGGATGGAGAGTTCACACTACAGGCTGGATACGCATAGTATGAACAACGGCGTCCCATGCAGCAGTCCATCTGCTCAGTGGTCTGGGAACAACGGGCAGCTATATGTCCCGGCCCGTGGCACCTCCAACAAATAATATCACCCGTAGGGACCTTGGGCACCACCTCCCTCGCCCTTTGTGACCTTGGACGCACCACCCCTTTTTGGGACTCAGCTCCCTTCTGGGACCCCCAGTACGGCATGGGCTGCCTCCCGAAGGAGCCTTCCAACCCTTGGTATCTCTCAACCAGTCCGATCAGCTCGTCGGCATTCTGGGGATCACCCTGGGCAACCCAAGACTGTATAGGCCTTGGGAGGGAATGGACAAACCGATCCATCATCACCCGTTCTACCATCTGTGCAGGTGTAGATGACTCTGGCTGCAGCCATTTCTGGACCAGGTGCAACAGATCAAACATTTGGGAACGAGGTGGTTTGTCCCGGTGATAGGCCCAGCAGTGAATTCGCTGTGCCCTGACAGTCAGTGTCACCCCCAAACGTGCGAGAATCTCGGCTTTCAACTTGTGATACTCCTTGGCATCCTGCAAGGTCAAGTCATAGTACGCCTTCTGGGGTTCTCCCGTCAGGTATGGCGCCAATACCTCTGCCCACTGCTCTGGCGGAAGTTTTTCCCTCTCAGCGACCCTCTCAAACACTGTCAGGAAGGCCTCAACATCATCCCCGGGGGTCATTTTCTGCAATGCGCGTCTTACCGTCTTCCGGACGTGGGCGTCATCAGCCAGACCTGGTGTTGGGGCACTCGTCTTGCCCTGGATGGCGGTTGCCAGAAGCTGCATCTGCTGCCGTTGCTCCTGCTGGCTCTGTTGTATCTGCTGCGTCAACAGCCGGTTGCTCTCTTGCTGCGACTGGAGCAAGTGTTTCAGCAGGTCCTCCATTTTCCCCGGCAAAGCTTGCTGGCTTACCACAGACTTGACCCAGGACATCCAATAACAGACTCTTCGTCTCCGCTGGGAACGCTGCCCGCACGTCTACCGCCAATTGTAGGGATTTCACTCACTCGGGTGCGACGTCTGAGACTCAGGAGGCACGTTTCTTGAAAAGTTCATAGGGTTTATTGCATCATAAACCACGTGCCGAAATAACAGAAAACAAATAGCCTTTGGCTCAGGAAAAGAAAACAAATGTCCAGTCCTTCCGGCTCAGTCCTGGAGCCTTGACACACACAGGAGGGTTTCACCTCCTCACATATCTACCTGTGTTAAGCATTAGGCTTTCCTTTATATGTCTAACCACACCCAGAGCCCATCACATGACCAGACATGTGGTTGTGACATCACCACAGGTCCTGAAACACATATAGGTAGCTATGGTTACATCACAGCAGCAAGCCATCTATAAGACACATATCTCCCATCGATTAGACATCCTTTAGCCCCGCTACAATACATACATACAACATACTGCATACATACTACATACATACATACATACTACATACATACATATTATGTACATACTACATACTGTACATACTACATACATACTGCATACATACTACATACAACATACATACATACATACATACAGCATACTACATGCATACTAAATACATACAACATGCATACAACATACATACTACATACATACTACATACATACAACATACATACAACATACATACAACATACTACATACATACTACATACATATAACATACATACATACATACTACATACAATACCTTCATACATTACATACAATACATAAATATAGACATCTATCTGCACAAAAGCTGTTCCACTCAGCATGTCCACTTGGACTTTTCCTCTCTGAACCCTGTTCACACAGGTAATATACAGATGATCAGGTTTTTAAATACATCAGATAGGGATTGCATACATCAGTTAGGACTGCTCTGATATGGGTATACCTTGACATTTAATGGAGCAGCTTAGTATACATTTTTTGCAAAAAACGTATCAACCAAATACCCTGTTTTTTACATCTTTTTACTAGCACTTGCGGATTACTGTGATTTATTTAAACTGAGTGTTTTTGGTTCTACCATGCTGTTTTGTGTCTTCAAGTTTCTTGGTGGTGTGTGAGCATGTTCCTACAGACTTGTTCACTGTGCGAGTAGCCCATGTGTTCCTGTTTCCATAAATATAGACATACAGTACATATAAGATAGAGTACATACTCACCATCACTTGTCACTTTGATCCCCGAAGCCAGTGTCACCTGTAAAAAATATTAAAATGACAAACAAACAATATACTCCCTGATCCGCAGAAATCCACGAGTGTCTCACGATGATCTCCCGTGGAGAGCAACAGCATCAGCTGATGTGACCGCTCTCTAGGGGCTCAAGAAATACAATGACGGGAGGGAGGTATCCTTCCACACATTTATTCTTCCGCCACTGTAAAAAATAGTCTCTAGTCTCACTTTTGGCACTGCTGTTTGAGAAATTTCCCACGCAGCAATTGCCATAAAGTGAGACCAGTGAACTACAGTAACCTCTCAGTGATGCACTGCAGGAGCCATTGTCTCCTGTCAGTGTATCACTGGAGGTCCTATAGAGCAGTGACATCACCAGATGTCACTGTTCTATAGGGGAGATCGTCGTGGGACACTCGTTATTAATTGGACTGCGTCGGACAGGGAGTATACAGTTTATTATTTTACGTTTTTTTGCAGGCGCTGAAGTATGGTAAGTATAGTTAAATTAAGAATAATAAAATACTTTTTTTCTGGCTGTGTCTTTATTTTGTTTTTAACCTCTTCATGACCCAACCTATTTTGACCTTAATGACCTGCCCGTTTTTTGCAATTCTGACCAGTGTCCTTTTATGAGGTAATAACTCAGGAACGTTTCAACGGATCCTAGCGGTTCTGAGTTTTTTCGTGACATATTGGGCTTCATGTTAGTGGTAAATTTAGGTTGATAATTTTTGCGTTTACTAAAAATGGAAAGTTGGCTAAAATTTTGAAAATTTCACAATTTTCAAATTTTGAATTTTTATTCTGTTAAACGAGAGAGTTATGTGACACAAAATAGTTAATAAAGTAACATAATCCACATGTCTACTTTACATCAGCACAATTTTGGAAACAAATTTTTTTTTGCTAGGAAGTTATAAGGGTTAAAATTTGACCAGCGATTTCTCATTTTTACAACGAAATTTACAAAATCATTTTTTTAGGGACCACCTCACATTTGAAGTCAGTTTGAAGGGTCTATATGGCTGAAAATACCCAAAAGTGACACCATTCTAAAAACTGTACCCTTCCAGGTGCTCAAAACCAAAAAGTTTATTAACCCTTCAGGTGCTTCACAGCAGCAGAAGCAACATGGAAGGAAAAAATGAACATTTAACTTTTCGTCACAAAAATGATCTTTTAGCAACAATTTTTTTATTTTCCCAAGGGGAAAAGGAAAACTGGACCACAAAAGTTATTGTACAATTTGTCTTGAGTACGCCGATACCCCATATGTGGGGGGGACCACTGTTTGGGTGCACGACATGGCTCGGAAGGGAAGGAGCACCATTTGACTTTTTCAATGAAAAATTGACTCCAATCTTTAGCGGACACCATGTCGCATTTGGAGAGCCCCTGTGTGCCTAAACATTGGAGATCCCCCACAAGTGACCCCATTTTGAGCTAATCCAGGTGCATAGTGAGCACTTTGAACCCCCAGGTGCTTCACAAATTGATCCGTAAAAATGAAAAAGTACTTTTTTTTCACAAAAAAGGTCTTTTAGTCTCATTTTTTTCATTTTTGCATGGGCAACAGGATAAAATGGATCCTAAAATGTGTTGGGCAATTTCTCCTGAGTACACCAATACCTCACATGTGGGGGTAAACCACTGTTTGTGACACGGCAGGGCTTGGAAGGGAAGGAGCGCCATTTGACTTTTTGAATGAAAAATTAGCTCCAATCGTTAGCGGACACCATGTCGCGTTTGGAGAGCCCCTGTGTGCATAAACATTGGAGCTCCCCCATAAGTGACCCATTTTGGAAACTATACCTCCTAAGGAACTAATCTAGATGTGCAGTGACCACTTTAAACCCCCAAGTGCTTCACAGAACGCAGAGCCGTGAAAATAAAAAAAAAATTTTCTTTCCTCAAAAATTATTTTTTAGCCCGCAATTTTTTATTTTCACAAGAGTAAGACAGCAGCGGGGCAGAGGGGACAGCAGTGGGGCAGGGGAGGACATCAGCGGGGCAGGGGAGGACAGCATTGGGGCAGCGGGGACATCAGCGGGGCAGGGGGCGATCCACAGATCAGGGGGGGTGATCAGTGGGGAAGATCAGGGGGGCGATAAGGGGGGAAGATCAGGGGGGCGATCAGGGGGGGAAGATCAGGGGGGCAATCAGTGGGGAAGATCGGGGGAAGATCAGTGGGTCGATCAGTGGGGGAAGACCAGGGGGGCGATCAGTGGGGGCAATCAGGGGGGCGATCAGGGGGAAGATCAGGGGGAAGATCAGGGGGAAGATCAGGGGGAAGATCAGGGGGCTGTCAGGTGCAATGCAGCAGGAGGAAATGCAGCCGGCAGCAGCAGGGGGGTGATCTCTAGGGCATGGGGAGGGGGTGATCACCAGGGGGCAGGGGGAGGGAGCAAAGGTCGGGGGGTGTGAAATCGCAAGGCAGAGGAGGAAGAGAAGCAGAGGGGAGTACCTGGCGGTGGTGATGGCAGCAGCGGCGGTAACTGCAGCGGCGGTGGTGACTGCAGCGGCGGCGATCGCAGTATGTGGCAGGGCAGCATGCAGGCACCTCACTGTTCAGCTTCCACGGAAGGCATAAGGCTGGACAGCGAGGCAGCCATGGTTTTCTCCGCCCATCCATATCTGAATGGAGAGCTAGCGTCACATGGATGCTAGCTACAGTACAATTAGATTTGGGGGGTGGTGACAAAGTAGTCACCAGGGTGATCGTAGCCAAGTGGGGGCTAAGCCACCCCCCTGGGCTAAAGTAGAATTCCCCCTGTATCTGCAGGTGAGGTGCAATTTCAGTTAACCCTTTCACCCGAACTGCAGGAACGTGATCCTGCCATGACGCATATGCTGCGTCACAGGCCGGATTGGCACCGACTTTCATGACGCAGCGTATGCGTCATAGGTCGGGAAGAGGTTAAACTCTTTCACTACTCTAGGATAAATAATGGATAGGCGTCTTATTGACGCCTCTCCATTATTAACCCGGCTTAATGTCACCTTACAATGGCAAGGTGACATTAGCCCCTTATTACCCCATATCCCAACGCTACTCGGGAGAGGGAAGAGAGGGGCTAAGTGCTGGAATTGGTGCATCTTACAGATGCGCCATTTCTGGGGCGGCTACGGACTGGTATTTGTAGCTAGGGGGCCAATATCCATGGCCCCTCTCTATGCTATGAATATCAGCCCGCAGCTGTCTGCGTAGCGTTTCTGGCTATAAAATATAGGGGGACCCCATGTAATTTTTTTGGGGGGTCCCCCTATTTTAATAATGTGGCACCCCTAGGGGTATTTGCCACAAAAATAGTTACTGACAGTAAATACAAATACTAAAATAGCAAGACTGACTACCACCTCCGGCCAGAAGGGGGAGCTCCAGAGACTCCCCTTGATCCATTCTGGTCTGAAAGAAGAAATGGCAGTTGGGCTAAGGAGCTGAAAGTGAGAGGTCATACAGCTGAATTTCTAACAGCCCTATGACAGTTTCCAGGCCCAAATCACCGGCCTGAGGAGAAAAGGGACAGAGAAAAAGGACATTGTGAGAACCGGGTAGCATTAATCACTACCCAGAACAGGCGCAAAGACAGATACCGGATCCGTGGCTGTATTCATTAAATATAATACAGCAACCGGAAACACGTGAGGTGATATCAGCTTTACTAGGGCCGGACGCAGCAACAGACACAGAGTTCAGCGGTACTCCCGGAGGGGGTAAGCCGATATAAGGACTCGGGTTGCCCGTCGAACCAGGACCCGGAGGGGACAGATTGGGCCGGCAGCCAGTTCACATACAGCAGCAGGGCCACACAGAGACTGCGTACAATAAGAGGCGAAGACCCCGGCAGGGTCAAAGTAACTCAGAGTTCCCATACAGACTCCGGTGACAGGACTGGTTGTAGATCCCTTTATGTTGAAGTAAACTGGTTAAATGTTTCAGTGCCTCAGTCTTTCATTTGGACAATAGTCATCTATCCAGGATCGGGATCATCACCGCTGGGAGAACCTGCTGCTGATCAAGTAAGTGCCTGTTCCCTCACGATACCCTTACACTGTGCATTGCCTGAGGCCACAGCACCAGGTCAAGCCACCCGTGACATCCCCCTCAAGAGACAGACCCCATTGGTCCGGTGCTGGGTACCCCGGTCTCCTGGGGGTCACAATAGCCAGGAAAGGCTACGCAGACAGCTGTGGGCTGATATTCATAGCCTGGGAGAGGCCATGGGTATTACCTCCTTCCCAGGCTACAAATATTGGCCCCCGGCCATCGGCTTTCCCCCTCTGGCACAGAAAATTGCGCGGGAGGCCACACCATTTTTTTCCCGTTTTTTTCTTCGTGTTCATTAATCAACATTGGCCTATCTATGGATATCTCTATCTATAGATATATCTATAGATACATAGATGTTTCTATCCATATATCTATCTGGCTAATTTCACTAATCAGGATTTTGCCGTCAGGCACAATCCGGCGAGTTTTGAAAAAAAAGATCCATTTTTTTTTCTGCTGGATCCGTTTTTTCTCATAGAGTTGTATTAGCGCCGGATTGTGCCTGATGGCCACATGTTTCATCCGTTTTTTGCTGGATCTGTCTAAAAAGCTGTTTCTGCTGGACGGAAAACACATACAGAGGAACTATTTTTCTGTCCGGCGAAAAAACGCACAGTGACGGGTCTGGCAAAAAAAACACATGAAACTGAGATGTGAAATGATGAATCCGGCCTCCAAATCTGTTTTTTCATGCATGTTTTCATTCAAATCATGCACATTGTCCGTTTATTTATTTCCAAAACCTGCATCAACGCCGCGCAAAAACCACACCAAAAACTGCATCAAAACTGCACCAAAACCGGCATCAAAATGGCACCATAAACTGCATTAAAACCTGCATCAAAAACTGTGCCAAAAAGTGCATCAAAACTGCACCAAAAACTGCATCATAACTGCACCAAAAAGTGCATCAAAACTGCACCAAAACTGTATCAAAAACCGCACAAAAAACTGCACAAAAACTGCATAAAAACGTATCAAAAACTGCGCCAAAAACTGCACCAAAACCGCACCAAAAACTGCACCAACAACTGCATCAAAACTGCATCAAAAATGGACCAAAAATGCATTAAAACTGCACCAAAAACCGAATCAAAAACCGCACCAAAAATGCATCAAAAACTGCACCAAAACTGCATAAAAACTGCTTCAAAAACTGCACCATAACTGCACCAAAAACTGCATCAAAAACCATACCAAACACTGCATCAAAACTGCAACAAAACTGCATAAAAAATGCATCAAAACGGCACCAAAAACTGCATCAAAACCTGCATAAAAAACTGGTGCAGTTTTGATGCAGTTTGTGGTGCGGTTTTTGACGCAGTTGTTAATGCATTTTTTGTGTGGTTTTTGATGCGGTTTTGATGTGGTTTTTGATGCAGTTTTTGGTGCAGTTATCATGCAGTTTTGGTGCAGCTTTGATGCAGTTTTTGGTGCAGTTATGATGCAGTTTTTGCTGTGGTGTGGTGCAGTTTTTGATGCGCTTTTGGTGCAGTTTTGATGCAGTTTTTGGTGCAGTTATGATGCAGTTTTTGACGTGGGTTTTGATGCAGGTTTTGGTGCAGCTTTTGGTGCCTTTTGATGCGTTTTTGGTGCAGTTTTGGTGCCTTTTTGATGCTTTTTTTAAGCAGTTTTGGTGCAGTTTTTAATGCGTTTTTAAAGCAGTTTTTGATGCACTTTTGGAAATAAAATAAATAAATGGAAAATATGCATGATTTGAATGGAAACATGCATGAAAAAACGGATTTGGAGGCCGGATTCATAATTTTCACATCTCAGTTTCATACGTTTTTCACCGGATCAGTCGCTATGCATTTTTTCGCCAGACAGAAAAAACGTTCCTCTGTATGTGTTTTCCGTCCAGCGGAAACAGCTTATTTGATGGATCTGTCAAAAACAAATGAAACGTGTGGCCATCAGGCGCAATCAGGTGCTAATACAACTCTATGAGAAAAAACAGATCCAGCAGAAAGAAAAGGATCTTTTTTTTCAAAACTCGCCGGATTGTGCCTGACGGCAAAAACCTGATGTGTGAAATTAGCCAGATAGATATATGGATAGAAACATCTATGTATCTATAGATACTGTATATCTATAGATAGATATATCCATAGATAGGCCAATGTTGATTAATGAACATAAAGAAAAAACTGGAAAAAAAAAAGGTGTGGGCTCCCGCGCAATTTTCTGTGCCAGAGGGGGAAACCCGACGGCCGGGGGCCAATATTTGTAGCCTGGGAAGGGGTTAATACCCATGGCCCCTCCCAGGCTATGAATATCAGACTGCAGCTGTCTGCGTAGCCTTTACTGGCTATTAAAATAGGGGGACCCCCCCAAAAAATGATGTGGGGTCCCCGTATATTTTATAGCCAGAAAGGCAACGCAGACAGCTGCGGGCTAATATTCATAGCCTAGAGAGGGGCCATGGATATTGATCCCCCGGCTACAAATCCCAGCAAGCATACGACCCAGATTCCGGCACTTAGCCCCTCTCTTCCCACTCCCAAGTAGCAATGGGATATGGGGTAATAGGGGGTAATGTCACCTTGCTATTGTAAAGTGACATTAAGCCGGGTTAATAATGGAGAGGCGTCAATAAGACGCCTATCCATTATTAATCCTAGAGTAGTTAAAGAGTTAAAAACAAAATAAAGACACAGCAGAAAAAAGTATTTTATTATTCTTAATTTAACCATACTTACCATACTTCAGCGCCTGCAAAAAACGTAAAATAATAAACCGAATACTCCCTGTCCGACGCAGTCCTATTAATAACGAATGTCCCACGATGATCTCCCCTATGGAACAGTGGCATCTGGTGATGTCACTGCTCTGTAGGACCTCCAGTGATACACTGACAGGAGACAATGGCTCTCACTTTATGGCAATTGCTGCATGGGAACTTTCTCACAGAGCAGTGTCAAAAGTGAGACTAGGGACTATTTTTGACAGTGGCGGAGGAATACAGTGCGGAAGGATACCTCCCTCCCGTCATTGTATATACTCTATGTTATATGTACTGTATGTCTATATGTATGTAATGTATGAATGTATTGTATGTAGAATGTATGTAGTTTGTATGTAGTATGTATGTTGTATGTATGCAGTATGTATGTAGTATGTATATTGTATGTATGTAGTATGTTGTATGTATGTTGTATGTATGTATGTTGTATGTATGTATGTTGTATGTATGTTGTATGTTGTATGTATGTTGTATGTATGTAGTATGTACAGTATGTAGTATGTACATAATATGTATGTATGTATGTAGTATGTATGTAGTATGTTGTATGCATGTATGTAGTATTTATGTTGTATGCATGTAGTATGCATGTATGTATGTAGTATGTATGTAGTATGTATGTTGCATGTATGTAGTATGCATGTAGTATGTATGTAGCATGTTGTATATATGTATGTTGTATGCATGTAGTATGTTGTATGTATGTAGTATGTATGTTTGTATTATGTATGTAATATGTATGTAGTATGTATGTTGTATGTATGTAGTATGTATGTAGTATTTTGTAAGTATGTTGTATGTATTGTAAGGTTGCCCTTACTAACGGGTAGGGAATTACTCACTTGGCACGGGATTCAAGCACATGGGCACAAATTTTCAACACAAATCAGTCCATACGGTTTATTTTCAAGTCATAAACCGTGCCGTAAGCCAGGTTACCAATCACAGGCTTACATATAGTCCATTACACACTGTATCATTGGCTTGCATTATTCCTTTGCAGCAACTAAACACGCTGGTCCTCTTCTGACCAGTTGCCGTGGGTTACCACACAGTTCATAGAAACAATTAGCACCAACAGACTATGGTACCTTCTGGGAGCTCCTGCTCCACCTGCTGACTCCTTGTCAGTCCTCACTCTTGGGAAGGCTGCCTCACGGGGATCACCAACTTGCCTGGTCGGCACACATTAGTCAGTCCCAACGAAGGACTGTAGCTTCCCCACACAGTAGCTGGCACTTGCTATGCAGATCCCTGTCCTCACCTCATGCTGTTCAGGGATCCGATCCTACTCCCAAGACCTCCCAACACCCAGGTTACTCAGGATCACACAGGTGGCCTGTCCAGGTACTATTCAGGACGTCCATCCCCGGCTGGGACCGTCCAATACCCAGGCCACCAGTAGCAAAGTCCCACCACGTGCTCTTCAGGGCTAGCACGCCCAACACAGAGGTTTCTCTCAGGACCTGTACCTGTACCATACAGGTCTACACACTTAGAACATGTGACCGACACCCTGGTCACATTATATATCCTTAACCACTCCCCTGGGTGGGAGTGTGGGTGTGTGGCTAGTTTGTCCTGCCCATCTCACATAACTAGCCCTGTCAACCTCCCATTATAAACATACAAAATACTTCTGGGACCTATAGTCCCACAACACCACATCGCTTCAGGCTGGCAGCACAGAGTCCTCTGCGACACACATATCGGCCATTCACCACAATGCCGGACTTTGTCACATCATCACATCCATGCATGCAACTGCCATGCACTCTCACAGTCTCAATACGCCTCCGTGCATATACTGGGGAGACCATGCAGCGCCCTCTACCTGTGACAGGGTTCACTGCATCACAGTATGTAGTATGTTATATGTATGTAGTATGTATGTTGTATGTATGTAGTATGTTGTATGTAGTATGTATGTTTGTAATTTTTTTTTTTACATTCAACACATTAGCCAGATGATGGGACTACTACTGTCCCATCATTGGCTAATGTGTCAATCACTGTCATTGTAGCAGGCATAGCCCGATGGGACTTGTAGTCCCATCGAACGATGCCTGCACACACACTCAAAGACCCCCGAGAGGCCCGCACAGACCCCCGAGAGGCCCGCACAGACCCCCGAGAGGCCCGCACAGACCCCCCGGCAGCCCGCACAGACCCCCGGCAGCCTGCACAGACCCCTTGGCAGCCCACACAGACCCCCGGCAGGCCCACACAGACCCCCGATGGTCCTGCACAGACCCCGCCCGCACACATAGACACACAGTCTCCGCCCACACTCCATTATAGTGCATCAGGACATCATTTCAGCAGCTAATCACAGCCATGCCATTAGTTAACATGCCTAACATGTCAAACGGATGTGCCCACACTTCTTAGGATCCTCATTGGCTGAATAAAATCAAACTGGCTCATTAAATTATGGAAACTTCTGATTCCGGTATTCTATATTCTAAAAGTATTGGAACTCAGTCGATACCCGATATCAGTCAATAACCGATATTTCAGTATTGGAATGCTCAACACTATCCATCTGTCAAACGTCTCAAGCTCAAAATGAGGACAATTTGATAATACAGGGGACTGTTTAAATTGTAGTTTGCCTTTGGCACTGCATGTATCATATTCTGCAGATATTTCTTCTGTTAGATAACAAAACACATGTTCGGTTTGTCCATAGCAGGTAATCATACATTGCTGCAGGCAGGAGACAGGCCTGCTTTCTTTTTAATATACTATTTATTTCACTATAACTTGTAATTTCTGTCTGTCCATCCTCATTGAAAACACAAATACGGTGAAGCCAGTCACTATATATTTCCTCATGGGATGTGACATCTAATGTTTATGGGTTACCTACAGTGGATTTTCCAACATAACTGCTTAACAAATAACTCTGTGGACAACAATAGGACATGTTACAATGCCCAACCAACATCTGTCCTCTGGTAATAATCTCCTTGCATTAAAACCCAAGGGAGAATAGTAGGAACTGTGAGATTGAGCTACACGGCCCTAATGAACTGTTTTTCTTCATCCCTAAGGCCAAATCAGAATCTATCTAACACTGAACATCCGGCAGCAATTGAGATGCAGAAATGTGCAGCCCTGTGCAAATAATTATGCTGTCCAGAGCAGAAAAATAATGGATGTAATGTAACTTTTAATAAGCATGCTATACAGGTGCTTCTCACAAAATTAGAATATCATCAAAAAGTTAATTTATTTCATTTCATCAATACAAAATGTGAAACTCATATTAGATAGAGTCATTACAAACAGAGTGATCTATTTCAAGTGTTTATTACTGTTAATGTTGATGATTATGGCTTACAGCCAATGAAAACCAAAAAGTTGTTGTCTCAGTAAATTAGAATAATTAACAAAAAACACTTGCAAAGGCTTCCTAAGCATTTAAGAAGGCTTCCTAAGCATTTACAGTTTGCACACATTATCATCGCTGTCCCCGATGGGGCTCACAATCTAAATTCCCTATCAGTAAGTCTTTGAAATGTGGGAGGAAACTGAAGTACCCGGAAGAAACCCACTCAAACACAGGGAGAATATACAATCTCCTTGGTGGGATTTGAACCCAGGACACCAGCACTGCAAGGCTGCAGCGCTAACCACTGAGCCACCATGCTGCCCCTAAGGACATTAATATTATGATAGTTCTGCCCTTTTAGCACTCAACCAATAAATACATTCTAGCCAACTCTTCAGGTAGCATTAGGGAAGAGTGGGTGAATTTCTTCCTTGGGCAAATCTCTCAGGTACGCCTTAATTTTTTGGAAACTTCTGCAAAACATTTGCTTTCAGAAGACACAGCCATGGTATCCAATTTTCTGGTATGGGACAGCTAGAGGGAGCATGGCCACACATGCCTCAGGTGTATACCTAGTATAGAGCCAGGAAACAGAGTCAGCAAGCATGTTTAAACATTGTAAACCATCTAGAAGTGTATGTTGAATAGTAGCCACATTGTAGTGCTAGCCACAAACATATCTAAAAGATAAAGTGAGTTTTTCAGAAGCTCTGACTCTTTAAACTGTTAATAGTGCCATATTGGTGACAGTTAAAGCAGATAAAGGATACTTTTTTTGGTGACCATACTAGTTGCAAGAATTAGAAATCTAAATCATAAACTGTTGTATACTGCAATTGGAAATGTCAGGGTGGGTTCCCAAAATGTTAGTATCTCAGACTCTCTGCCCTGAATTCTCTATTTCCACTTCACTCTGCCTTGAGTTATGGCTCTAGTAGTCTCCTGAATAGGCACTATATTAGTCATTCAAGAGCAGAGGAAATCCTTTTGAATAGTCTGCAATATGATAATACTCTGTAGATCGCCAGTGTACACATTGCTTTTAACCAAACATGGCATGATGGCAGCGTACACTTAGACCTAACTAAAGAAGCAAGTGTTTTTTTTTTCCTAACTTGTATTATTTTGTCCTACTTTAATTTTCTTTCTTGGTTTGGTGTTTTTTTGAAGACAGAGCATTAGAGTGGTCAAACATTGCTTCTATTTACATGTCTCATTTGTTCATTAACTTTGCATCTTGTTAATTGCTAAAAAAAAACTATTACCACACTATTATCTTTTTTCTCTACAGCTTTTTACACCTGTGCAGGAGCGCTGGGGAGCTATGAATCAAGCAGGAGGGCGGCATTGCAAGAAGATGGGAGGCACCGGACTCGGACCTGCGACACCCGACTCGGACCTGCGACACCCATCGGACTGGACCGCACTGGACTGCCCCCCGGGTATAATAAAACTTACTTTTCTTATCTTGCAGGTTGGATTGGGGGCTTATAGAATTATAGAATGCTGTAGATATGCCCTGAAAGGCAGTGGCTGTATCTTATAGCGGCCAAAACAGCTGACAGGTTCACTTTAAACTAGATATATACCACACTAATGCTTCCCAAATCGTGGTGAGCCACACCAGTAAGGCACCACCTAGGTGTTGGTGAGGCTCAGGTATGGAGGAAGGTTTTTTTTTTTTTTTTATAGAAATGAACATAACCTACACAGTTCCTTATGCAATCTCTGGCTTAGCAATATAACAGAGTTATTTTATGTTTATATTATGGTCATTCTGGACTCTTAGTTGGGAAATTGAGCAACATTTTACTTTTTGTTATAAATTTGAGTGTTATATTTTACACCCAACTACCCATAATCTGATTCTGGGTCCCTGTTGCTAGAGACTAATTGCATTTGACAAGCAGAAAAAATACAAGCTTTACCTGACAGAGGCTGTGACTAGAGGGATTGATAATTTGTAATAATATTGGAGGTAAGAACATAATTTTCATGATTTGCAGATTACTATTTAGCAGATTATTTATGAGACAGGATGGACAGAATACAATGACTATTTAAATATATCTACCTGAATTGAAACTATAAACATAACGCACCAGCCCATCTCCTTAAACTCAGGAAGGGCAACACTCCAAAATATACATAAAAATACTGACTGCACGGCTAGTTATTAAACTGCACTTAGTCAAGAAGTGTTTTTTTGCTTGATTAAAAAATACAACTTTATTGGCCCCTAAAAAATACACACAATTAAAATTAGTGCCTCAGAACCAGAGCAAATTATGCAAATAAGGTAAGCGAAAGAACATGTAGGTATCCAAGTAAGGTTACTCAGCTCTATTCCCTATTATGCAGCAAAAAAACATGAATATCCATAGGACCCATTGATCATAGGAACATCTTCTAGGGTAAGAGCATCCTAATATTTTAAAGTGACAGTGCACATTACTCATTGGTAAACTATATAGAACTGCATAAAAATTATAAATAAGTTCACCTGATCAAAAATTCATTATACCATCAAACCGCAACAAATGGGACCACAATCTATTGCTGATTAGAAAACCGCCGGACTGTGCATAATGATCCACCTCTCATATGCCTCGCATTAGTAGTAAGCATTCAAGAAATTCAAAGTGACAGTGCAGACTACTCCTTCAATACAATATTACAAAAAATGCAACTGCACATTGATGAGATCACCTGAACACAAGGCTGATTCCACCGCCAATAAGCACAATACGGAACCAGAACCTAATGCCCATTAGACAGTATAAATCCTGCGATATTACATATCCATTTACCCCATGGATACCGCATATTTAAATCTAAGGGGAGACTTGGTAAACCTAATAGGTACCTGGATAGAGTGGTGTTCCCCAATGTCCTGCCGCATGGCACGCTATACCTGTGCTACCCCAACACGCGTTTCGCGACTGCTTTCTCCTGGGGGCATGTCTAAGGTTAGGCATCGTAAAGTTCTTATAGGATAAAACAACCATTCAGGTTTTCTCAGGGCGGAGCTACTCCCAGAACGTTACACAGGGGCCGTGTCTTCATGCCGGCATAAACACTCGGCAAAGCCCAGAGTCACCCACCCATTACGGTAACTGACAACCCTTGCCAGAGCGCTCAGCCACTAAATAAACTGCATACGATACCACCCAATGCGATACCGAGCCGGTTAAATATCTGTTCTGACAAAAACAGGTAACGGCAAACTGTGATAGTGCCATGGATAACCAAACCTGAAGATCGGCACCAGAGATATATAAGCGGACACTATAAAAACATATAGAAATGTTATGTAATAGCACCTGTGGAAAAATAAGTATGAAACCCGCATATGAATGGTGCCGATCTTGAGGTTTGGTTATCCATGGCGCTATCACAGTTTGCCATTACCTGTTTTTGTCAGAACAGATATTTAACCAGCTCGGTATCGCATTGGGTGGTATCGTATGTGGTTTATTTAGTGGCTGAGCACTCTGGCAAGGGTTGTCAGTTACCGTAATGGGTGGGTGACTCTGGGCTTTATGCCGGCATGAAAACATGGCCCCTGTGTGTCGTTCCGGGAGTAGCTCCACCCTGAGAAAACCTGATTGGTTGTTTTATCCTATAAGAACTTTACGATGCCTAACCTTAGACACGCCCCCAGGAGGAAACAGTCGCGAAACACGCGTCGGGGTAGCACAGGTATAGCGTGCCATGCGGCAGGACATTGGGGAACACCACTCTATCCAGGTACCTATTAGGTTTACTAAGTCTCCCCTTAGATTTAAATATGCGGTATCCATGGGGTGAATGAATATGTAATATCGCAGGATTTATACTGTCTAATGGGCATTAGGTTCTGGTTCCGTATTGTGTTTATTGGCGGTGGAATCAGCCTTGTGTTCAGGTGATCTCATCAATGTGCAGTTGCATTTTTTGTAATATTGTCTTGAAGGAGTAGTCTGCACTGTCACTTTGAATTTCTTGAATGCTTACTACTAATGCGAGGCATATGAGAGGTGGATCATTATGCACAGTCTGGCGGTTTTCTAATCAGCAATAGATTGTGGTCTCATTTGTTGCGGTTTGATGGTATAATGAATTTTTGATCAGGTGAACTTATTTATAAATTTTATGCAGTTCTATATAGTTTACCAATGAGTAATGTGCACTGTTACTTTAAAATATTAGGATGCTCTTACCGTAGAAGATGTTTCTATGATCAATGGGTCCTATGGATATTTATGTTTTTTTTGCTGCATAATAGGGAATAGAGCTGAGTAACCTTACTTGGATACCTACATGTTCTTTCGTTTACCTTATTTGCATAATTTGCTCTGGTTCTGAGGCACTAATTTTAATTGTGTGTATTTTTATGTGTCAATAAAGTTGTATTTTTTAATCAAGCAAAAAAACACTTCTTGACTAAGTGCAGTTTAATAACTAGCCGTGCAGTCTGAATTGAAACTAATTTACTTCCCAGAGAGTCAAAGCTGGGACAAAAAATGGGTAGATAACCATCCATTCAGAAATATTTCTTATTCTCCAAACATTAGAAAGAGGTTGTATCTATGCAAAAGATTATGTGTGGATCTCACACAATGAGAAGAAAAGCAATTGGAAAGGATTCAATACAAACATTTATAATTCTCATTTTTTATCACGTAGGTGTGCATTGTAAGATTTACCATGGAAACCAACTAACCAGAAAAACACTGTGTGAAGTTGGTGCTAGAGTAGAACTCATTTGCAAAACTCTTTGTTTTATTTTAGTCTTTTTTTTAATTTACATAGATAAATCAGTTCTTTTGAGGCATTTTGGAGCTAAAAGTAATGAAATCTAGGTCTCTAGGGACAATTTCATAATCTGCACATAAACAAAGATGTGCACATAATATTTTAGGAAAATATTATATTGCAATACATTAGCAGATATATTGTAACACTAACCATAGCTAAAAAGTCCTGGACACATAGACAGCCATATGTCCAAGATGTCCGGGATCAACAAAAAGCATTTTAAAGGTAAAGTAAGCAGGAAAAAAAAATAAAAGTGGCATTCTATACCCAGGCAGAGTTTATTTTTTGAGGGGTAGTGAGGAAATCAAGTCAACACAAATAATTACCAAAATGAATGCCTAAGTTTGTCATCATTGTATTCATGTTAACCACTGCTCCAGGAAGGGCTTACTACGAGATTGCTCAAAGAATGGCAGACTTCAATACAGAAGAAGAATTTCAGTTTATTGTACCAGGGATGAAGTATTTCCAAAAATCCCCATGAAGAACTAAAACAAAATTAGTACAAAATTGAAAACAACCCATTTTCCAATTCTGAAAATTTAAAAACTTCGAGACATTAAAAGCAAGTAAGTATAGCATCACAGCTTCCATAAAAGTCCAAACTTTTAAATTGTGAGTTGCAGGATACCCCGGTCATATGGGAGCGCACAGGACATAGATGAAAGGATTAAAAGCTTCTTTGTTTATTGAAATCCACAACGCATTTCGACGGAACAGCTCCATCTTCATCAGTTGGCAGTTTGATACTGCCACCTGATGAAGACGGAGCTGTTCCGTCGAAACACGTTGTGGATTTCAATAAACAAAGAAACTTTTAATCCTTTCATCTGTGTCCTGTGTGCTCCCATGTGACAGGAGTATCCTGCAACTCACTGTTTAGTCCTCTCCTGAGGCGCCAGGCAGGAGTTGCATCAGACCTTTCTCAATCAACATCTCCCCTGACCGCCAGCCTGGCGCTCCGTTAGCCTGTCTTCTCTGTATCTATTTGCAAACTTTTAAATTAACTCTCACTGCCAGAATTGCTGATTTTCAGGTATTCAAGTGTTCAAAAAGTTGAATGTACCCTAAAATGGTACAAATAAAAATTACAGTTCCTCTCCAGAATACAAACCCAAATACAGCTTTACTGACGTAAAAAACATTTTTTTAAAGTAGAAAAATAATACAATATAAATTTGCATACTAAAAAATAAGTAAAAAAAAAGGATATCAACTAGTAATGACCATACTCTTATAGATCCTCAGGATGAAGTTAACCTGGCACCATAAAAACAAAACCCCAGCAACATTGGCAAATTCATGTAGGCAGTATGGCGCAAGCTTCAGTAGAAGAGAGAGCTCGGGTGGTGGTGGAGTCTAGCTGGAATTTCCTCTTTCCTGGCCAATCTGCTCAACGTAACCTGAGTTCCTACCAAAAATTAACACATATTAATAGTTGTTACCAGTAGTGTTGAGCATTCCGATACCGCAAGTATCGGGTATCGGCCGATACTTGCGGTATCGGAATTCCGATACCGAGATCCGATACTTTTGTGGTATCGGGTATCGGTATCGGATCAATAGGGATGTGTAAAATAAAGAATTAAAATAAAAAATATTGATATGCTCACCTCTCCGGCGGCCCCTGGACATCACGCTGGTAACCGGCCGGCTTCTTTGTTTAAAATGAGCGCCTTCAGGACCTGCGAATGACATCGCGGCTTCTGATTGGTCCCGTGCCGCCCATGTGACCGGCACGCGACCAATCAGAAGCCGCGACGTCATTCTCATTCACAAAACTCCTAATTCTAGGAATTAAGGACCTGCGAATGACGTCGCGGCTTCTGATTGGTCGCGTGCCGGTCACATGGGCGACACGCGACCAATCAGAAGCCGCGATGTCATTCGCAGGTCCTGAAGGCGCTCATTTTAAACAAAGAAGCCGGCCGGTTACCAGCGTGATGTCCAGGGGCCGCCGGAGAGGTGAGCATATCAATATTTTTTATTTTAATTCTTTATTTTACACATCCCTTTGGATCCCAGGGCCTGAAGGAGAGTTTCCTCTCCTTCAGACCCTGGGAACCATGAGAATACCTTCCGATACTTGATGTCCCATTGACTTGTATTGGTATCGGATATCGGTATCGGCGATATCCGATATTTTTCGGGTATCGGCCGATACTATCCGATACCGATACTTTCAAGTATCGGACGGTATCGCTCAACACTAGTTACCAGTTATGTTCACCTAGGGGTAGACATTTGAAATAAAACATTGTTGATGCCATTTATTCCACACCCGCTGAAAACTTCACATAAAACGCAGCTGAGCTGATATTTGAGTACTGCCAACTATAGGCAGCTCTTGACACAGCTGACCTTCTTTCAGAAGTTCCTAAGAAACCTCAACAAAGACACCTGGACAGTACAACTGCAGCCCTGAGATTCTAGAATCTTCTGCTGCGAAACTTTTGGAATGCCTTAATGCAGACTAAAAATAATAATTAAAATGCTTTCCCATGTGTGTAGTAAGATTCTGTCAGCCACCTTGTAAATAATCAAATAATCATAACTGGCAATTTAATATCAAAGCAGAAATGTTATCAAGACATATGTCTTACTTCATTGTCTGGCACAATTGAATTTTTGTGCTACACCCTGAAGTTAATATATTCAAATGTCTCTCATCTACAGAGCAATGTCAGATGTCGAGACAGACAGAAGTTGATTCATTTAACCAAATGTCATATAAATAATACACAGCTTGAACTCTGCTTACAATTTCTGTGCAGACATGCATGAAATTATATAATTGTGTTTTTATAAATTAGAATACATTTCTTAACATTAGTCATTTGTAGAAGCTCAGTACTGGATGTCTACAATACAATGTGCTCTGTTATGACCTGGTGGTTAGGAGCACCCGAAAAGACCTGATGGTTAAACCAACAAAGGACAAGCTCTGGGAAGTGGGAGCTCTGCTGACAGCAACCCCTAATCCTATCACACACACTAGAAATAGCCGTGGAGCGTTCCTGACTCTCCCTAGACGCCTCTTCACAGCCTAAGAGCTAACTAGGTGAAACTAAGATGAAAGTCACAAACACAGAAATTAAACAGGTTTCAGCAAAGGGAGGCCAGACTTACTAAACAGACTGAGGATAGGAAAGGTAACTTTGCGGTCAGCACAAAAAACTACAAAAAGACCACGCAGAGTGTGCAAAAAGACCTCCGCACCGACTCACGGTGCGTAGGCGCCACTCTGCATCCCAGAGCTTCCAGCTAGCAAAGCAAAATCATGATAGCAAGCTGGACAAGAAAACAAAGAACAAATAATAAATTAGCAGGGACTTAGCTTCTGCTGGAGTAGACAGGACACCTGACAGATCCAAGAGCGAACTGAACCAGTACAAGAACATTGACAGCTGGCATGGAGTAACGATCTGAGTGGAGTTAAATAGAGCAGCCAGCCAAAGAATAAACTACGTCACCTGTGGAAGGAACCTCAGAAGCAGCAGCTCCACTCACAGCCACCGGAGGGAGTCCATGGACAGAACTCGCCGAAGTACCATTCATGACCACAGGAGGGAGTTTGATAACAGAATTCACAACAGTGCTCCATGGGATTGAATCAGTTTGGCTTTTAGATTCCGCACTGTCCCTTTAGATGGCCAGAAGAGCAAAAAATCCTTGGAATAGAGGCACAAGACGTGTAAGTAGCTCTGTCTATTAACTGCAATATGGCAGAGCAGCTAAGTCCATGGAAAAAGTTGATCAAATCTCCTCCTGTTTTCCGTTCAGACAAGACAGTGAAATAGGAGGGTGTCTGGCAAACTCCTAGACATACTGAAAAACACACCACATAAATCACAGCATATTCTAGCACAGGAATGGATATTGTAATTCCTGAAAAAAGAGGCATAACCTACCCCCCAAACTACTGACCAGAATCTTACAGTCGGTAATAGACACTAGATATATAACACGCAGGACAAAGTTTTTCCGGTTGGCCATTACTTACTCAGAATGAGTATCTTTTAGGCAACCTTGATCTTCATGTCCAATGACGAGTCTTGTGGGAGCTATAGATTGCCATCAATTACAATTTGGTACAAGCTGTGATACGTGTGCACAGCTCCCCATACATCAAAGAAATGATATCTTTAAGAAGACTATGCAAATCTATGAAATGTGAAGGGAGTTATATCAGGCTATTAAGAGCTGTAATGTCTTATTTTGGAAAGACGATACTTATATGGTGATTATAAAGGGAAGTTAATGCATGAAGAACTTGTTTTACCAATCATTTATGAAAAATGGAAGAGCTTTTCATTAAAACTGTGCTTGTTTGCACTAGAGTGCTAATTTACAATACTACTACTGCTGGCAATGAGAATAGTTTGCTTCCACATTGGCTTTTACACATATATATTCTGGCAGATTATCAATCATTCATATAAAATATCTCAAAGAATTTCTTTAAAAGAAAAATAAGAGACTATAGTTAATGCATTCATACACTAGAATTAATGTAGCACGAGCATCATATGGGGAAGATTTTTAGCAAAATCAATTGCTACAGTATTGCTATGTGACCACAATATAATGTATTCTGGTCACTGATTGTCCTTGTTCACGGTCTTTAACCCCTTCATGTACCCTGATGTAACTATGCATCACAGGTAGTACGTGTGTATGGTACAACCTCAGGAGCTGAACCTGCTCTATACCAGGGAGTACTGAATGTGTCATAAGCCAAAACCTGCCTCCCACAGCAGCGACCGGAGTTAGCTCTGATTGATTTTGTTAACCCCTTAACGACCAGAGGTATTTTTGGTTTTGTATTTTCATTTTTTGCTCCCCTTCTTCCAAGAGCCATAACCTTTTTATTTTTTGGTCAAAATTGGCATGTGAAGGCTTGTTTTTTTGCAGGACGAGTTGTACGTTTGAATGACACCATTGCTTTTACAATGTCGAGAACTAGAAAATGAGAAAAAAAATCACATTGTTGCTGAAATTGTAAAAAAAAAGTGAAGTTCCACAATTGTCTTTTGTTTTGCTTTTTTACCATGTTCACTAAATGCTGAAACTGACCTGCCATTATGATTCTCTAGGTCATTACAAGTTCATAGACACAAAACATGCTTAGGTTCTTTTTTATTTAAGTGGGGAAAAAAAAATCCAAAGTTTGTTATAAAAAAAAAATTGCACCATTTTCTGATATTCGTAGCATCTTAATTTTTTGTGATCTCAGGTTGGGTGAAGGCTTACTTTTTGCATGTCAAACTGACATTTTTAAAGATACCATTTTGGTGCAGCTGCGATTTTTTTTTCACCCGTTACTGAATTTAATTCAATGTTGTGGCGACCAAAAAAATGTAATTCTGGCATTTTGACTTTTTTTCTCATTATGATGGTTGGGTTAATTCTTTTTTTATATTGATAAATCGAGCGATTCTGAATACGGTGATACAAAATATGTGTATGTTTTTTTTTTATTGTTTTATTTTGAATGGGGCAAAAGGAGGATGATTTGAGCTTTTATATTTTTTCAATATTTTTAAAAACATTTTTTTATTACTTTTGGCATGGTTAATCTTTTTTTCTTGATATATCGGGCGATTCTGAAAGTGGCGATACCAGATATGTGTATGTTTGATTTTTTTTTTCTATTGTTTTATCTTGAATGGGGGAAAGGGGGGTGACTTAAACTTTTATATTTTTTTATTTTTTTAATATTTTTAAAACTTTTTTTTTACTTTTTCCAGACTTCAATTGTCTCCATCGGAAACTAGAAGCTGCTATAACCCAATCGGCCCTGCTACATACAGGCGAAGATCAGATTGCAATCTGGCAGTGACAACCAAAGAGGTCTGTTGGAGACCTGGTTGTCATGCCAACCTATGAGCGACCCACGGTCATTTGACATGGGCGCCAATGGGTGGGATTTCCGGCACGCTTTCCGGAAGCACATGTTAAATTCTGCTGTCAAAGATTGAGTTAACAGCTGCGGGTGGATCGTTAGATGCACATGTCAGCTGTTAGAAACAGCTGACATGTGCTGGAAAAGTAGTGGGCTCAGCGCCGGAACCCAAATCAAAGGGAAGGTGTCCCACATTAACGTATTTTTAAGCCCAATGTAGGAAAGGGGTTAAACCATTCGGATATCACTTGTCTATCACTGAAAGTTGCATTTAATTGATCAAGCTGCCAGTGCGTGTGCACTGGTGACACCTGTCTGTCCCCTGTGATACAATTACTGGGTGCTGATGAGTTCATATGGCACTTGGGGGCTACTGAAGATGTACATAGGAATAAAAATTGACTAGTATATAATACAAGTGATCAAATGATCGTAGGTTCAAGTCCTCTAGAAAGAGCTAAATATAAAATAAAAATTAGCTTACTGTATATATATATATACAGTGGGGCAAAAAAGTATTTAGTCAGTCAGCAATAGTGCAAGTTCCACCACTTAAAAAGATGAGAGGCGTCTGTAATTTACATCATAGGTAGACCTCAACTATGGGAGACAAACTGAGAAAAAAAAATCCAGAAAATCACATTGTCTGTTTTTTTAACATTTTATTTGCATATTATGGTGGAAAATAAGTATTTGGTCAGAAACAAAATTTCATCTCAATACTTTGTAATATATCCTTTGTTGGCAATGACAGAGGTCAAACGTTTTCTGTAAGTCTTCACAAGGTTGCCACACACTGTTGTTGGTATGTTGGCCCATTCCTCCATGCAGATCTCCTCTAGAGCAGTGATGTTTTTGGCTTTTCGCTTGACAACACGGACTTTCAACTCCCTCCAAAGGTTTTCTATAGGGTTGAGATCTGGAGACTGGCTAGGCCACTCCAGGACCTTGAAATGCTTCTTACGAAGCCACTCCTTCGTTGCCCTGGCGGTGTGCTTTGGATCATTGTCATGTTGAAAGACCCAGCCACGTTTCATCTTCAATGCCCTTGCTGATGGAAGGAGGTTTGCACTCAAAATCTCACGATACATGGCCCCATTCATTCTTTCATGTACCCGGATCAGTCGTCCTGGCCCCTCTGCAGAGAAACAGCCCCAAAGCATGATGTTTCCACCACCATGCTTTACAGTAGGTATGGTGTTTGATGGATGCAACTCAGTATTCTTTTTCCTCCAAACACGACAAGCTGTGTTTCTACCAAACAGTTCCAGTTTGGTTTCATCAGACCATAGGACATTCTCCCAAAACTCCTCTGGATCATCCAAATGCTCTCTAGCAAACTTCAGATGGGCCCGGACATGTACTGACTTAAGCAGTGGGACACGTCTGGCACTGCAGGATCTGAGTCCATGGTGGCGTAGTGTGTTACTTATGGTAGGCCTTGTTACATTGGTCCCAGCTCTCTGCAGTTCATTCACTAGGTCCCCCCGCGTGGTTCTGGGATTTTTGCTCACCGTTCTTGTGATCATTCTGACCCCACGGGGTGGGATTTTGCGTGGAGCCCCAGATCGAGGGAGATTATCAGTGGTCTTGTATGTCTTCCATTTTCTAATTATTGCTCCCACTGTTGATTTCTTCACTCCAAGCTGGTTGGCTATTGCAGATTCAGTCTTCCCAGCCTGGTGTAGGGCTACAATTTTGTTTCTGGTGTCCTTTGACAGCTCTTTGGTCTTCACCATAGTGGAGTTTGGAGTCAGACTGTTTGAGGGTGTGCACAGGTGTCTTTTTATACTGATAACAAGTTTAAACAGGTGCCATTACTACAGGTAATGAGTGGAGGAAAGAGGAGACTCTTAAATAAGAAGTTACAGGTCTGTGAGAGCCAGAAATCTTGATTGTTTGTTTCTGACCAAATACTTATTTTCCACCATAATATGCAAAAAAAATGTTAAAAAAACAGACAATGTGATTTTCTGGATTTTTTTTTCTCAGTTTGTCTCCCATAGTTGAGGTCTACCTATGATGTAAATTACAGACGCCTCTCATCTTTTTAAGTGGTGGAACTTGCACTATTGCTGACTGACTAAATACTTTTTTGCCCCACTGTATATACATATATATATATATATATATATATATATATAGTATATGTGTGTATGCTAAAATCACCCTTTTCACAATTAAAAAATTAAATGAAAATTAATTGAAATGTGTGGTATTGCCACATATGTTAAAATCTGATCTTTCAAAATATAAAATGATTTAAAGTATACCTTAAACATTACAAAAGGGTTGAAATGTCAGAATTTCCATTTTTAATCACCGCACTTTTCTCTAAAAAATGCAATAAAAAGCTTTCAAAACTTTGTATGTCCACCAAATGGCACTTGCCACTCAAGCAAACAAGCTGTGACACAATTCTGTTGATGTAAAAGTGTGTGCGGGCGGGGTATGCGGGCTGTCAATGGGTCTGTGGGGGTCTGCTGATGAGTCTGCGGGGCTGTCACGGGTCTGTGCGGGGCTGTCGGGGGTCTGTGTGGGGCTGCCGGGGATCTGTGTGGGTCTGCTGGGGCTGATGGGGGTCTGTGCGGGGCTGTGCAGGGGGATCTTTCGGTATGTTTATGTGTGTGTGTGCATGCAGGCATCGTCCAATGATGGGACAGTAGTAGTTCCATCATCCTGCTAATGTGTTGAATGTAAAAAAAACACAAAAAAACCCACCTTCAGTACATACGACATAACATACTACATACACCATATAGCATACAGAACATACAACATACAACAGTACATACAACATATACATAATGAGGACAGAGTCAAAATGTACCAAAAAATAGATAATAAAATATACAATAACTATTAATTGCATGGGTTTCATATGTGCAAGTGACAAAATCCATAGGTGTAATTAATGGCCGAGGGAAGACTAGGGAAAAGAAAGACAAGCACCTATAGTGGATCTATTCTTATTAATATAATGTTATGTACTTGTGGCCAGTTGCACATAGTGCAAAAGTAACAGCAATTGTTCTATTTTGGTCAAAGTACCATCAGAAATTCATTTAGCGTGCCTGTAATTCCTACATAGATATAAATAACCAAAGGCAATAGTTACCCATTTATGTCATCAGATCCCGTCTAGACCTCCGCCATGAACCCCGACACATGTTTGGCATGTAAGTAGTCTCGCTTCCTCAGGTCACATCACATAATTTTTTTGGGGGGTCCCCCTATTTTAATAGCCAGTAAAGGCTAAGTAGTCAGCTGCGGGCTGATATTCATAGCCTGGGAGGGGGCCATGGGTATTACAGCCTTCCCAGGATAGAAATATTGGACCCCGGCTGTAGGCCTTCCCCCACATTTTTTTCTAAATAAACATGTTCATTAATCAACATCGGCCTTGCTAGTGTATATCTATGGATAAATCTATATATGTATATATGGGTATCTATGGATATATCTAGAGATATAACTATGGATATATCTATAGATATAACTATGGCTATATCTATCTATAGATATATTTATAGATAGATAGATAGATCTATAGATACATAGATATATCTATCCATATATCTATCTGGCTACTTTCACACATCAGGTTTTTGCCATCAGGCACAATCCGGCGAGTTTTGAAAAAAGTATCCGTTTTTTTCCGCCGGATCCGTTTTTTTCTCATAGAGTTGTATTAGTGCCGGATTGCACCTGATGGCCACACATTTCATCCGTTTTTTACCGGATCCGTCAAAAAAGCTGTTTCTGGTGGACGGACAAAACATACAGAGGAACGTTTTTTCTGTCTGGCGAAAAAATGCTCAGCGACTGATTCGGCAAAAAACGTATGAAACTGAGATGTGAAACGATGAATCCGGCCTCTGAATCCAGTTTTTCATGCATTTTTCCATTCAAATCAAGCACATTTTCCATTCTCTCTCTCTCTCTAAAAAAAAAAACGGATCAGTTGCATCAGTTTTTCACTATTTTCAACGGATGTTTTTTCAATAATTCGCCGGATCCTGCCTGATGGAAAAAACTGATGTGTGAAAGTAGCCTAGCTATCCATATATCTATCTACATCTATCCATAGATATATCTATCCATAGATATATCTATCCATACATATATCTATAGATACTGTAGGTACATATACACTACCGTTCAAAAGTTTAGGGTCACTTAGAAGTTTCCTTATTTTTGAAAGAAAAGCACAGTTTTTTCCAATGAAGCTAACATTAAATGATTCAGAAATACACTCTATACATTGTTAATGTGGTAAATAACTATTCTAGCAGCAAACGTCTGGTTTGTAATGCAATATCTTCGTATGTATGTAGAGGCCACAACCATCATTCTAGTGTTCTTATGGTACTTTGTGTTTGCTAACTTTGTAAGAAGGCTAATGGATGGTTAGAATACCCTTGAAAACCCTTTTGCAAGTATGTTAGCATAGCTGAAAACAGTTTGGCTGATTAGAGAACCTATAAACCTGACTTTCCTTTGAGCTAGTTGAGAATCTTGAGCATTACCTTTGTTAGTTCCATTAAACTCTCAAAATGGTCATAAAAAAAGAACTTTCATGTGAAACTCGACAATCTATTCTTGTTCTTAGAAATGAAGGCTATTCCATGCGAGAAATTGAAAATAAACTGAAGATTTCCTACAACGATGTGTACTACTCCCTTCAGAGGAGAGCACAAACAGCCTTTAACCAGAGTAGAAAGAGAAGTGGGAGGCCCCGCTGCACACCTGAGAAACAAGACATTAGAGTCTGTAGTTTGAGAAATCGACACCTCACAGGTCCTCAACTGGCAGCTTCATTAAATAGTACACGCAAAACACCTGTGTCAACGTCTACAGTGAAGAGGCGACTTCGGGCTGCTGGCCTTCAAGGCAGATTGGCAAAGAAAAAGCCATATCTGAGACTGGCTAATAAAAGGAAAAGATTAATATGGGCAAAAGAACACAGACATTGGACAGAGGAAGATTGGAAAAAAGTGTTATGGACAGACGAATCCAGGTTTCAGGTGTTTGGATCACACAGAAGAACATTTGTAAGATGCAGAACAACTGAAAAGATGCTGGAAGAGGGCCTGACACCATCTGTCAAGCATGGTGGAGGTAATGTGATGGTCTGGGGTTGCTTTGGTGCTGGTACAGAGTGATATTTGTACAAGATAAAAGGGATTTTGACTAAGGAAGGCTATCACTCCATTTTGCAATGCCATGCCATACCCTGTGGACAGCGCTTGACTGGAGCCAATTTCATCCTACAACAGGACAATGACCCAAAGCACACCTCCAAATTATGCAAGAACTATTTAGGGAAGAAGCAAGCAGCTGGTGTTCTATCTGTAATGGAGTGGCCAGTGCAGTCACCAGATTTCAACCCCATTGAGCTGTTGTGGGAACAGCTTGACCGTATGGTAAGCAAAAAGTGCCCATCAAGTCAAAACAACTTGTGGGAGGGGCTTCTGGAAGCATGGGGTGAGATTAACTGCTAGAATACCAAAGGCCTGCAATGTTGTAATTGCTGCAAAGGGAACATTCTTTCACAAAAGCAAAGTTTGAAGGAGAAAATTATTATTTCAAATAAAAATCATTTTTTTTTCAAACTTTGTCAATGTCTGGACTAAATTTTCAATTCATTTGGCAACTCATTTGATTAATAAAAAGTAAGAGTTTTCATGGAAAACACAAAATTGTCAGGGTGACCCTAAACTTTTGAACGGTAGTGTATCTATCTATTCATATATCTACAGATCTATCTACCTATTTTTATATTTATCTACCTATCTATCTGTGTGTAATGGAGTGTGATTTGGACAAATTTAAAAGAGGAGGTTGGACAAGAAATTACATCACAATTTTTTTTTTGCTCAATAATACATCTTTATTTAGCTTTCAAAAACGCATAAAAAGCAACAAAAATGCGCAAAAAATGCATCAAGAACACGCCAAAAGGCATTAAAAACGCACCTGCATTTTCTGCCTAGAGCTGCGGATTTAGTGCAGAAAAATCCGCAGGCAAATCTGCAACTTGTGCACATACCCTCATGGACTATTTTCTTCAACTTCCACCAAAGATTTTCAATTGGATCAAGATCCTGACTATTTGCAGGTCATGACATTGACCTTATGTGTATTTTTTCAAGGAATGTTTTCACATTTTTGCTCTATGGCAGGATGATTATCATCTTGAAAAATGATTCTATCATTCCCAAAAATCCTTTCAATTGATGGGATAAGAAAAGTGTCAAAAATATCAACATAAACTTGTGCATTTATTGAAGACTAGATGGCAGCCCGATTCTAAAGAATCGGGAGTCTAGAATCCATATATACTTTATTTATTCAAATGTAAGAATAATACAATTAATAAATAATAGTAAGAAAGAACAAAAATAATAGGCAGTATATGGAGAAAACACCAAACAAAAGTTCAAAATTGGTGTGAAAATGTCACTGAACCACTTCACAACTAAATATATATAGTTTTGGTAAATGGTATTATCATTTTTTTGACGAAATTCGGCAGGAGCTTGAAGAGCAACGTCACTGGGCCCGCCTCCACGCAGTAGAAACTTGCTGTGAGGTAAAAATTCAAAAATCACACCAAAATGGCGGGCGGAGTGTGTCACAGTACGGCACGTTTCTGATTGGTCGCTCGCAGCAGGCGGCAACCAATCAGACACTGGACACTGTTGACGTCACTTATCTCCGGACATTAGCTCCGGACATTAGCTCCGGACAAAGCCACGGAAGTTGGCACAAATTGCAGGAAGTAGTATTCTAGGCAATTATATATTAGATGTAATGACAGGCATCTCCCCATTGCCTTTACCTGACAGGCAGCCCCATATCATCAATGACTGTGGAAATTTGCATGTTCTCTTCAGGCAGTCATCTTTATAAATCTCATTGGAACGGCACCAAACAAAAGTTCCAACATCATCACCTTGCCCAATGCAGATTCGCTATTCATCACTGAACATGACTTTCATCCAGTCATCCACATGCCACAATTGCTTTTCCTTAGACCATTGTAACCTTGTTTTTTCTGTTTAGGTGTTAATGATGGCTTTCATTTAGCTTTTCTGTATGTAAATCCCATTTTCTTTAGGTGATTTCTTACAGTGTGGTCACAGATGTTGACTCCAGTTTCCTTCCATTCGTTCCTCATTTGTTTTGTTGTGCATTTCCTGTTTTGGAGACATATTGCTTTAAGTTTCTGGTATTGATGATTTGATGTCTTCCTTGGTCTACCCGTATGTTTTGCCTTTAATAACCTTCCCATGTTGTTTGTATTTGGTCCAGATTTTAGACACAGCTGACTGTGAACAACCAACATCTTTTGCAACATTGTGTAATGATTTTCCCTCTTTCAAGAGTTTGATAATCCTTTCCTTTGTTTCAATTGACATCTCTCGTGTTGGAGCCATGATTCATGTCAGTCCACTTGGTGCAACAGCTCTCCAAAGGTGTGATCACTCCTTTTTAGATGCAGACTAACGAGCAGATCTAATTTGATGCAGGCGTTAGTTTTGGGAATGAAAATTTACAGGGTGATTCCAGAATTTTTTCCCTCATAATTGAGTGACTCCATAATTTTTCCCCCATGCTTGGTTTAAAAAAGTGACCATTACTGACTACGACATTTTTTAATCTTGATTTCTTTTAGTGTTTATTAAAGCCAGAAAGTTGCCCTTTGAAATTACTTTAGTTTTGTGCCATGTCTGTGATCTGCTTTTTCTCCACAAAATTAAACAACTGAATGAACATCCTCCAAGGCTGGTGATTACATAATTTTTGCCAGGGGTTGTATTAACCAATTTTTATGTTTTCCCTCTTTCATTTTGTCCAAAGAGGAATAACTTTTTTTATTTTCCATCAACATAGCCATATAAAGACTTGTTTTTCGGAGAACAAGTTGAAGGCTTGAGTGAAACCACACATTTTACCATATATTGTAATTCTTCAGAGAGGTAACATTAAGTCTATATCAAATTTGTATTTTTATTATTATTATTATTATTATTATTAGTTGAAAGATATACATAGCTTTTTTTGTGAAGTGCATCCTGATAAAGCAGGTCAAACTACATCACAACATACATGTACATAATTTTGTGTTAATGAGTTACTACATTTGGCACATCTCCACTAGGTTAAAACCTGAGGTATATAACACTAATTTTGATAAATTCCTCCCACTGTGTCATTCAGTTCAAACCTATCACTTGAATCCTGGAATTAGGAATGGTTTTTTTTTTTTGCTTGATTTTTTATCAATGAAATATGGTTATCAAGTTCAAGTAAAAATCTCTTGGCAGATTTACTAGTTCTGTCTTGAAAGTATAAACTTGGATGAGCCAATCAGAAGTTTAGCTAAATCTACTGAAACAGTGGCACACAATGTTTAATATATTTGGAGCATCTTCTTAGAATGTTCCATTATGGTTTACTTTACTTCATTACTTTACAAAAGTGTATAGTACAGTTAGATTACAAATGTGGCATAAGACATGAGAGCCAAAATTATGGTTACATTTTGCCAAAAATGTTATGCATTTCTTGTACCCAAACCTATAAAATTAATTAAGTAGATAAAACATGAGAATTTTGACATTTCATCTTTTCATGGTAAAGGACGGCTTCAAGGAGAAGGTTACGCGTTCTGCTTCTGAATCTAATGATATATCAATGTTGGTTTTTCCAATCCATTTTTGAGGGTTTGACGATCTGTTGATATAAAAAGCTTTATATTTGCCTTTGGGTAGAAAGTGGAAGAGATTCCCCCAAGTAACAGTGGGACTGTTTCTAGTGTCTGAAGCTAATAAATCCCTGTGTCATCACCAGTGAAGGTCAGAAGATACATTTGCATTCATTAGAAGGACGATTTGTGCAGTAATTTAAAATTGGTGTGTTACAAATTTTGGCAGATGATAATATGATGTATGCTGTATTTCTTGCTACACCTTCTACTGTCAGTGCCTTAATCACATACTGAAGTAGATGGGAATAATACAAGCCGTTATACCTTGACACTGATAGATGAGGAAACTTCTACTCAATGCATCAATTACAATATATTCCATTATTTCTAAACTAAGCTATATTCCAGCATAACTGAGCAATCTTCATTACAAAGAAATAGCTTTACACTGCACAATTTCACACTTATACAAATATCAAAATTAAATTTTTACAGATTGTAAGGGAAAGTTCAGATAATGCAAAAAAAAATCTCCAACAGAATATCTGCAGATAACTAATCATGTATTTGACCCATTACAGTATGATGAAAGCATTTTCCCTGAAAACTCCACATGGTATGGAGCACATTTCATTGACTTTGGCTATGAAATCTGCATTGATTTTTGCCACACTCTATGAAAGCTGTTTTATAAGATCCCTGAATAGGACTTATTTTCAGTGCATAAATGTTGTACAGCGTGTAGACTTAGGCTTAAAGGGGTTTCCTGGGACTTTCATATTGATTGCATACATTTTAGAAAAGCCATGAATAGCTGACTAGTGTTTCCCCATATGATCAGCTGGTTGAATAGGCCACGATGGTGAATGGCTTATCCTCATTTAATGTTTACCAGGTACCCCTAGGAGTAGTTAACGAAACCTGGATGTATGAGTCTTGTAAGTTTCCTCAAGCAGGCCCAGTAATCAGATGAGGTCATTAGATTGCAATACTCAGATTTCCCTTAAATCCACCAATTAATTTGCTGTACATATTGAACTTCATTACTCAAGGACATAATGGTCGTAAGAATAGATGGAACCAGGCGAGATAGACCAGCAACCTGATGGCTTGATACTATCAAGATAGCAATGAAGAAGACCCTAGTTGTCCGATCTAAACTTGCACAAGATCGATCTTCATGCAGATCATTTATCCATCATATCTCCATGGTTCAAGATCGAGCTGAGAGCAGTTAAAAATAAGTGTTCATCATGAATTCTAATGCATAATACCAGCCTTTTACCGTTTACAAAGCCTGATTTCACATGAACATTTTTAAGTGTTATTTATATGCAACTTTTATTACTGTTTATAACTGTCAATTGTCTATTGTTTTGACTGGCTGCTTCCACAGACCATATGTTTTGACTTTTTTGTGTATTTAAACCCTAAAGGTACCGTCACACTTAGCGACGCTGCAGCGATACCGACAACGATCCGGATCGCTGCAGCGTCGCTGTTTGGTCGCTGGAGAGCTGTCACACAGACCACTCTCCAGCGACCAACGATGCCGGTAACCAGGGTAAACATCGGGTAACTAAGCGCAGGGCCGCGCTTAGTAACCCGATGTTTACCCTGGTTACCATCCTAAAAGTAAAAAAAACAAACAGTACATACTTACCTACAGCCGTCTGTCCTCCAGCGCTGTGCTCTGCACTCCTCCTGTACTGTCTGTGTGAGCACAGCGGCCGGAAAGCAGAGCGGTGACGTCACCGCTCTGCTTTCCGGCTGACCGACGCTCACAGCCAGTACAGGAGGAGAGCAGAGCAGAGCGCTGGAGGACAGACGGCTGTAGGTAAGTATGTAGTGTTTGTTTTTTTTACTTTTAGGATGGTAACCAGGGTAAATATCGGGTTACTAAGCGCGGCCCTGCGCTTAGTTACCCGATGTTTACCCTGGTTACCAGTGAAGACATCGCTGAATCGGTGTCACACACACCGATTCAGCGATGTCTGCGGGTAGTCCAGCGACCAAATAAAGTTCTGGACTTTCTTCCCCGACCAGCGACAGCACTGATCGCTGCTGCCTGTCACACTGGACGATATCGCTAGCGAGGACGCTGCAACGTCACGGATCGCTAGCGATATCGTCTAGTGTGACGGTACCTTTAATGTTGTCTGTTTTAAATCTCACCGTACCTGATAAAGGGGAATTATACATCGAAATGCAATATTCTGGACCCAAAAAATTAGATATTATTAACTCTGAACATTTCGTTTGAAGAAAAGGGTTGTGCAAGTCCAATATATTCCTCCACATATTTTCCACGACTGGGGCCACTTAAAGATACAGGCAATCTAAGAAAGGTAGCTGCACATTGTTAGGTGTCGAGTTCCCGCCGCTGCACAGGGGGAATCTCAAACCACCTCCGCTGCTGTCTCCTATTCTTCTCCAGCCACACTGGAGCCTGCTCAGCAGAGACGTTGGTCCCAGCGTCTGGCTCAGGCAGATACTGTGCGCTTGGTTACTGCTGATCTTCCACACTCTGCCATTGTAACCAGTAGGGTTGAGCGAAACAAATTGGACAAATTAAAAAATCGCCGACGTTCGGCAAAGTAGGGTTTCATGAAACCCGTCCCGATCCTAGTGTGGGATCGGCCATGAGGTCGGCGATCTGTGCGCAAAAGTCACGTTTCTTATGATGCTTTCAGCGCCATTTTTCAGCCAATGAAGGAGGATGCAGAGTGTGGGCAGCGTGATGACATAGGTCTCGGTCCCCACCATCTTAGAGAAGGGCATGACAGTGATTGGCTTGCCACCGGCCGCAATCTTACTTCTGCCAATCTCAGAATAGGGAGAGGTTGCTGCAGCTTCATCAGAAGAAGGGATATAGTTAGGGAGGGAAGATTAACCCCCAAACTGCTTGTGCTGTAGCGATTTCCACTGTCCAACACCACCATTTTTTTGCAGGGACAGTGGAGGCTATATTTTTGTGCATCAGCTCTGTAGCTTATTAGGCTGTTTTATAAGGCTCCCTGATAGCTGCATTGCTGTTTGCACACTGCTGCGCAAACCAACTGCTTTTTTAAAAGCAAAAATCCTGTTGCTCCTTTCTGCACAGTTATCTTGTTTATTTGTCCACACTTTTGTGTGCAGCAGTCCTTTTTATTGCTGCCATACTTTTCCTAAGATCATTGTAGGGAGATTGAAATTATATTACAGTCCTTGTATTTTTTCATATATCTTCCAGCCACTTTCTGCCACTTACATTGTGTTGTGTTATACACTGGGCCTGAGTTTTGGTTCAGTCTCCCCCCAAAAAAGTGAGATTCAAATTCTCACAAAGTGGATATACTTCAGTCCTGTTAGTTTGTCGTATGTCAGCCAGCCACTTTCTGCCACTTAGATTGCGTTGTTATGTACACTGGGCCTGAGTTTTGGTTCAGTCTCCCCCCCAAAAAAAAGGGAGATTCAAATTCTCACAAAGTGGAGATACTTCAGTCCTGTTAGTTTGTCGTATGTCAGCCAGACACTATCTGCCACTTAGATTGCGTTGTTATATACACTGGGCCTGAGTTTTGGTTCAGGCTCCCCCAACAAAAAGGGAGATTTAAATTCTCAACAAGTTTATATACAACTTCTACCTTGTTTTACAGTACCATATAACGGTTGTTAGTTTGGTTAGATTTTCCAAAAAATGAGGAAGTCTGGTGGAAGAGCCCGTGGGCGGTGGTTGCCAGCTAGTACTGATGGTGATGGTGGTGGTGCATCTGGTGGTAGTGGCAAAAGCACAATATCACTTAAGGCTGGAGGTGTTGAGCCAGCATCATTGTCTGGCTACACAGGGCCTCGAAGGCTCCCTTATCTGGGAGTAGGAAAAGAGCTTTTAAAGCCGGAGCAGCAGGAAAAAGTTTTGGCTTTCCTTGCTGACTCAGCCTCTAGCTCTTTCGCCTCCTCTTCAGAAAGTTCCAAATATAAAAGCAGTCGTCAGTGGATGCTCCTGGTCAGGAACAAGACGTTTCCTTGTGTCCTTCACCCAAACCAAAATTGAAGGATGTGTCTGGCAACGCTGCAGGTTACTCCATGGAGCTCTTTACACATACCATGATCTAACATTCATTAAAATGAACCAATCATGGATTTCAAATTATTTTGCCCCACCTTCCTCTGTTGACACGTAGCTTGCCTGAAAAATGTCTTGCTGTCTTGGCCTCCTCTTACTGACTTCTCTAATTCCTCCATTTACAACTGCTGAATGTCCACCATAGGCCATTTTTATACCTCCCTAAATGGTCTGACTCCCCCCACAGGGCCGTTGTCACCACCTGGCACAAGCACCTGTGTGACTGCCGTTTGACTGGACAGGTGGGTGGGCCCACTCATGGGCGATGGCACTGGCACAGGGTCCCTCATAGTACAATGAAGTGTCTCTGACGGTGGTGGTGCACAACCAACGTCAGACACACCATTGTAATTTGAGGGGCCCTGTGCCAGTACCGCCGCCCACGAGAGAGTGTTCCCCCCAGCTCGAACAGTGCTCTACCTCTTGCAATATTTACCTCTCCCTGCTCCACCACTGTGTAGTCTGTGCTGTTAAATCCTTCAATGGCACTGCCAATACAAATTTGTTGAAATGATAGATGATAGTTAAAATATACAGGGGCCCTGGCCTCCATTTAGACCAGTTAATACTTTGCGCCTACTAGCACTGTCTGCTACTCAGCAGAGGAGCCCACCTCTGTACCTAGCTATGCCACCTGTTTAGTCCTGTTACCAATTTTGAACTGCATTTAGCCTACTTTATTATTTGGGCCTACTAACTGTGTCTGCCACTCATTACAGTTGTCCTCCACTGAACAAAGCAATGCCACCTGTTTAGTCCTGTTACCAATTTTGAACTGCATTTAGCCTACTTTATTATTTGGGCCTATATCTTTGTTTCCTCCTCATCCTGCCCATTGCACAGCCACTGCTAGATGAGTGTGCTGGTACATTGACCCAGACCACTACATTCCCCTTGCACTCTATACAGCCAGAATCTGATGCTGCTGAAAGTCACGTTCTCCTTCTCGCATACTATACCACCTTACACGGGGACAAAGAGGAAGGTGCAGATGAAAGTGCAGGTTCCTTAATCAGGTGGGGAGGCATACTCGTTGGCGACGTCAATGGCACAGGGCCCCTCATAGTACGCAAAAGTGTTTCTGCCAGTGGGAGGCACCATCCGCCGTCAAACACCGCTGTACTATGAGGGGCCCTGTGCCACTGCCAACTAGTGGGCCCCCCCTGCTTGCTCAGGATCACAGCACTTGCAAAGTTGAAATACTTACCTCTCCTTGCTCCACCGCCGTGACATATTCCGTGTTTCCTGGGCCCACGAAAATCTTGAGCCAGCCCTACCCCCTACAGCTTTAGCCAAATGACCCCCAGTTTTCAATGCCTAACTATTATTATAAAGTAAATTAAGATTGACAAGCTTAAGAAATAAGAATTGATGTTTTTGGCATTAAAATGGGCACTGTAGGTGTTTTCCTGTCCTCCACTCACTGCCGACTTTGATTCCCCATTGACTTGCATTGGGTTTCGTGTTTCAGTCGGCCCCCGACTTTTCGCAATAATCGGCCGATTTCACCCAACCCGACTTTTGACAAAGTCGGGTTTCGCGAAACCCGACTCGATCCGAAAAAAAGTAAAAGTCGCTCAACTCTAGTAACCAGCACTGTTCTGGGGTGAGCATATGCTCCTGGGACTAAGGCTACACAGGGCCTCGAAGGCTCCCTTATCTGGGAGTAGGAAAAGAGCTTTTAAAGCCGGAGCAGCAGGAAAAAGTTTTGGCTTTCCTTGCTGACTCAGCCTCTAGCTCTTTCGCCTCCTCTTCAGAAAGTTCCAAATATAAAAGCAGTCGTCAGTGGATGCTCCTGGTCAGGAACAAGACGTTTCCTTGTGTCCTTCACCCAAACCAAAATTGAAGGATGTGTCTGGCAACGCTGCAGGTTACTCCATGGAGCTCTTTACACATACCATGATCTAACATTCATTAAAATGATCCAATCATGGATTTCAAATTATTTTGCCCCACCTTCCTCTGTTGACACGTAGCTTGCCTGAAAAATGTCTTGCTGTCTTGGCCTCCTCTTACTGACTTCTCTAATTCCTCCATTTACAACTGCTGAATGTCCACCATAGGCCATTTTTATACCTCCCTAAATGGTCTGACTCCCCCCACAGGGCCGTTGTCACCACCTGGCACAAGCACCTGTGTGACTGCCGTTTGACTGGACAGGTGGGTGGGCCCACTCATGGGCGATGGCACTGGCACAGGGTCCCTCATAGTACAATGAAGTGTCTCTGACGGTGGTGGTGCACAACCAACGTCAGACACACCATTGTAATATGAGGGGCCCTGTGCCAGTACCGCCGCCCACGAGAGAGTGTTCCCCCCAGCTCGAACAGTGCTCTACCTCTTGCAATATTTACCTCTCCCTGCTCCACCACTGTGTAGTCTGTGCTGTTAAATCCTTCAATGGCACTGCCAATACAAATTTGTTGAAATGATAGATGATAGTTAAAATATACAGGGGCCCTGGCCTCCATTTAGACCAGTTAATACTTTGCGCCTACTAGCACTGTCTGCTACTCAGCAGAGGAGCCCACCTCTGTACCTAGCTATGCCACCTGTTTAGTCCTGTTACCAATTTTGAACTGCATTTAGCCTACTTTATTATTTGGGCCTATATCTTTGTTTCCTCCTCATCCTGCCCATTGCACAGCCACTGCTAGATGAGTGTGCTGGTACATTGACCCAGACCACTACATTCCCCTTGCACTCTATACAGCCAGAATCTGATGCTGCTGAAAGTCACGTTCTCCTTCTCGCATACTATACCACCTTACACGGGGACAAAGAGGAAGGTGCAGATGAAAGTGCAGGTTCCTTAATCAGGTGGGGAGGCATACTCGTTGGCGACGTCAATGGCACAGGGCCCCTCATAGTACGCAAAAGTGTTTCTGCCAGTGGGAGGCACCATCCGCCGTCAAACACCGCTGTACTATGAGGGGCCCTGTGCCACTGCCAACTAGTGGGCCCCCCCTGCTTGCTCAGGATCACAGCACTTGCAAAGTTGAAATACTTACCTCTCCTTGCTCCACCGCCGTGACATATTCCGTGTTTCCTGGGCCCACGAAAATCTTGAGCCAGCCCTACCCCCTACAGCTTTAGCCAAATGACCCCCAGTTTTCAATGCCTAACTATTATTATAAAGTAAATTAAGATTGACAAGCTTAAGAAATAAGAATTGATGTTTTTGGCATTAAAATGGGCACTGTAGGTGTTTTCCTGTCCTCCACTCACTGCCGACTTTGATTCCCCATTGACTTGCATTGGGTTTCGTGTTTCAGTCGGCCCCCGACTTTTCGCAATAATCGGCCGATTTCACCCAACCCGACTTTTGACAAAGTCGGGTTTCGCGAAACCCGACTCGATCCGAAAAAAGTAAAAGTCGCTCAACTCTAGTAACCAGCACTGTTCTGGGGTGAGCATATGCTCCTGGGACTAAGTCCTGCTTTTCCTCTACTGGGCATACCCAAGGGACGATCTCTCATTGGAGGTCGGGGTTCACATGCTCAGGTCCTGAAGCAGTTCCTATTGGACCACTAGGAAGGTCCTGGAGAGCTTCCTCTATAAAAGGTTTGCATGGCTGCACGGCCATGCCCTAATGTCAACTTAAGTACATGTGTGTATGAGCTTAGCTACTTTTGTGGTCGCTGTCAGCATGTGCTCAGGGTCGGCTGTATAGCCACTAGAATTCCAACTCTGGAGAGGAGTTTTTGTAAATGAATTCAGGGCTGGCGTATAGCCATTAGAATTCCGGCACCTGTTGCTGACTGTGTGACCACTATATGCTACTTGCTCCGTTAGAGAGCTGTGACCCTCTGTGAGGTTAACAAGGCACAGCATTATCCTTTATCCTGGCGACTCTGTGAATCAACAGAGTTCGCTCCAATACAGACCGAGAGACGGAACCTGTGTCTGTTCAGGCGTAATACCGCCATATAGTGCTGCCATTTACTAGCAGCAGGTTCTACTCCTGCACGGTGGACCCCGGGCTGTGAACACACCAATATTATCTCCATATTTACTCGGTGCGTTCCGCCAGCCCTAACATACATTGCTGGCATTCACTTAGGAAAAGCCATGAATATCTATTGGTGGAGGGTCTGACGCCCCATCCGATCAGCTGGTTGAATAGGCCCTGAAGCTTTGGGCAATGAATTATCCTTATTTAATTATTACCAGGAACGCCTAGGAGTAGTTAAGGAAACTAAACACACAGTTAGCTATTGTGTCCAAAACCCAAAGAAAATATATGCTCGAGCTTCCACCCATTCTCCTTCCCTTCCTCTGCATACTGTATTGCTTATGCTGCTTGTTATCTTTTCTCACTGAGGAGCAAGTCTCTACCCTGCATTTCATGTGAACTCCTTCATTACTGAGCCTCCCACATTTAATCTCAGTTGTGGCTTCTTTATAACTCAGTGCTGGAACTGAACATGTTCCGCCATCAAAGTCAAGTACCTTATGTAACCTAACCCTATGTATACAGTGCCTTGCGAAAGTATTCGGCCCCCTGTAACTTTTCAACCTTTTCCCACATAACATGCTTCAAACATAAAGATACCAAATGAAAATTTTGGGTGGAAAATCAACAACAAGTGGAGCACAATTGTGAAGTTGAACTAAATTTATTGGTCATTTTAAATTTTTGTGGAAATTCAAAAACTGAAAAGTGGGACGTGCACTATTATTTGGCCTCTTTAACTTAATTCTTTGTTGCGCCACCTTTTGCTGCGACTACAGCTGCAAGTCGCTTGGGGCATGTCTCTATCAGTTTTGTACATCAAGAGACTGAAATTTTTGCCTATTCTTCCTTGGCTAACAGCTCGAGCTCAATGAGGTTTGATGGAGATCGTTTGTGAACAGCAGTTTTCAGCTCTTTCCACATATTCTCGATTGGATTGAGGTCTGGACTTTGACTTGGCAATTCTAGCACCTGGATATGTTTATTTGTGAATCATTCCATTGTAGATTTTGCTTTATATTTGGGATCATTGTCTTGTTGGAAGACAAATCTCCGTCCCAGTCTCAGGTCTTTTGCAGACTCCAACAGGTTTTCTTCAAGAATGGTCCTGTATTTGGCTCCATCCATCTTCCCATCAATTTAAACCATCTTCCCTGTCACTGCTGAAGAAAAGCAGGCCCAAACCATGATGCTGCCAAAACCATGTTTGACAATAGGGATGGTGTGTTCAGGGTGATGAGCTGTGTTTCCTTTACGCCAAACATATCATTTGGCATTGTTGCCAAATAGTTTGATTTTGGTTTCATATGACCAGAGCACCTTCTTCCACATGTTTGCTGTGTCTCCCAGGTGGCTTGTTGCAAACTTTAAATGACACTTTATATGAATATATTTGAGAAATGGCTTTCTTCTTGTAACTCTTCCATAAAGGCAAGATTTGTGCAGTGTACGACTGATTGTTGTCCTATGGACAGAATGTCCCACCTCAGCTGCAGATCTATGCAGTTCATCCAGAGTGATCATGGGCCTCTTGGCTGCATCTCTGATCAGTCTTCTCCTTGTTTGATATGAAGTTTAGAGGGACGGCTGGGTCTTGGTAGATTTGCAGTGGTATGATACTCCATCCATGTGATCGCTTGCACAGTGCTCCTTGGGATGTTTAAAGCTTTGGAAATCATTTTGTATCCAAATCCGGCTTTAAACTTCTACACAATAGTATCACAGACCTGCCTATTGTGTTGCTTGGTCTTCATGATGCTCTCGGTGCTTCAAACAGAACCCTGAGACTATCACAGAGCATGTGCATTTATATGGAGACTTAATTACACACAGGTGGATTATATTTACCATCATTAGGCAATTAGGACAACATTGGATCATTCAGAGATCCATAGTGAACTTCTGGAGTGAGTCTGCTGCACTGAAAGTAAAGGGGCCAAATAATATCACATGCCCCACTTTTCAGTTTTTGAATTTAGACAAAAATTTAAAATAACCAATAAATTTCATTCAACTTCAAAATTGTGTTCCACTTGTTGTTGATTCTTCACCAGAAATTTACATTTGGTATCTTTATGTTTGAAGCATGATATGTGGGAAAAGGTTGAAAAGTTCCAGGTAGCTGAATACTTTCACAAGGCACTGTAAATATCACATTTTAGCCTTATAAGTAGTGAGTTAAGTAGGAGACTACCAAACATTTATTTACTATATACTAAAGATTTGTACTTTGAGTTTTTAATACCAGAATACTCCTTTAATTTTCTAGTAACTTCTGTCATTAACTCAAAATATATTCTTGCAACATTTTATGTATCAGAATAGACATCTAATGTCTTGAACCTATTCTTTCTTACATGCCTGAGGCCTAAACTCTAGACATTCAACAGATTCCCAAATTATTAAATAAAAGAAACCCACTTTTTGATTGTGAATATTTAAATAGAAAGAAATGAAGCTTAACTTTAATATTGTTTTCTTGCCTTTGGAATAATGTCTGACCTAAATTTGCATTTCTACATTATTCAGTCTCTTCAGTATAAGTGTATTATTAGGAGCCCAGACTTGGAGTGACCCATGTGCTCTGGGAAGGCATGTACTTTCATGAATTTTCATGTGTTCATTTTGATTGACAATCTCAGGGTGATGTGTCACATTATGTCGGACAATGCTCTGTGATAATGTCTTTTTAGGATGTACCTATTACTAGGTATAGCCTTATATTATTCATATATCTCTTCCTTTGATACATCTATGTAAAATTTCTGCCAATGCATAGAACTGATTTTCAATAAAAATAATTCTAAAGCATTCCCTTTTCCTAGAAATCCACTGATTGTCAACATGGTTTAAAAATCAAACTTGAGCTAGTAAATAACTTTGTTCTTTACCTAAAAGGAATCTGCCATTAAGGTGTAGGAAACACACAGTGTGCACTAAAGAGCTTTAGATTTCTGCAACATAAGCTACCAGATGTCCTTCAAGGGAAGAGTTTTATGCAAGTGTTAAAGGTAGACTGTCATGCATATAGCCTTAAGTACCGGAAAGGCTTGTCACTGCCATCTTGCATCTCTTGACGAAGATGCACTTGGATGCGCAGAAGCACAATAATTGAAAGCTGCCTGACAGAAAGGTAGCATGTTAGACTAAAAGGCAGGTGCCAGCCTTCAGGCATCTTGTTCTGTCACGGATTTAAATAGAACTGAAAGGAGATATGTGCAGGCTGAAGCAAAATAATAATAAATAAAATCTTTCTGCAAAGGACAAAATATTGTGATATTTCACAAAGTACAGACTCATACCTAAGCCTAGTACTGGCCATTTACGTTCTTGATTAACTCTCCTGATATGTCTGTTTTTATAAATAGATTTATTTTCAGAATATATCAGTTCTGCAGCTTCTTTTCTCAGATCTCAGCACTGTTCTATGCTTCTGTTATTTCTCTGAATAAAGTATGGAGTTACTTGGGAATTTCTGAAATTGACATCTCAACTTTGCCAGTTTTATGTGAAGTCTTTACACGCTCTGATACTGTCCAATCAGTGCTGATACTGTAAGACGTGAAAAAGTCACTGGTAAAGTGCTGGAGGGGAGATATGTTTCACTACCCCTAATGGTGTCAGTGATATAAAACACAGAGGTTTTCCTCCAGCACACTTAGTGTGGTGAGGGGTTAAGGTAATTTGTATAATGGGCTGACATTTATGTGGACATCCATAGAGCGGGTGGGAGGATGTCCACCTTGTCTCCTCCCCAGAGTGTGGTCTGTGGTTTAAGTAGCTGGCCTCCAAAGGCAGCAGTGTTCAGTGTCTGGAGAGGAATACTCCAGAGAAGTGTGTGTTTTGCTTATGCCTGAACCGTGGGTCTTGCTACCCTGAGTGGGATCATCCCTGCTAATACAAGGACTGTGCCTAGTGCTACCACTTTGTTTTTTTTTGCTTTGCTGCTTTGCCCAGAGGATCATGTTAACCTTGTGCTTCACCTTGCTGTATGCCACATCTAAATAAACCAAGTGCATTCCTAAAGCCACAGTTTTCCAGTGTCTACCTCTGTGAACTGCCGAGTGAGCCGATCTAACAAAGAGTGTATAATCAAACAGATAGGCGACACAACCTGTGAATTAGAATCAGCTAGCACCCTGGCTCCCCTTGACCTATATGCAGTGAACATAGCCTACACATTTGATGAAGGGTCATTACCCAAAAAGTTACACAATGATGTACTTACTTAAATAATCATTTTTTTAAACTTGGTGATCCCATTTTTGTCAGCATGCTTCTTTTTCTCAGTCTCAGTCTTTTGCTCATGTTATGTATTAGCATGCTTTAGGAGATCCCATTTATATTCATTTATTATTGCTTTTCTGGTGGTGCCCTCCTTTTTCTATTACGTACTTACCAGAGTGTAACCAATGGATACTGACAATAAATCCTATTTGAAGTTCCTCCAAGTGTCTTTAGGTGTACAGTTCCTTCACTGTCTTCTATAAGATTGTATAGACACACTCTTTGGTCAAGGAAAATTGTATTACCCAGTTGTAAATGTATGTATTTAACCCCTTTCTGACCTCGGACGGGATAGTACGTCCGAGGTCAGATACCCTGCTTTGATGCATTGCTCCTATGTCGCAGAGCCCATCAAGTTGTGCCAGCTTCTATTGAAGGCTATTGAAGCATGGCAAAAGTAAAAAAAAAAATGAAAAAAATACAAAAAAATTAAAGTTTAAATCACCCCCCTTTCGCCCCATTCAGAATAAAACAATAGAAAATAATCAAACATACACATATTTGGTATCGACACTTTCAGAATTGCCCGATTTATCAATAAAAAAAGGATTAACCTGATGGCTTAACGGTGTAGCGAGAAAAAAATTTGAAACGCCAGAATTACGTTTTTTGGTCACCGAGACATTGCATTAAAATGCAATAATGGGCAATCAAAAGAACGTATCTGCACCAAATGGTATCTTTAAAAATGTCAGCTCGGAACACAAAAAATAAGCCCTCACCCGACCCAAGATCACAATAAATGGAAATGCTACGGGTATCAGAAAATTATTCTTTTTTTTCTTTTTTTTTAAGCAAAGTTTGGAATTTTTTTTACAAAAAATAGGAGAAAAGCATTACTGCAAGACATGCACACCATCCAGAACATGACACATATAATGAGAGTAACAAAAAGTAATTTATTAACACATCTTAAAACACACCAACAATGAGAACATACTTAAAACAACCAAAAACAATATAACTCAGCCTGTAGTTGCCGTATGAAATGAGGCCAGACCAATATCCTAACCCTACTGGCTCATCGGGCAATCTAAAACCTCCCTATAGTTAGACTGACCAGCCGGTCATATTAGTCAAAGAGGGGAATTTTTTTTACCACTTAGATAAAAAATAACCTAGACATGTTTGGCGTCTATGAACTTGTAATGACCTGGAGAATCAAAATGGCAGGTCAGTTTTAGCATTTAGAGAAAAAAGCCAAACAAAAAACAAGTGTGGGATTGCACTTTTTTTGCAATTTCACCGCACTTGGAATTTTTTCCCGTTTTCTAGTACATGACATGCTAAAACCAATGATGTTGTTCAAAAGTACAACTTATCCCACAAAAAATAAGCCCTCACATGGCCATATTGATGGAAAAATAAAAAAAGTTATGGCTCTGGAAAGAAGGGGAGCGAAAAACAAAAATGAAAAAAGCTCCGAGGGTGAAGGGGTTAAGGACACTTAGGGATTCAGTTTGTTGCAACTTAAAAATACTTATTCTAGAGCCCCAATTTGAGCCCCAAATAAATTGCTGGAAGACTTTTGTCAAAAGCCTGTCATCAATTTTAGATAGTAAAACCAGTAATGTCTGTAAAGGAAAAATAATTTTAGGGAAAGAGATCATTTTAATCAGATGGGCCTTGCTTATAAGGCTGTGTTCACATTGCGTTATGGCGGTATGTTTAACAGACTACGTTACACCGCGGCATAACGCGGTGTAATGTAGTCCGTTAACGCCGCCATAGACTGCAATGTCGGACGCATCGCTCAATGGGCGTGCGCTAGCGATGTGCTGTCATTTGAGTGATGGACCCGAGACGCGGGCTGCAGCGTTTCTGTGTCCGTCACTGCCAGCGCAGATGGAGCTAGCAGATGCTCCATCTGCGCTAGCGCTGTGCAAAGTCGGCACTTGCGTTAGCGCAGTCCATTTAACGTATGCGTTGAATGGACTGCACTAACGCAATGTGAACCTAGCCTAAAGGATAATTTAAGAGATTTCCAGGATTGTATTTCCTGTATAACCGCAGAAATAAGGGGTCGAACATTTAGTGTGAAAAAGTCTTGAGGATTTGAGGGTAAATATACACCAAGATAGCGCAAGGAATCTCTCCTCCACTGACAGGGAACGACCACTGTTTCTGAGCAGCTTTGAAGATCGCCAAAGCATGAGATTTATCATAATTTATGCGAAATCCTAAAACTGCTCCAAACTCATTAAAGACATCCATTAGTATAGGATTGGATTCCTTAGGATTGGCATCATTAGCAAATGCCAATGTTTTAAGCGTATGGTGGCTGACCTCAATACCCCCAAAGGAAGGGATCATCTCCAGGTATCTTAGTAAAGGGTCTAGAGCAATATTAAATAACAAAGGTGACGAGGACATCACTGCCCTGTACCCCCGAAGATGGAAAAAGAAGTTGACTGAATACCATTAAGCCATAACGAAGATTGGGGGTTGGTGTAAATTGTCCTTACAACGTTAAACAAAGTAAAGCCAAACAATCTATACTTAATGGTTCGAATGAGGTGGGACCAGGAAATCCGATCAAAAGCTTTATCAGCATCAAGGCTGACCAATGTATGCTGCTTGGCTTTGTGATGGTAACTATGTAAAATGGCAGGCAATGCTGTCCTAATATTATAAGTGATAGACTGTCCATGAACAAAGCCCATTTGAGATGGGGTAAGAATATCAGGAAGAATAGACTGAAGTCTATTAGCTATAAAGTTATTTTTGATAAAGTAGAACAGAGTGCTTTTAATGACAATATAACTTCTTTTTTGTCAATCAAATATGCAGTATGTTGTAAGTGTGAGTTACTGTGAGTTGTTGATTGTAAGTCGAAGGAGAGTAGTGTATAAGCGGGTGGTTTCGTCAAACTCAATCTGACAGGTGCCCCGCCCCTATCAAAGTGTATCAAAGTGTGTAACCCCTCCCCTCCCCTTGTTTGACGGCTGGTATCCAGCTGTCCCTCCTTGTTTGATTTCCCCTTTTGATATAGTTTAATATAGTTTAATTTGTTGTAGTTTTGATATTATTCCCGTATTTTGTGGAATAACACATGTTTATAATTATAGCCTAGTCGTGTATTTATTTTACACGTGGTTTATAACACCTTTCTCATTTGTTTATAATAGATTTTATACGTATCCCCGAGTTTGATTCTGTAAGCTTTTGTTTTATTCACAGTGTATTCATATAGTGGAGAACTTAAAGCTGTTTATATGTGTCTCTACTGAACACTATGGTGAACATTAACTAAATGTTTATTTTCCCAAACAGAGAATCTGCTGTGGGTATTTGCAGTGTATTCATATAGTGGAGAACTTAAAGCTGTCTATTTGTTTTTGTAAATGGTGAACACTAACTAAATGGTGAACATTATCTAAATTAGGTTAACTGCGGTTCAGAGGTTCATAACACCTAGGTCAAGCAATTGTTGTTGTATTTGCGTACCCCATAAATGTTTATTTCCACAAACAGAAAAGTTATTGTGTCCTGAAGATGGCATCTGAGGTTATTTGTTATCTACTGAGGCCATTGCAAGCTGTGTTTATTCACATTGTAGCAGGTTTTATCCTTGTGGCTGCCTTATATACACAGAAGAGATATGCACCAATGTCACAACACAAGTTATAATATGACCCAATGTTACAATACAAGTAAGAAGCGGCGTGTTTTATACGAATAAAAACCAAAGACACGATATTGTAAAAAAAAAAATTTAAAAGATTTATTTCTCACGATAAAACAGCATCTCAAAGACATTTCAACACTATAAAAAATTCTTACAGAATATAAAAAGTAAAAACATTAAAATAGTACAATGAACAATTACACTTCTTACAAAATAATTAATATAGAGTTACAAGGCGAGTACAGCATTTTAGCCAGTACATTCTTTACATCGTGAGCCACATGGTTTGCAGCATCGGTAGAGACCTTTTTTAGGTAGCAGAGTTCCACGTGTGGAACCTAATGACGGGGAATGTAAAGATTGAATTGTACGGGGAGCCGCCGCTAACTTCAGCGGTGTAGATACAGAGCGTGTCTCACTGTTGGTAATTTTTAATTCATCTAAAAGCTTCCTAGTAGCGGTGTTACCCACAACTGTAGACGCCATATTTAGTTCGGCCATAGCCTGCATAAATGAATCCCAACTCGGCGGTAAATTTCTACTGTTCAGAGCATGGCTCTGCGTTGTACTACGTACCAAATCCAGTAAGTTAGGCCCTGGTATTACGGATCCTTTGAAAATAAATTCAGCATTATTATTCCATGCTGTGACATTTTTATTCTGCAGCAGCCTGTTTAGTAAAAATTCAGCATTCTTTTTATATCTTTGGTTTATATTATATTAGCTTTTTGTCATAGGTCAGGGATTTTTTTTTTTTTTTTTTTTTTTTTGCACTTTATTAATATGCGGTTATTAGTCATTTAGGACTTATGTTATCATGTTTTTTGCACTTTATTAATATGCGGTTATTAGTCATTTAGGACTTATGTTATCATGTTTTTGCCCTTTATTAATATGCTGAACACATAGGTCAGGGATTTTTGCACTTTATTAATATGCGGGCCACATAGGTCAGTGATTTTTGCACTTTATTAATATGCAGGCCACATAGGTCAGTGATTTTTGCACTTTATTAACATACAACACACAAGAAATAGACATTTAGAACTTATTTATGTTATTATCTTTATGCACGTTGCCTGTGCTGTCTATAATTTGACTCTATCCTTGTTTTGTTGAAAATAACTGGACATACATAAGAAACCGGGCAATATATCTTTATAGAAATAACACTTCTGCACTCTTTGTGCATTTCTATCAGTTTTATTCATGCATTTATAACACACCATGTTTGATATTGGTAATTTGATTCTGGGAACATATTTTAAGTTACTTCTGCACATGTATTACTGTTTTTAGGCCATATAAATAGAAAATTATGTAGAAACCCAAAGTTTTGATAAGTGTATGAAAATACACCAATATTAACTATTTGTGCTATTTTAGGCGTAAATTTGTCCTATATGTATAGCAGTCAGGAGTTGGGGCGATGAAATATGTGTTACAAGCGTAGTGAATTGCAGATATATTCTACAGTGTATGTCATTTTGAGAAATGTGTGGCATAACCAATGTATACAGTAACAGGCGGAATGACTGAGTGTAATATTGCACTCAATACTGTGCAAAGGGTCTGAATACTTATGACCGTGTGATATTTCAGTTTTCTTTTTAATAAATTCGCAAAAAATCTACATTTCTGTTTTGTTCAGGCATGATGGCGTGCAGAGTGTACATTAATATATATATATATCTCAGAATGCAACTGAATAGTATTGCTAATTAGGCCATATAAATAGAAAATTATGTAGAAACCCAAAGTTTTGATAAGTGTATGAAAATACACCAATATTAACTATTTGTGCTATTTTAGGCGTAAATTTGTCCTATATGTATAGCAGTCAGGAGTTGGGGCGGTGAAATATGTGTTACAAGTGTAGTGAATTGCAGATATATTCTACAGTGTATGTCATTTTGAGAAATGTGTGGCATAACTAATTACCTATTACGGCCACATTTCTATGCAGTGTATTTTAGAACCAGTGTTTCTGGCTGCAGACTGTAATGTGTAAGGTATTCTCATTTTTATATATTGTATTTTATAACACACCATGTCGTTTATATAATAATCACAGTTGTGTCTCTACAGGACAACGTGGCTTACAAAGACATTTCATTAATATAAGTGTGAAACTGACAGACAAGCACAGCTGTGTCTCTACAGGACATGCTGGTCACTAGACAGCCAGAGTTTCTGTGGGGGAGATATACTAACAGAGGTTCTGTTGACCCAATAAACCGGTGTAGAACGTACACAGAGAGCAACTTACAATATTTACTAAGGTAGCGGAAATGAGTTTACTGCAGTTATCAGAGCATTGTATTTTATTTGACAGCCACAAGTCACACAGGTCATGATGATAGTGTATCTGCAGCATGTTATTTGGAAATAAAGAAGCCTTTTTTGTATTCGCCCGCATTTTATATAAAATCTGCATAAAAAAATCTTCTTGGCTACACCAAAACACGTAAGAAACAAATGTATAACTTTTAGATCTACCGCATCCACAGATATTATTCCAGCGTTCTTTAATTCTACATTATTTTAGCACATATTAATTTCACAACTTTTATATGATATTTATAACACTCATTTTATATGAGTTTTCTAACACATTCTCACGGGAATATTATATATATATATTTTGTGTTTTGCGCAATTATTTGACACTGTAATTCGCATTTTATATAAAATATGCATAAAAAATCTTCACATTCTCACGGGAATATTATATATATATTTTGTGCTCTGCATCATTATTTGACACTGTAATTCGCATTTTATATAAAATCTGCATAAAAAATCTTCTTGGCTGCACCAAAACACGTAAGAAACAAATGTATAACTTTTAGCGCTGTCGCATCCGCAGATATTATTCCAGCGTTCTTTAATTCTATATTATTTTATCACATATTAATTTCACAACTTTTATATGATATTTATAACACATTCTCATTTATAAGGGATTTATAACACAATATTGTAAAATCATTTATTGGTTCGCGGCCTTACTAATATCCTATGAAAATAAATTCAGCATTATTATTCCATGCTGTAACATTTCTATTCTGCAGCCTCCTGTTTAGTAAAAATTCAGCATTCTTTTTATATCTTTGGTTTATATTATATTAGCTTTTTGATAATCCCGGGAGTGCCATCTATCTAGTCCGAGTATTTTTGTTATCTCAAAAGGGTGTGACACAGTCCCATATATTATTCCAGCATTCTTTAATTCTACATTATTTTAGCACATATTAATTTCACAACTTTTATATGATATTTATAACACTCATTTTATATGAGTTTTCTAACACATTCTCACGGGGATATTATATATATATATATATATACTGTATATATTTTGTGTTATGCACCATTATTTGACACTGTAATTCGCATTTTATATGCCGCTGCTTTTTCTTGTTTTTGTGTAAAAATCTCTGGCAGACAGGCACAGCTGTATCTCTACAAGACATGCGGGACACACCAGAGACATTGGAAATTGGGGGTTATAATGTCGAATTCAGAAAATAACCATTTTATATTGAATGACTAATGATTTCTATAGGCCTACTTTACTATGAAATTATGCATAAAAAATCTTCTTGGTTAACCCAAAACCGTAAGAAACAAACGCATAACTTTTAGCTCGAACACATCAGCATATATTATTACAGTTTTTTGCTGAATTAAAAATTATACAGTTATTTCATATTTTTGGGGCTTCATGACAGGAGAAATTATTGATAGAAACCCAGAGTTTTGATACGTGTATGAAAATACACCAATATTAACTATTTGTGCTATTTTAGGCACAAATTTGGTCTATATGCATAACAGGCAGGAGTTGGGGCGAAGAAATATGTGTTACATGCGTAGTGAATTGCAAATATATTCTGAAGTGTATGGCATTTTGAGAAATGTGTAACATAACCAATTACCTATCACGGTCACTAGATGGCAGAATATCATATTAATTATACATTGGGGTTTACTTTTGGAAGCTTATAAAGGCGGTGTGTATGTGCACAGGATGACTTATTTTGTTTTTATAGTCACTAATATCCATATTAAATGACTCTTTAGCTTTATGAGTAAGAGACAACATACAAATAGAATCCTTTTCCCTAGTAGTTTTATATTCTATGTCTGATATATTTCTACACAAAGCTACAAAACTATTTTGTAGTTTATAATGTATCACAGTAGTTTCATGTGAAGTTACATCTTAGGTTCTGTTCAGACTATTGTAATATCTATAGCTTAAAATAGAGCCAAATAGCTACTTTCAAACACGGACATACACCATTGATTTTCGTCACAAATGGATCCAATATATCTCGTGTCACGGTTTATTTTTACCGCGTTGCGGTTTAAAGTTATAAGCATTTAAATAATAATTTTCTCATTAGATATGTGACTCGCGATATTTATTTGCTTAGGTTAGATCATTTTCAGTTTAACAATACATTTTATCACAAAAATGACCTTATCTGGGGCCCTAGAAACAACATAGCAGCATTAGTAAGCCCCTTTCTTTTGTACATTATCAAGAATCCTTGGGTTAAGATAACGTAAGTTTATATGCATAAAGCATTTAATATAGTGCGCCAAACATGATATGGTTTTTGATTTCTATGAACTGTCGCGGTCTAAAATGTAATCGCACTATACACTATGTGTGTTGTGTGTGATGCATGTGTTGTATGTGTTCTGTGTGTTGTGTGTGTGTGTGTGTGTTCTGTATGTTGTGTATGTATGTTTGTTGTATGTGTTGTGTGTTTTCTGTATGTTATGTGTGTTTGTTGTGTGTGTGTGTTTGCCTGCAGCCATCTCCTTTCTGTAATTCTCCTCTCTCTTTACAGCGCCATAAATCTATAATGGCCAATTCATTTACCCATATTTATATAGAAAAGGTAAAAATCACAACTGAGGAAGAAACCAGTAGTACATGAACAAAAGTAACACCCGGAAAATAAAATACTGTAAACAATAGTAAAACATTATATTCAATAATATTCATATTTTTAACCTTATATGACTTGTTCGCGACAGTTCATAGAAATCAAAAACCATATCATGTTTGGCGCACTATATTAAATGCTTTATGCATATAAACTTACGTTATCTTAACCCAAGGATTCTTGATAATGTACAAAAGAAAGGGGCTTACTAATGCTGCTATGTTGTTTCTAGGGCCCCAGATAAGGTCATTTTTGTGATAAAATGTATTGTTAAACTGAAAATGATCTAACCTAAGCAAATAAATATCGCGAGTCACATATCTAATGAGAAAATTATTATTTAAATGCTTATAACTTTAAACCGCAACGCGGTAAAAATAAACCGTGACACGAGATATATTGGATCCATTTGTGACGAAAATCAATGGTGTATGTCCGTGTTTGAAAGTAGCTATTTGGCTCTATTTTAAGCTATAGATATTACAATAGTCTGAACAGAACCTAAGATGTAACTTCACATGAAACTACTGTGATACATTATAAACTACAAAATAGTTTTGTAGCTTTGTGTAGAAATATATCAGACATAGAATATAAAACTACTAGGGAAAAGGATTCTATTTGTATGTTGTCTCTTACTCATAAAGCTAAAGAGTCATTTAATATGGATATTAGTGACTATAAAAACAAAATAAGTCATCCTGTGCACATACACACCGCCTTTATAAGCTTCCAAAAGTAAACCCCAATGTATAATTAATATGATATTCTGCCATCTAGTGACCGTGATAGGTAATTGGTTATGTTACACATTTCTCAAAATGCCATACACTTCAGAATATATTTGCAATTCACTACGCATGTAACACATATTTCTTCGCCCCAACTCCTGCCTGTTATGCATATAGACCAAATTTGTGCCTAAAATAGCACAAATAGTTAATATTGGTGTATTTTCATACACGTATCAAAACTCTGGGTTTCTATCAATAATTTCTCCTGTCATGAAGCCCCAAAAATATGAAATAACTGTATAATTTTTAATTCAGCAAAAAACTGTAATAATATATGCTGATGTGTTCGAGCTAAAAGTTATGCGTTTGTTTCTTACGGTTTTGGGTTAACCAAGAAGATTTTTTATGCATAATTTCATAGTAAAGTAGGCCTATAGAAATCATTAGTCATTCAATATAAAATGGTTATTTTCTGAATTCGACATTATAACCCCCAATTTCCAATGTCTCTGGTGTGTCCCGCATGTCTTGTAGAGATACAGCTGTGCCTGTCTGCCAGAGATTTTTACACAAAAACAAGAAAAAGCAGCGGCATATAAAATGCGAATTACAGTGTCAAATAATGGTGCATAACACAAAATATATACAGTATATATATATATATATATAATATCCCCGTGAGAATGTGTTAGAAAACTCATATAAAATGAGTGTTATAAATATCATATAAAAGTTGTGAAATTAATATGTGCTAAAATAATGTAGAATTAAAGAATGCTGGAATAATATATGGGACTGTGTCACACCCTTTTGAGATAACAAAAATACTCGGACTAGATAGATGGCACTCCCGGGATTATCAAAAAGCTAATATAATATAAACCAAAGATATAAAAAGAATGCTGAATTTTTACTAAACAGGAGGCTGCAGAATAGAAATGTTACAGCATGGAATAATAATGCTGAATTTATTTTCATAGGATATTAGTAAGGCCGCGAACCAATAAATGATTTTACAATATTGTGTTATAAATCCCTTATAAATGAGAATGTGTTATAAATATCATATAAAAGTTGTGAAATTAATATGTGATAAAATAATATAGAATTAAAGAACGCTGGAATAATATCTGCGGATGCGACAGCGCTAAAAGTTATACATTTGTTTCTTACGTGTTTTGGTGCAGCCAAGAAGATTTTTTATGCAGATTTTATATAAAATGCGAATTACAGTGTCAAATAATGATGCAGAGCACAAAATATATATATAATATTCCCGTGAGAATGTGAAGATTTTTTATGCATATTTTATATAAAATGCGAATTACAGTGTCAAATAATTGCGCAAAACACAAAATATATATATATAATATTCCCGTGAGAATGTGTTAGAAAACTCATATAAAATGAGTGTTATAAATATCATATAAAAGTTGTGAAATTAATATGTGCTAAAATAATGTAGAATTAAAGAACGCTGGAATAATATCTGTGGATGCGGTAGATCTAAAAGTTATACATTTGTTTCTTACGTGTTTTGGTGTAGCCAAGAAGATTTTTTTATGCAGATTTTATATAAAATGCGGGCGAATACAAAAAAGGCTTCTTTATTTCCAAATAACATGCTGCAGATACACTATCATCATGACCTGTGTGACTTGTGGCTGTCAAATAAAATACAATGCTCTGATAACTGCAGTAAACTCATTTCCGCTACCTTAGTAAATATTGTAAGTTGCTCTCTGTGTACGTTCTACACCGGTTTATTGGGTCAACAGAACCTCTGTTAGTATATCTCCCCCACAGAAACTCTGGCTGTCTAGTGACCAGCATGTCCTGTAGAGACACAGCTGTGCTTGTCTGTCAGTTTCACACTTATATTAATGAAATGTCTTTGTAAGCCACGTTGTCCTGTAGAGACACAACTGTGATTATTATATAAACGACATGGTGTGTTATAAAATACAATATATAAAAATGAGAATACCTTACACATTACAGTCTGCAGCCAGAAACACTGGTTCTAAAATACACTGCATAGAAATGTGGCCGTAATAGGTAATTAGTTATGCCACACATTTCTCAAAATGACATACACTGTAGAATATATCTGCAATTCACTACACTTGTAACACATATTTCACCGCCCCAACTCCTGACTGCTATACATATAGGACAAATTTACGCCTAAAATAGCACAAATAGTTAATATTGGTGTATTTTCATACACTTATCAAAACTTTGGGTTTCTACATAATTTTCTATTTATATGGCCTAATTAGCAATACTATTCAGTTGCATTCTGAGATATATATATATATTAATGTACACTCTGCACGCCATCATGCCTGAACAAAACAGAAATGTAGATTTTTTGCGAATTTATTAAAAAGAAAACTGAAATATCACACGGTCATAAGTATTCAGACCCTTTGCACAGTATTGAGTGCAATATTACACTCAGTCATTCCGCCTGTTACTGTATACATTGGTTATGCCACACATTTCTCAAAATGACATACACTGTAGAATATATCTGCAATTCACTACGCTTGTAACACATATTTCATCGCCCCAACTCCTGACTGCTATACATATAGGACAAATTTACGCCTAAAATAGCACAAATAGTTAATATTGGTGTATTTTCATACACTTATCAAAACTTTGGGTTTCTACATAATTTTCTATTTATATGGCCTAAAAACAGTAATACATGTGCAGAAGTAACTTAAAATATGTTCCCAGAATCAAATTACCAATATCAAACATGGTGTGTTATAAATGCATGAATAAAACTGATAGAAATGCACAAAGAGTGCAGAAGTGTTATTTCTATAAAGATATATTGCCCGGTTTCTTATGTATGTCCAGTTATTTTCAACAAAACAAGGATAGAGTCAAATTATAGACAGCACAGGCAACGTGCATAAAGATAATAACATAAATAAGTTCTAAATGTCTATTTCTTGTGTGTTGTATGTTAATAAAGTGCAAAAATCACTGACCTATGTGGCCTGCATATTAATAAAGTGCAAAAATCACTGACCTATGTGGCCCGCATATTAATAAAGTGCAAAAATCCCTGACCTATGTGTTCAGCATATTAATAAAGGGCAAAAACATGATAACATAAGTCCTAAATGACTAATAACCGCATATTAATAAAGTGCAAAAAACATGATAACATAAGTCCTAAATGACTAATAACCGCATATTAATAAAGTGCAAAAAAAAAAAAAAAAAAAAAAAAATCCCTGACCTATGACAAAAAGCTAATATAATATAAACCAAAGATATAAAAAGAATGCTGAATTTTTACTAAACAGGCTGCTGCAGAATAAAAATGTCACAGCATGGAATAATAATGCTGAATTTATTTTCAAAGGATCCGTAATACCAGGGCCTAACTTACTGGATTTGGTACGTAGTACAACGCAGAGCCATGCTCTGAACAGTAGAAATTTACCGCCGAGTTGGGATTCATTTATGCAGGCTATGGCCGAACTAAATATGGCGTCTACAGTTGTGGGTAACACCGCTACTAGGAAGCTTTTAGATGAATTAAAAATTACCAACAGTGAGACACGCTCTGTATCTACACCGCTGAAGTTAGCGGCGGCTCCCCGTACAATTCAATCTTTACATTCCCCGTCATTAGGTTCCACACGTGGAACTCTGCTACCTAAAAAAGGTCTCTACCGATGCTGCAAACCATGTGGCTCACGATGTAAAGAATGTACTGGCTAAAATGCTGTACTCGCCTTGTAACTCTATATTAATTATTTTGTAAGAAGTGTAATTGTTCATTGTACTATTTTAATGTTTTTACTTTTTATATTCTGTAAGAATTTTTTATAGTGTTGAAATGTCTTTGAGATGCTGTTTTATCGTGAGAAATAAATCTTTTAAATTTTTTTTTTTACAATATCGTGTCTTTGGTTTTTATTCGTATAAAACACGCCGCTTCTTACTTGTATTGTAACATTGGGTCATATTATAACTTGTGTTGTGACATTGGTGCATATCTCTTCTGTGTATATAAGGCAGCCACAAGGATAAAACCTGCTACAATGTGAATAAACACAGCTTGCAATGGCCTCAGTAGATAACAAATAACCTCAGATGCCATCTTCAGGACACAATAACTTTTCTGTTTGTGGAAATAAACATTTATGGGGTACGCAAATACAACAACAATTGCTTGACCTAGGTGTTATGAACCTCTGAACCGCAGTTAACCTAATTTAGATAATGTTCACCATTTAGTTAGTGTTCACCATTTACAAAAACAAATAGACAGCTTTAAGTTCTCCACTATATGAATACACTGCAAATACCCACAGCAGATTCTCTGTTTGGGAAAATAAACATTTAGTTAATGTTCACCATAGTGTTCAGTAGAGACACATATAAACAGCTTTAAGTTCTCCACTATATGAATACACTGTGAATAAAACAAAAGCTTACAGAATCAAACTCGGGGATACGTATAAAATCTATTATAAACAAATGAGAAAGGTGTTATAAACCACGTGTAAAATAAATACACGACTAGGCTATAATTATAAACATGTGTTATTCCACAAAATACGGGAATAATATCAAAACTACAACAAATTAAACTATATTAAACTATATCAAAAGGGGAAATCAAACAAGGAGGGACAGCTGGATACCAGCCGTCAAACAAGGGGAGGGGAGGGGTTACACACTTTGATACACTTTGATAGGGGCGGGGCACCTGTCAGATTGAGTTTGACGAAACCACCCGCTTATACACTACTAAGGAGTCTATTGACCAGTACTAAAAATGAACATGTATATAAAGAAAATTGTACTTTTTACAGAGCTGGAGAAAGTATGGGTCTTCGAGACACCTAAAGATTGCAAAATTGTAATGTTATGTTTTGATATTAATGTAAATAGTTCTTCCTTTAACCTTACACTTCCCATAAAAATTGTGGATGATGGACTTATGATAATTATCAGGTAGGAATCTATCCAGTGCAAAGATACAATGTTGCAACAATGGCGAAGTGAACACACCAAAGATTTTAGTAAATTTGCCTTAGACTTAATAATAACTCACTATTTAAATGTACCAGTAGACAAATGTTTCTGTCATCAGAAGGAACAATGGAATAACTACATATTCCTGCATGCTGCACATAAAAAATCGTGTACTCCTTCCTGCCTGACACCCTTAATCCATCAATAGTTATGGCGATGAAAGAAAAATGTTTCTGCACAAAAGGCCAAAATGAAATCTTTATATTGAAATAAAATACACTGAAGATTTCAATAAAATTTATAAGAATGTTAAAACTGACTCTGGAGCTGAATGGAAGGACAACTTCATCTGTGTAAGCTGCAAAATGGGGATTGAATCACAGAAAATTGATGACTCTATGGAACATGCTGTTTAGGGATGAATCGGTTCCTTTCTGGCTGACAAGTTACATTTCAGTTTATTCTGGGATACAATGTGCTGGAGCTAAATGAAAACACATAAATTAGTGTCTGCATTGCTTTATATATTGTTTTATTTTGATTTTGCTTTTGTCAGGCCACATCAAAGTATTGAGATACAAGTATGTGAAGTTAACACAGTAGAACTTAGCTTTGTTCATGTGAAATCTAAACTTAACATCAGGCAATATCTACTTAAACCAAGTCGCCTGTGGACACACTTCTGATTTTAGTCAAGTGGGTATATACGTTACTATTAGTGTTGAGCGATACCTTCCGATATTTGAAAGTATCGGTATCGGATGGTATCGGCCGATACTGGCAAAATATCGGATCTCCCCGATACCAATACAAGTCAATGGGACACAAATATTGGAATGTATCCTGGATGGTTCCCAGGGTCTGAAGGAGAGGGAACTCTCCTTCAGGCCCTGGGATCCATATTAATGTAAAAAAATAAAGAATAAAAATAAAAAATATGGCTATACTCACCCCTCGGACGAACCCTGGCTGTCACCGCTGCAAGCGTCCGCCTCCGTTCCTGAGAATTGCAGAGAGTGAAGGACCTTCGATGACATCGCGGACCGCTCATGTGACCGCTCACCTGACCGCGACGTCATTGAAGGTCCTTCACTCACTACATTCTCAGGAACGGAGGCGGACGCTTGCAGCGGTAACAGCCAGGGTTCGTCCGAGGAGTGAGTATAGCCATATTTTTTATTTTTCTTTATTTTTTCCATTAATATGGATCCCAGGGCCTGAAGGAGAGTCTCCTCTGCTCCAGACCCTGGGAACCATACGCACCATACACTCCGATTCCGATTTCCGATATCACAAAAATATCGGAACTCGGTATCGGAATTCCGATACAGCAAATATCGGCCGATACCCGATACTTGCAGTATCGAAATGCTCAACACTAGTTACTATCCATACAAAACACCTTTACCAAGCCCAATATGATAGATTCCATCCAAGTTGTCACCTAAATACTTATCTGAAAAAGATAGGTTATTTGTGGCTGCTTGCATAATGCGGGTAAACAAATAACAATGAAATATTATCTTAAACGACAAAAAGAATCTTCTGAAAGAAAATCTATTTCATACAGAGTTTGTTTCACTAATGCACCGTTATGTAATTGATTGACACCAGCAGTGATTGAATGTCACATCTATGTAATGCATGAGACTGCATCCTCAGAATGAATAATGTCACTGGATAAAGAAGACTTGGGTTTGCCTAGAAAACCAAAGAAAGTGATTTGAAAAGAAAGCACATAATAGAAAGTGTGCATATGCCTTGTGGCCACAATGTGACTGTTCTCACTTGTGCTTGGTAATCAGGCAAAGTTTGCTCCATGGCAATACTGTATAAACCGCTTGTGCTCATGTACTGCCTGGGTATATGGATGGCAGCATTTTCACTGGCCTATCTTGGGTAGCCATAAAACATCAAATAATAGGCATCTGCACAGCTGTTGGCCATACATCGCACAGCACAACCCGCACTTGACTACTGATAGTTTTCTGGCAGACAGAGCTCTAAAACCAAAAACTATTAAATTCAATCAAGTGAACAGATGTCAATCTATTTTCTGTGTTATGAACTCTGGAATGCATCTCCCCATCTTTTTTAAAGCACGGGTGACTAGTCTTATCTGATGTGATTTTTGAACAATCCACAGAATATCTTTTCATGATAGATTTGGGAGTGTCAGCGTAAATTTATTGTATAGAATCAAGCAGCAAAATTGCACGTAATGGTATCTCTAGCTTCTTCCAATTATTTCATCCGGGAGAGAGTAGTTCTACTCTCAGTAGCACTGCATGACATTTCCATATGCTTCTACTGGTCCTACAGTATATACTGTATGCATATAATACATTCTGTATTGAATATTTTTCTACAAGGTATTTTGTACAGAACTGTACACATTTACATAAGTATTTGGTGGAGTAAACAGAATTCCAAATTTGCACAATGAAAGTTACAACTGAACCGCGCATAAAGGGACCAAAACCACATAAAAAATGAACAAAGCAAATAAGCAAACACTAGTACAGCCACTAAAACTAATATTCAGTTGTAACTTTCATTGTGCATATTTCTATAGCAGGATTGGCACTTACCTGCCCTGACTCCAGCTGCTAGGGACCTTGGGGTTTGATATTAGCGCTTGTGTGTTTCCTTCTTTTAGAATTCCAAATTTGTTATATATATATATATATATATATATATATATATACAGTGGGGCAAAAAAGTATTTAGTCAGTCAGCAATAGTGCAAGTTCCACCACTTAAAAAGATGAGAGGCGTCTGTAATTTACATCATAGGTAGACCTCAACTATGGGAGACAAACTGAGAAAAAAAAATCCAGAAAATCACATTGTCTGTTTTTTTAACATTTTATTTGCATATTATGGTGGAAAATAAGTATTTGGTCAGAAACAAAATTTCATCTCAATACTTTGTAATATATCCTTTGTTGGCAATGACAGAGGTCAAACGTTTTCTGTAAGTCTTCACAAGGTTGCCACACACTGTTGTTGGTATGTTGGCCCATTCCTCCATGCAGATCTCCTCTAGAGCAGTGATGTTTTTGGCTTTTCGCTTGGCAACACGGACTTTCAACTCCCTCCAAAGGTTTTCTATAGGGTTGAGATCTGGAGACTGGCTAGGCCACTCCAGGACCTTGAAATGCTTCTTACGAAGCCACTCCTTCGTTGCCCTGGCGGTGTGCTTTGGATCATTGTCATGTTGAAAGACCCAGCCACGTTTCATCTTCACTGCCCTTGCTGATGGAAGGTTTGCACTCAAAATCTCACGATACATGGCCCCATTCATTCTTTCATGTACCCGGATCAGTCGTCCTGGCCCCTTTGCAGAGAAACAGCCCCAAAGAATGATGTTTCCACCACCATGCTTTACAGTAGGTATGGTGTTTGATGGATGCAACTCAGTATTCTTTTTCCTCCAAACAAGACAAGTTGTGTTTCTACCAAACAGTTCCAGTTTGGTTTCATCAGACCATAGGACATTCTCCCAAAACTCCTCTGGATCATCCAAATGCTCTCTAGCAAACTTCAGACGGGCCCGGACATGCAGGATCTGAGTCCATGGTGGCGTAGTGTGTTACTTATGGTAGGCCTTGTTACATTGGTCCCAGCTCTCTGCAGTTCATTCACTAGGTCCCCCCGCGTGGTTCTGGGATTTTTGCTCACCATTCTTGTGATCATTCTGACCCCACGGGGTGGGATTTTGCGTGGAGCCCCAGATCGAGGGAGATTATCAGTGGTCTTGTATGTCTTCCATTTTCTACTTATTATTCCCACTGTTGATTTCTTCACTCCAAGCTGGTTGGCTATTGTAGATTCAGTCTTCCCAGCCTGGTGCAGGGCTACAATTTTGTTTCTGGTGTCCTTTGACAGCTCTTTGGTCTTCACCATAGTGGAGTTTGGAGTCAGACTGTTTGAGGGTGTGCACAGGTGTCTTTTTATACTGATAACAAGTTTAAACAGGTGCCATTACTACAGGTAATGAGTGGAGGAAAGAGGACACTCTTAAAGAAGAAGTTACAGGTCTGTGAGAGCCTGAAATCTTGATTGTTTGTTTCTGACCAAATACTTATTTTCCACCATAATATGCAAATAAAATGTTAAAAAAACCGACAATGTGATTTTCTGGATTTTTTTTTCTCAGTTTGTCTCCCATAGTTGAGGTCTACCTATGATGTAAATTACAGACACCTCTCATCTTTTTAAGTGGTGGAACTTGCACTATTGCTGACTGACTAAATACTTTTTTGCCCCACTGTATATATATATATATATATATATATATATATATATATATACACATACTAGGATGAACTCATACACTTACAGCACATTTGTGCTTTTATGTTCAGTGTACATGCAGTATGCAGCAAGCTTCTAAACTCTGCATAGTAGCACTAACAAGCAGCCAAGATTTCTCCATTTATTGATAGTCATCTATTCATTGGATTCAGAACGTTCCATCAGTAAAATGAAACTCAAATCATTGTAGAGAATATAACAAAAGCCCAAAATCTTACACATATGGAAACATATTGGTTATAATGACTTTAACATTAACTTTAAGGTGTGTATAGACATTACCCCCACTAAGCTGCTAGGTGACGATTGAGAGGTAACGTCTGATGACAGTATACAAAAAATGGATTTTATGCAATGTTATCCTTCACTGAAATATAGTAATAAAAAATGAAGAAAAACAAAAAAACAAACATCAAATGAACAATGGACAAAAGTAGCTAACAACAAAATACCCAGCTATCTTTTGTTTCAAACATTGTCAATGGTCAACCTTAGTGGACATATTCCAAGGTAAGACCATCTCTTATTTTACAAATAAAATAAAGCAATAAAAAAGAAGACAAATCAGTGGTTTCTGGTACTAATGATTATCCATGCATGAGGTGGTTGTCCAGTTAAGAAAAGTCTGCAATCACTTTGTATGCCTGCAAACTGCTGAATCGTGAGTGTGTGTGATTGGCACACTGTCATGATCCCCCTGATTGCAGGAAGGCGGTCATGTGACTGCATGTATGCAAGTTGCATACTTTTGAAATAATAGGATATGTGTTTCAAAGGACTGAGTTCTTCATCAGGAGTTCCATAAAGATACAGAACCACAGAAATATAAATACAAAAATTTTTGTGGTACTCCTGATGAAGACTGCTGACTGCACATGAGTTAATGTAATGCAGCAGCAAAAATATGCAATCAGTTATGGAATGTATTAAGAGAAGCATATAGTCCAGATCTCGTGAAGTAATTATCCCCCTCTATTCCTCCTTGGTCAGGACACCTCTCTAATACTGTGTCCAGTTCTGGGCACCACATTTTAAAAAAGACATTGAAAAACTAGAGCAAATTCAGAGAAGAGCTATCAGGATGGTGAGAAGACTGCAAAATATGTCCTATGAGGAAAGGTTAAAGGATCAGGGAATGTTTAGCTTGCAAAAAAGAAGGCTTAGAGGAGACTTAAGAGCAGTCTACAAATACCTGAAGGTATGTCACAGTGTAGAAGGATCATCACTATTCTAAATTGCACATGGAAACACGAGAAGCAATGAAATGAAACTGAAAAGGAGAAGATACAGATTAGATATTAGAAAAATCTTTTTGATCAATGAGTGGAACAGGCTGCCATGAGAGTTGGTGAGTTCTCATTCAATGGAAGTCTCCAAACAGAGGCTGGACAGACATCTGTCTGAGATGTTTAGTGAATCCTGCATTGAGCAGGGGGTTGGACATGATAACACTGGAGGTTCCTTCCAATTCTAACATTCTATGATTCTATGGAAAGAGGTCAGAGTACTTTGAAAAGAGAAGCCAAAAAGAAACAATGATAAATACAATGATACAAGCATACAATGAAGGAAAACGGACCAGAAAAATAAAATGAATATAACCATGTAGGTAGAGCCATAAATGTCACCATAGGCATTAAATAGCCACTGGGTATAAATAAATTATAGTGTATCCCCACTGTCTGCAAAAGAGGGAAAGCATGATTATCCTTCAAAGGGGTTTCCCAAATGCACAGGTGTAATAAAATTTTCCTAGGAAATATGTGTAGCTATAACGGTGTAGTACCAATCAAAACGAATTATAACAGGTGACAATACACCAAAATTATAAGAGGTGATAATACACCAGGATATATTGTATATGTGACCTCGTCTCCCGGTACTTTCCTGCACGTAACCTCCGATCCTCCCAAGATCTCCTTCTCTACTCCCCTCTTATCTCCTCTTCCCACAATCATATACAAGATTTCTCTCGCGTATCACCCCTACTCTGGAACCCTCTACCACAACACATCAGACTCTCGCCTACCATTGAAACCTTCAAAAAGAACCTGAAGACCCACCTCTTCCTACAAGCCTACAACCTGCAGTAACCACCGATCGACCAAACCGCTGCATGACCAGCTCTATCCTCACCTACTGTATTCTCACCCATCCCTTGTAGATTATGAGCCTTCGCGGGCAGGGTCGTCTCTCCTCCTGTACCAGTTATGACTTGTATTGTTTAAGATTATTGTACTTGTTTTTATTATGTATACCCCTCCTCACATGTAAAGCGCCATGGAATAAATGGCGCTATGACAATAAATAATAATAATATGTTTTGGTTGGTGTTTGAAAATGAGTTGATATTAAGTAATTTATATATACGTATGTAAAAGGCTATGCACAACTAATGAACCAATGATACATAGAATCTGTATACAGCACAATATGTGCAAGTAGGTATGCAAACAGAAGAGGGAGGGGGGCAACAGGTCATTGGCATGCCACAGGGCTTCATTTTATAATTAAAGGGCTCCGCCAGGTCTGAGATGAAAGTCTGCTGTCACTTTAGGTGGCTGCAGGCTTCAAGATTCTCACAGTGCATGCACTGCACACTTTTAGAATTCACCTTTGCACAAGTATGCGATTCCGACTAGACATGTCCAGCCTTGCTCAATTCATATTCAGTGGGGCCACATTCAGGGCCGTCATCAGGGCATAACTGCCCTGACTGGCATATGGGGCCTGGTGGGCAGAGGGGGCCCGCATTGGGCCCCGTCTCAAATGCTCACCGGGCCCCTCCCAGCGGGCTAAACCGGGCCCTTAGCGGCGCTGCAGCAACACTATTGACGTGCGGGTGCGGGCCCGCGCCTGCACGTCAATAGTTAACAGCCGCCAGCCAATCGGAGGCTGGCAGCTGACATCAGCAGCGCACACGTTGCCAGCATCTGACGTCAGTGTCAGTTGCCGGCAAGTGCACGCTTCAGCTGAGTGGAGGGAGCTTCATCTTAGCAGCAGGAGTGCGGTCAGGTAAGAGGAACTTATTTTTTTTATTATTGAGAGCAGCGATCCGGGGGGTTCAGGGCAGAATGCTGGACACACTGGGGGTAGAATGCTGGAGCACTGGGGGAAGAATGCTAGACACACTGGGGGCAGAATGCTGGAGCACTGGTGGCAGAATGCTGGACACACTGGGGCAGAATGCTGGAGCATTCCCCATACTGTGTCTGTATCCATTTTCATCTCGCTCCTCATACTGTGTCCGCACCCATACCCCCACTTACCATACTGTGCTAGCACCCATCTTCAACATACATGCTCCCCATTTCACCCCTTCCTCCTCATATTGTGTCTTCAAATTTCTCTTTCTCCCCATATTGTGTCTGCACCTGTCCCTCTTTTCCTCCCCAAATGTGTGTCCTCAAATCATCCCCCATTACACTAACTTTCCTCAAGCACAGTAAATCTCATACACACACAGTAAATACACCCCCCACAATAAAAATCCCCTACACACAGTAAATACCCCCACACATAGTAAATACCCACACACAAAATATACCTCACACACACGCACACAGTAAATACCCCCAGACACAAACACAGTTAATGCCTCCCCACACAGTAAATATCTACACACAGTAAATACCACCCTCACAAAGTGAATAGCCCCCCACACAGTAAATACTCACATAGACAGTAAATACACCTCCCACACAGTAAATACCTGCACACACAGTAAATACCTCCCCCACACAATAAATACATCCCCCACACTGCAAATACCCCCTATGCAGTTAGTACCCCCCAGGCAGTAAATAACCCCAAGCTCTGTTACCCAAAATCTCCACCCCAATCTTTGATGTCTTCAGCAGCTCCACTAACATGGAGCACTTACCACCAATGACCTTCACGCTGACGAGTGACATCAACAGTGCAATTACATGACCTGATCACGCTGCTAAAGTAGCTCTGACCCGGTAGTCACAGCTTGAATTGTACTCCAAAGAAACAAGTACAATTCATCCCTGGGAACCAGCGCACTGCAGCTTCTGTGCAACGGCTGTCAGCTTGACACCTGGCTTAGAGAACTGCGGACTTGAATACTTGAAAAAAAGGGAAACAAGCACTCAGCGAGCACACACATAATATACGTAGCTATAGCCTGACTGAAGTGAAGACTCTAAATAGGGTTTAATGCTATAGACTCCTATTCCTTGGTAGGAGACAGGTATAATTTACACTAATATGGAGGAGTTTATTTATCAGACAAGATGAAGCAGGAGAAATATAAATGTATGATGGAGAAGCCAGCCTGAATTTATACACGTGCAGCAAACTGTTAACAGTCAACAGTGGCTGTACATGTCGCTAGCAGGCTCTTTATGAACATTTTAAGAGAATCTAATATCCCTCTCCCATCTTAAGTTCACTGCCAGATATGGCTATGCAATAGTGGTCAGCACCTATCTTGGTGCAGGGACTTTAATCCTCTAGCGATTCGCCCTGTGCTGAGACTTTTTGTCAACAGTGAAATACAGACTGATTCAGTATATTGTATGCAGGATGACGCTTTATATTTTCCACTGTCACTTGCTCAGGCTTAAGCGCTCCCATTTTTACAGCATATTACGTGTGACATATATTGCACATCCCTTTCTCCCTCAACAGTTGCTGATTTTTTAACAATGAATTTTATATGTTGCTTACTATTTCTGACCATTATTTTGTACTTTCCCTTTTTTTGCTTATTACTGTGTACAGACAGCTGTTACGCTGCCTAATACTTACCTGTCTGGCCGGTGCGCTCCCGATGCTCCTTCCCGCTCTCCTTCTTCTGGTTTCTCGGCACAGATGCGCTCCTTTCGCCACTGTGGCTTCTGGGAGGTTGTGACCCGGTGGCTCCACCTCCAATATGGCAGCGCCCGTGAGGTAATTCTTCCCAGCATCTGTCCAAGTAAGAAGCCTTTGCGTCTATTGCGTTCGCTGGCTCCTTGCTGGCGTCTCTTTAGGTTCATTGGCTCCAGCCTCTGCTCCTCTCGCTTTGAGTCAGACTTAACTCGTCTGTTTGCCGTTCTCTTTCTTTCGTGCCGTCCCTGTCAGTCCTGTGTTTCCTGCTGTACCTACCAGTCCTGTGTTCCTGCCGTGCCTGCCAGTCCTGTGTTTCCAGCCGTCCCTGCCAATCCTGCGTTCCTGCATATCATGTGTTCCTGCCATATCTACCAGTACTGTGTTCCTGTCGTTCCCTGTCAAACATGTGTTTTCGCCAAACCGGTCAGTACTTAGTCTTTGCAGCCTCCACCCGTTCTGTGTCTCCACTGTTCTGGTCACCTCAGTGGCTCCGTTTCTCTCCCGTCTTCTGTTCTTCTTTGGTCCAGCCCACAGTCGACCCTTTGGCTCTGGCAGTTGCGGCTTCACCCTCCTTGGGCCTGTCCCAAACACTCTCTGTACAGGGGGTGGAACTATCTGGTCCGCTCGTACTCGGGGGCTCTGGAGCCGCGACCCAGAGGGTCCACTTCTCGAGTTCTTATAACAGCTAAATAGATAGATAGATAGATAGATAGATATGGGATATAAGGATAGACAGATAGAAGGATAGATAGATTAATAGATAGATTGATAGATATGGGATAGGTAGATAGATGGATAGATAGATAGATAGATAGATAGATAGATAGATATGGGATAGATAGATAGATGGATAGATAGATATGGGACATATAGATAGATAGATAGATAGATAGATAGATAGATAGATAGATAGTTGTTATTTAAAATATGGCTGTGCTGACCTCTCTTACCTTTATGACATGGGTATATACTTGTATCATTTTACAAATTTTCACCTCCTAGAGCCCATATGTGTGAACCTAGATCACTCGCTATCTGCAGTTAGGCAGTATTTTAGTCTTATTTTTCACCAGTTGATGTGGTGTTTGGGTTATTAGATAGGGTCTTGTGGGGACAATTAGGGTTAATCCACGATGAGCGGGAGCAACTTACTGTCTACACTAGAATGCCAGTGCAAGGAGGAAGAACAGGCTGCGGGTACCTGTACCGAGCCAGATCCGGAACTGTTGAGGCTGCCTCCCATGTTGCCTTGGGGAAGGAATGAGGAATCGGACCAACCTCATGATTTGGGTAGGAGGGGCACTATAAAAGGAAAAGTGCGCACAGCAGCAGGAAGTTTGGCACGAACAGATAGCGTGCAGCAGGGTGAGCAGTGTGCTCCACCTGCTGAGTTACGCGCTATGATAGGCTGCGGCTGTCAGCTCCTGCCGCGACCAGCAGTGCCGGGAAGGAGAGAGGTGTCGCACACTCAGAGACTGTGAGTATTGCACACGTGCGGAGGAGAGACGGCCGAGTGTTGGACATTTGTTTGCAGCCTACCCTGCCATTTGCTGCATGACAATCCACATTCCACCCCGAGAGCCCTGTGGCCTGGTTTGCTCTGGCCACACAAGTTGATGGACTAAGGGCTCAGCGGAATGTACCGGAGACCAACCGCTGCCGCCAGAAAATGGATCGTTGTTCAAAGGACCCCCTCTGTGGACCTCTTCACGGTTGTTGCCGATACTACAACCCCTGCGGTGTCATCTGCTGTGGAGAACACGATAAGATAATAACTGGACTGCTAATATTCTAAACTTGTTTCTTCTACCTATTCTTTAACCATTTATCTCCCTGCGAGGAGTTAATACTCTGTTTAAGTAAATTGTTAAGTTTGTTAACCTGTTAACCCTTGCTCTGCCTCCTGTTTGTCACTGCATCCCGCAACCTGCTTACACCAACTTAACTCCATGGACAGGTAGGGGTACCGCGAGGTACAATTAGGGAAATTTAGATCTACACTAATACCTATATTGTGAACCCTCATATCCCATTTAAGTCACTTTATGTACTTTGCTGTGGTTTGTCCTTACCTCGAGTATTTTAATATATTTATTCAATAAAGAGTACATTTTTCGGGGCTTTTCAAAGCCTATATTCAAATAGTTATATGTCCCTTAAGTGCATTTTCTTGATTTCTTTTTACCCTTTTTCCCCCTCTATCACCTCGTTGAAGGAGATTTGTGAGACTGCCTTACATAATAGATTCACCCGCCAGGAATGGGTCTTTGTTTACTTAGTCCAATTTACTTTTCTGAGGGATTACTTGTGAGATTCAAGAAAATATTTTTGGTGGATTTCTCTCTGTTTATGCAGTCTTACAATTTTCCCACAATTCAGCTATGTTATGGAAAGAAACAAGACTATTATAATCTTCCTGTCATGAATTCGGCTGACTGTCACCACTGAAGTTTGTTTAGTTTAAGGTACGGTATATGAATCTTAAGATCTCCTAATTGATATGTAAGACTGCTGCGTGGGTAAACTACACATAAAGTAAAAGACAGATTGGGGATTATGCAATTTTAGAGAAATTACTTTTTAATATATTCACAATTGCTTGCTCTACAGCGTTTGCACAGTTAAATATCTATTTTGCCTTCACTTTGAATATTTCTCAATATCAAAAATCACAAAAAAATGTAAACAGTTTATGCTTCAGCGGTCCTAACAAGCGTTGTAAATAAATGCATTTACAATAACATGGCGCTCTTTCCATTCCCTCCTTGTAGAATCCTGCAGATAATCACAATACTGCTGAGTCTTCACCCTGGTGATAAGTGATGCCCAGGTAGATGGTACTGTTTCTTCTGTAGAGAATCAAATCAAAAGTTTTGGCTCATTTACTCTACAGTTGAAGCAATATAGGGGAGGGAAGCAATATTTTTGGGACAGTGGCAAGGGTGTAATTCATCTTCCTATTACTGCAAGTCAACTGCATGCTGACTTCCATGTAATTCTAATTAACCCAGAAAGCAAAATTAATTTCAAACTAATATCCATCCCATTGGCAGGTAATTAATTTTTGGGAAGATTGCGCTAACATAAATTAGCACTAAATGTGAAATAAAATAAAATTCATAATGAAGCTATGAGAGATCCCTATGCTGTAAAATACATAGTAAGTGTGGTCTCAAGACAATGGTTTAAGGCTGACACGTTAAAAGTGCACAATCACTTAGAAACAAGTATTATTACTCTGGCAAATAAGCCAAAACAATTAACCAGATAAACTATTCATCTACCTTTTACTATGTCTTATTGCCTATATAGCTAATGCAGAAATTAATCAAGCAGTAATGAAAATGTATGCCTTAATCATGATTATCTGTGTTTGGAAACATTAAACTATGCTGGGAAATGATGTAAAACACTTTGCAGACACGCAGTTGAATGATTCGTTAATTTAAAAGACTCTGGAGCTGAATAATTAGTGACTAATGTGAGGACATCAGTATACTAAAAGCTCAATTTTTAGTATGTTTTCTTACTACGACAACCCTCATGTGTGACCTAAACCCAAAAATATGTATTTTACATAGAAGTTCAGTTTTTGTCCCCTTTTTGAATATTGGCACCACATTTGCTATACGCCAGTCCTGTGGTACAGACTCTGTTATTATGGAGTCTTTAACCCCTTTACCCCCAAGGGTGGTTTGCACGTTAATGACCAGGCCAATTTTTACAATTCTGACCACTGTCCCTTTATGAGGTTATAACTCCGAAACGCTTCAACGGATCCTGGTGATTCTGACATTGTTTTCTCGTGACATATTGTACTTCATGATAGTGGTAAAATTTCTTTGATAGTACCTGCGTTTATTTGTGAAAAAAACGGAAATTTGGCGAAAATTTTGAAAATTTCGCAATTTTCAAACTTTGAATTTTTATGCAATTAAATCACAGAGATATGTCACACAAAATACTTAATAAGTAACATTTCCCACATGTCTCCTTTACATCAGCATAATTTTGGAACCAATTTTTTTTTTGTTAGGGAGTTATAAGGGTTAAAAGTTGACCAGCAATTTCTCATTTTTACAACACCATTTTTTTTTAGGGACCACGTCTCATTTGAAGTCATTTTGAGGGGTCTATATGACAGAAAATGCCCAAGTGTGACACCATTCTAAAAACTGCACCCCTCAAGGTGCTCAAAACCACATTCAAGAAGTTTATTAACCCTTCAGGTGTTTAATAGGAATTTTTGGAATGTTTAAATAAAAATGAACATTTAACTTTTTTACACAAAAAATTTACTTCAGCTCCAATTTGTTTTATTTTACCAAGGGTAACAGGAGAAATTGGACCCAAAAAGTTGTTGTCCAATTTGTCCTGAGTACGCTGATACCCCATATGTGGCAGTAAACCACTGTTTGGGCGCATGGGAGAGCTCGGAAGGGAAGGAGCGCTATTTGACTTTTCAATGCAAAATTGACAGGAATTGAGATGGGACGCCATGTTGCGTTTGGAGAGCCACTGATGTGCCTAAACATTGAAACCCCCCACAAGTGACACCATTTTGGAAAGTAGACCCCCTAAGGAACTTATCTGGATGTGTGGTGAGCACTTTGACCCACCAAGTGCTTCACAGAAGTTTATAATGCAGAACCGTAAAAATAAAAAATCATATTTTTTCACAAAAATTATATTTTTGCCCCCAATTTTTTATTTTTCCAAGGGTAAGAGAAGAAATTGGACCTCAAAAGTTGTTGTCCAATTTGTCCTGAGTACGCTGATACCCCATATGTGGCAGTAAACCACTGTTTGGGCGCATGGGAGAGCTCGGAAGGGAAGGAGCGCAGTTTGACTTTTCAATGCAAAATTGACAGAAATTGAGATGGGACGCCATGTTGCGTTTGGAGAGCCACTGATGTGCCTAAACATTGAAACCCCCCACAAGTGACACCATTTTGGAAAGTAGACCCCCTAAGGAACTTATCTAGAGGTGTGGTGAGCACTTTGACCCACCAAGTGCTTCACAGAAGTTTATAATGCAGAACCGTAAAAATAAAAAATCATATTTTTTCACAAAAATTATATTTTTGCCCCCAATTTTTTATTTTTCCAAGGGTAAGAGAAGAAATTGGACCTCAAAAGTTGTCCAATTTGTCCCGAGTACGCTGATACCCCATATTTGGCAGTAAACCACTGTTTGGGCGCATGGGAGAGCTCGGAAGGGAAGGAGCGCCGTTTGACTTTTCAATGCAAAATTGACAGGAATTGAGATGGGACGCCATGTTGCGTTTGGAGAGCCACTGATGTGCCTAAACATTGAAACCCCCCACAAGTGACACCATTTTGGAAAGTAGACCCCCTAAGGAACTTATCTGGATGTGTGGTGAGCACTTTGACCCACCAAGGGCTTCACAGAAGTTTATAATGCAGAGCCATAAAAATAAAACAAAATTTTTTTCCCACAAAAATTATTTTTTAGCCCCCAGTTTTGTATTTTCCCTAGGGTAACAGGAGAAATTGGACCCCAAAAGTTGTTGTCCAATTTGTCCTGAGTACGCTGATACCCCATATGTGGGGGGGAACCACCGTTTGGGCGCATGGGAGGGTTCGGAAGGGAAGGAGCGCCATTTGGAATGCAGACTTAGATGGAATGGTCTGCAGGCGTCACATTGCGTTTGCAGAGCCCCTAATGTACCTAAACAGTAGAAACCCCCCACAAGTGACACCATTTTGGAAAGTAGACCCCCTAAGGAACTCATCTTGATGTGTTGTGAGAGCTTTGAACCCCCAAGTATTTCACTACAGTTTATAACGCAGAGCCATGCAAATAAAAAATATTTTTTTTTCCACAAAAATTATATTTTAGCCCCCAGTTTTGTATTTTTCCAAGGTTAGCAGGAGAAATTGGACCCTAAATGTTGTTGTCCAATTTGTCCTGAGTACGCTGATACCCGATATGTGGGGGGGAACCACCGTTTGGGCGCATGGGAGGGCTCGGAAGGGAAGGAGCATCATTTGGAATGCAGACTTAGATGGATTGGTCTGCAGGCGTCACATTGCGTTTGCAGAGCCCCTAATGTACCTAAACAGTAGAAACCCCCCACAAGTGACCCCATATTGGAAACTAGACCCCTCAATGAACTTATCTAGATGTGTTGTGAGAACTTTGAACCCCCAAGTGTTTCACTACAGTTTATAACGCAGAGCCGTGAAAATAAAAAATCTTTTTGTTTTCCCACAAAAATTATTTTTTAGCCCCCAGTTTTGTATTTTCCCAAGGGTAACAGGAGAAATTGGTCCACAAAAGTTGTTGTCCAATTTGTCCTGAGTACGCTGATACCCCATATGTTGGGGTAAACCCCTGTTTGGGCACACAGGAGAGCTCGGAAGGGAAGGAGCACTGTTTTACTTTTTCAACGCAGAATTGGCTGGAATTGAGATCGGACGCCATGTCGTGTTTGGAGAGCCCCTGATGTGCCGAAACAGTGGAAACCCCCCAATTATAACTGAAACCCTAATCTAAACACACCCCTAACCCTAATTCCAACGGTAACCCTAACCACACCTCTAACCCTGACACACCCCTAACCCTAATCCCAACCCTATTCCCAACTGTAAATGTAATCTAAACCCTAACCCTAACTTTAGCCCCAACCCTAACTGTAGCCCCAACCCTAACCCTAACCCTAGCCCTAACCCTAGCCCTAACCCTAGCCCTAACCCTAGCCCTAACCCTAACCCTAGCCCTAACCCTAGCCCTAACCCTAGCCCTAGCCCTAACCCTAGCCCTAACCCTAGCCCTAGCCCTAACCCTAGCCCTAACCCTAGCCCTAACCCTAACCCTAGCCCTAGCCCTAACCCTAGCCCTAGCCCTAACCCTAGCCCTAACCCTAGCCCTAACCCTAGCCCTAACCCTAGCCCTAGCCCTAACCCTAGCCCTAACCCTAGCCCTAATGGGAAAATGGAAATAAATACATTTTTTTTTATTTTTCCCTAACTAAGGGGGCGATGAAGGGGGGTTTGATTTACTTTTATAGCGAGTTTTTTAGCGGATTTTTATGATTGGCAGCCGTCACACACTGAAAGACCCTTTTTATTGCAAAAAATATTTTTTGCAATACCACATTTTGAGAGCTATAATTTTTCCATATTTTGGTCCACAGAGTCATGTGAGGTCTTGTTTTTTGCGGGACGAGTTGACGTTTTTATTGAAAACATTTTTGGGCACGTGACATTTTTTTATCGCTTTTTATTCCGATTTTTGTGAGGAAGAATGACCAAAAGCCAGCTATTCATGAATTTCTATTGGGGGAGGCGTTTATACCGTTCCGCGTTTGGTAAAATTGATAAATCAGTTTTATTCTTCGGGTCAGTACGATTACAGCGATACCTCATTTATATCATTTTTTTATGGTTTGGTGCTTTTATACGATAAAAACTATTTTACAGAAAAAATAATTATTTTTGCATCGCTTTATTCTCAGGACTATAACTTTTTTATTTTTTTGCTGATGATGCTGTATGGTGGCTCTTTTTTTGCGGGACAATATGACGCTTTCAGCGGTACCATGGTTATTTATATCTGTCCTTTTGATCGCGTGTTATTCCACTTTTTGTTCGGCGGTATGATAATAAAGCGTTGTTTTTTGCCTCGTTTTTTTTTTTTTTTCTTACGGTGTTTACTGAAGGGGTTAACTAGTGGGACAGTTTTATAGGTCGGGTCGTTACGGACGCGGCGATACTAAATATGTGTACTTTTATTGTTTTTTTTTTTATTTAGATGAAGAAATGTATTTATGGGAATAATATTTTTTTTTTTTTTCATTATTTTGGAATATTTTTTTTTATTTTTTTTACACATTTGGAAAATTTTTTTTTTACTTTTTTACTTTGTCCCGGGGGGGACATCACAGATCAGTGATCTGACAGTTTGCACAGCACTCTGTCAGATCACTGATCTGACATGCAGCGCTGCAGCCTTCACAGTGCCTGCTCTGAGCAGGCTCTGTGAAGCCACCTCCCTCCCTGCAGGACCCGGATCCGCGGCCATCTTGGATCCGGGGCTCGAGCAGGGAGGGAGGTGAGGAGACCCTCGCAGCAACGCGATCACATCGCGTTGCTGCGGGGGGCTCAGGGAAGCCCGCAGGGAGCCCCCTCCCTGCGCGGTGCTTCCCTGCACCGCCGGCACATCGCGATCATCTTTGATCGCGGTGTGCCAGGGGTTAATGTGCCGGCGGCGGTCCGTGACCGCTCCTGGCACATAGTGCCGGATGTCAGCTGCGATAAGCAGCTGACACCCGGCCGCGATCGGCCGCGCTCCCCCCGTGAGCGCGGCCGATCGGCTATGACGTACTATCCCGTCCAGGGTCAGATAAGCCCAGGGCACCTCGACGGGATAGTACGTCTAAGGTCACAGAGGGGTTAAAGATTAAAAATAATGGTCTATCAATGACTGTACTTAATTCCTGCAGTACTCGAGGGTGTATCCCATCCAGGCCCGGAGATTTGTCAATTTTAGTGATTTTTAGACGCCGCCGCACTTCCTGCTGGTTTAAGCAGGTGACATTTAATGGGGAATTTTTATCACTAGTCATTTTGTCTGCCATGGGATTTTCTTGTGTAAATACTGATGAAAAAAAGTCATTTAGCATATTGGCTTTTTCCTCATCCTCATCCACCATTTTACCCAGACTATTTTTAAGGGGGCCAACACTATCATTTTTTAGTTTCTTACTATTTATGTAGGTAAAGAATATTTTAGGATTATTTTTACTCTCCCTGGCAATGAGTCTCTCTGTCTCAATCTTTGCTGCCTTGATTTGCTTTTTACAGAATTTATTTAATTTTTTGTATTTATTTAATGCCTCCACACTACCTACTTCCTTTAATTCTCCAAATGCTTTCTTTTTATCACTTATTGCGCCCCTTACAGCTCTATTTAGCCATATTGGTTTCCTCCTATTTCTAGTATGTTTATTCCCATACGGTATATACTATGCACAGGTCCTATCCAGGATGCTAATAAACGTCTCCCATTTTCTTTGTGTATTTTTGTGTCTCAGGATATCGTCCCAGTTAATTGCACCAAGATCCTCTCTCATCCATTGGAAATTTGCCCTCCTGAAGTTTAGTGTCCTTGTAACCCCACTATTACACATCTTTTTAAAGGATACATGAAAACTTATTATTTTGTGATCGCTATTACCCAAGTGACCCCCAACCCTTATATTTGATATGCGGTCTGGCCTGTTGGTTAATATTAGGTCTAGCAGTGCCCCCCTTCTTGTTGGGTCCTGAACCAGTTGTGAAAGGTAATTGTCTCTCATAGTTGTCAAAAACCGATTACCCTTGCTGGAACTGCAGGTTTCTGTTCCCCAATCTATTTCAGGGTAGTTGAAGTCCCCCATAATAATGACTTCTGTTGTGAATTCTGTTTTCGAACTCCCTCCTGTGGTCATGAATGGTACTTCGGCGAGTTCTGTCCATGGACTCCCTCTGGTGGCTGTGAGTGGAGCTGCTGCTTCTGAGGTTCCTTCCACAGGTGACGTAGTTTATTCTTTGGCTGGCTGTTTTATTTAACTCCACTCAGATCGTTACTCCATGCCAGCTGTCAATGTTCTTGTACTGGTTCAGTTCGCTCTTGGATCTTTCTGGTGACCTCCAGCAGAAGCTAAGTCCCTGCTAGCTAGTTATTTGTTCATTGTTTCCTTGTCCAGTTGGCTATCATGATTTTGTCTTGCTAGCTGGAAGCTCTGGGATGCAGAGTGGCACCTACGCACCGTGAGTCGGTGCGGATGTCTTTTTGCACACTCTGCGTGGGTTTTTTGTAGTTTTTTGTGCTGACCGCAAAGATACCTTTTCTATCCTCAGTCTGTTTAGTAAGTCTGGCCTCCCTTTGCTGAAACATGTTTCATCTCTGTGTTTGTGACTTTCATCTTAACTCACAGTCAATATATGTGGGGGGCTGCCTTTTCCTTTGGGGAATTTCTCTGAGGCAAGGTAGGCTTTATTTTCTATCTTTAGGGCTAGTTAGCTCTTAGGCTGTGAAGAGGCGTCTAGGTCGTGTTTGGTACGCTCCACGGCTATTTCTAGTTGTGTGATAGGATTAGGGGTTGCGGTCAGCAGAGTTCCCACTTCCCAGAACTTGTCCTGTGTGAGTTTAACCATCAGGTCGTTCCGGGTGCTCTTAACCACCAGGTCCATAACAGACTTTTCCTTGAGTCGCAGCTTCATCTATTTGCTTTACGAGGATATTCTCCATTGCTTCCATTATTTTTGGAGACTTATAACAAACCCCTATCAGTAATTTATTATTTTTTCCCCCTCCCCTTATCTCCACCCACAGGGATTCTACATTTTCATTAGATTCACCTATATTATCACGCAGGATGGGTTTTAAGGACAATTTTACATATAGACACACCCCACCCCCTCGCTTATCTGTATGGTCATTTCTGAACAGGCTATAGCCCTGCAAGTTAACAGCCCAGTCATGGCTCTCATCCAGCCATGTCTCAGATATCCCCACCATGTCATAATTATGCTCCAACAACATTAGTTCTAATTCGTCCATTTTGTTGGCGAGGCTTCTGGCATTAGTATACATACATTTTATGTATCTCTCTGCACCTCTATTCTTTCTTAAATTGTTAACTGTTCTAACCCCACCCCCCATGCCACCGCCACCCCCAACTTCCTTATTTGTGCCCAGGTCTCTATCTGCACTATCTTCCCCTCCTATAAAATGAATACCCTCCCCCCCAATTCCTAGTTTAAACAGTCCTCCAACCTTCTAGCCATTTTCTCCCCCAACACAGCTCTAACAGTGCATTTTTTTCCCACTGCATTTTTTGTATAATGTTCAAATCTGTTCCATTTAACAGTTAAAGCATAAATAGTGTAATTCCATGAAAACTCTTGCTTACTTTTCTCTTAGCCTCTCCACCATGCAAATCCTGATCACTGCCCCTTTATGAGGTTATAACTCTGGAACGCTTCAACATATCCCAGTGATTTGGAGACTGTTTTTTTGCGACATATTGTACTTCTTGATAATGGTAACATTTGTTTGATATGACTTGAGTTTATTTATGAAAATATTGGAAATTTGACAAAAATGTTGCAATTTTTAAAGTTTTAATTTTTATGCCGTTAAACCAGCTAGTTATAGCACACAACATTTGTGTACATTTTTTTCTTTACAGAGTGTTGTTGTGAGCCTGAAAAAAGCATGTAAAACAGATGCATTTTTTTAAATGCAAAATCAAGTCATTTCTGTCCTAAAAAATGCATTCTTCAGATCTGAACCAAAACCGCATCAAACAATGGGGAAAATGCAGCAAAATCACTGTAATCAGAGGACGTTGTAATAGCAGATTTTCTACATCTGTTCTTCCCCTGGCTAAACAACAGTCAAAAAAACTTGGCATTAATGCTGCATTTAAATATAGCCTAGTCCAAAGCATCCACAGCTCTCACGTCCCCCAGATGAGAGTTCCGGTAGAACCATGTCAATGGGTCGACATTTGGGAACTTTTTTTGGTGGGGGGAGACTAAAAAGCTAACAAATGACCAAAACTATGAAGAATCAATATGAATATATATCAATCAATGAATATTTCCATGTGTTATTCTGTACAGTTAGATATTGTGTAACTTTAAAGTAGCATACCCTAGAAGACTCCTAGATGAAAACATTTCAACAATAAAGATTACGATTGTAGGAAATTCTACATCTTGATTTAGCCCATTGAGCAATTCTATTTTTGTGACTAATATAGTGCCAGCAGCACGCAATGACTGGGAGTAAAGAAAAATTAAAGTACATTGCATTGTGAGAATTGTGGTAAGGTGGAAAAATATGCCCATAGAGTAAAGGTACCTTCACACATAACGATATCGTTAATGATATCGTTGCTTTTTGTGACGTAGCAACGATATCGTTAAGGAAATCGTTATGTGTGACAGCGACCAACGATCAGGCCCCTGCTGGGAGATCGTTGGTCGCTGAACAAAGTCCAGAACTTTATTTCGTCGCTGGATCTCCCGTGGACATCGCTGGATCGGCGTGTGTGACACCGATCCAGCGATGTCTTCACTGGTAACCAGGGTAAACATCGGGTAACTAAGCGCAGGGCCGCGCTTAGTAACCCGATGTTTACCCTGGTTACCAGCGTAAAAGTAAAAAAAACAAACACTACATACTTACCTAACGCTGTCTGTCCCCGGCGCTGTGCTCTGCACTCCTCCTGTACTGGCTGTGAGCATCGGTCAGCCGGAAAGCAGAGCGGTGACGTCACCGCTCTGCTTTCCGGCCGCTGTGCTCACAGCCAGTACAGGAGGAGTGCAGAGAAGCACAGCGCCGGGGACAGACAGCGGTAGGTAAGTATGTAGTGTTTGTTTTTTTTTTACTTTTACGCTGGTAACCAGGGTAAACATCGGGTTACTAAGCGCGGCCCTGCGCTTAGTAACCCGATGTTTACCCTGGTTACCCGGGGACTTCGGGATCGTTGGTCACTGGAGAGCTGTCTGTGTGCGACGCTGCAGCGATCCGGATCGTTGTCGGTATCGCTGCAGCGTCGCTTAATGTGAAGGGGCCTTAACCTATAACATAATACCCAATCACAGGACACCTCAAAGTTTCATTTGTTTGTTTGAAAATGGAAATTAAGTCTTAGTGCTGCTTTTTTTAAATGGAAAAATGACCTCAAAGTCCAACAATTAAAGATTGTATTATGTGCCACAGGGAATAATAAATGTGAAGTGTTTTTTTTTATTGTAAATAACGTTCTTCAGAACAATTTCTTCATTTTCATCAACTAATTTATTAGACATTAGACAACAAGTTTTGCATCTTTTATCTCGATGGTGATTGGGCCTGACTGAAATTGTGTTGTTTTTTTTCGGAACTATCCCAGTGTAACTCTAGCATAGCTCATATAGTAATTATTACCATTACATAATGTGTGCAGCTTGTTACCTTTTGTCTCATGATGTCTTTTATTTTGGCCACACAGGATAATGTGCTGTTAGGTCGGAAAAGTTTGACTTAAAGGGAACTGGTCGTGTTGAAAATGGTATCTGAACTGCAAGCTGAATGTTATAGAGCTGGTCACATTGATATACATTTTTATGGGAAAAGTTTCTGTAAAGCTTGCATTTTATTCTATTTTTTATGCATACGAGTCAATGAACGTCTGCAGATATAGTTGTCAATCATGCAGAGGTGACTCTTGATCTTCCTTTCCTGGGGCGGTCCTCATGTGAGCCAGTTTCTTTGTAGTGCTTGATGGTTTTTTTCAACTGCACTTGGGGACACTTTCAAAGTTTTCCCAAATTTTTGGATTGACTGACCTTCATTTCTTAAAGTAATGATGGCCACTCATTTTTCTTTACTTAGAATTTGTATTATGGCAAGAAAAAAGCAGCTAACAGTCTACTCAGTAGGACTCTCAGCTGTGTGTCCACCAGACTTCTGCTCAACACAACTGATGGTCCCAACCCCATTTATAAGGCAAGAAATCCCACTTATTAAACCTGACAGGGCACACCTGTGAAGTGAAAACCATTTCCTGTGACTACCTCTTGAAGCTTTGAAGCTCATAAAGAGAATGCCAAGAGTGTGCCAAGAGTGTGCAAAGCAGTCATCAAAGCAAAAGGTGGCTATGTGGAAGAACCTAGAATATAAGACATATTTTCAGTTGTTTCACACTTTTTTGTTAAGTATATAATTCCACATGTGTTAATTCATAGTTTTGATGCCTTCAGTGTGAATTTACATTTTTCATAGTCATGAAAATACAGAAAAATCTATTTGTCAAAACTTTTGGTCTGTACTGTATATATAGACATGGCCGAAAGTGTTGGCATCTTTAAAATTGTTCCAGAAACTGAAGTATTTCTTGCTGAAAATATTGCAATTACAAAAGTTTTGTTATACACATGCATTTTCATTTCCTTTGTGTGTATTGGAACAGCACAAAGAAAAGAGAAAAAAAATCAAGTTGGACATAATTTCACTCAAAACAGCAAAAATGGGCAGGACAAAATTGTTGGCACCTTTCCAAAATTGTAAGTAAATAACTTTGATTCAAGGCAGACCTGGGTGTTAATTTTATTATATATCAAGTAAGTTATGGCACTTGCACTTGTATTTTGCCTATGGATACTCTATTTAATCAATATGTACTAATGTGCACTGTAGCACTTTATTTTAAATGAGTGACTTATATCTATGTTTTCTCTCCACTTAGAGTTTGATCCCTTATGTGTCTAGGAAGGTGGTAATGGTGACTCCCGTGTATTTAATGTGGCCTCATACTATTTTTGAGCATAGTAATGGCAATCTATTGTATTAAATTTTGTTCAGTTGTTAATAATGCCATACCTTGATTCAAAAAACCCCCATGTCACCTGCTTTTGTAGTGCTAATGTGGATTAATGTATTTTGTATAATTTTAATATTAAAAAAATGATAACTTTTTTGGAAATATACTCTTGAGTCTTGACTAGTGTTGAGCGATACCGTCCGATACTTGAAAGTATCGGTATCGGATAGTATCGGCCGATACCCGAAAAATATCGGATATCGCCGATACCGATATCCGATACCAATACAAGTCAATGGGACATCAAGTATCGGAAGGTATTCTCATGGTTCCCAGGGTCTGAAGGAGAGGAAACTCTCCTTCAGGCCCTGGGATCCATAGGGAGGTGTAAAATAAAGAATAAAAATAAAAAATATTGATATATTTACCTCTCCGGCGGCCCCTGAACTCAGCGCGGGTAACCGGCAGGCTTCTTTGTTCAAAATCAGCGCTTTTAGGACCTGAGAAACACGTCCCGGCTTCTGATTGGTCGCGGGCCGCCCATGTGACCGCCATGCGACCAATCACAAGCCGCGACGTCACCGCAAGCTATTAGCGCGCTCATTTTTGAAAAATGAGCGCGTTAATGACTTTCAAAGACGTAGCGGCTTGTGATTGGTCGCGGCCACGCGACCAATCACAAGCCGCTATGTCTTTCAAAGCCATTAACGCGCTCATTTTTAAAAATGAGCGCGTCAATAGCTTGCGGTGACGTCGCGGCTTGTGATTGGTCGCGGCTACGCGACCAATCACAAGCCGCTATGTCTTTCAAAGCCATTAACGCGCTCATTTTTAAAAATGAGCGCGTCAATAGCTTGCGGTGACGTCGCGGCTTGTGATTGGTCGCGGCCGCGACCAATCACAACCCGCTACATCTTTGAAAGCCATTAACGCGCTCATTTTTAAAAATGAGCGCGTTAATAGCTTGCGGTGACGTCGCGGCTAGGGTTGAGCGAAACGGGTCGAACATTTTCAAAAGTCGCCGACTTTTGGCTAAGTCGGGGTTTCATGAAACCCGATCCGACCCCTGTGCGGGGTCGGCCATGCGGTACGCGACTTTCGCGCCAAAGTCGCGTTTCAATGACGCGAAAAGCGCCATTTCTCAGCCAATGAAGGTAAACGCAGAGTGTGGGCAGCGTGATGACATAGGTCCTGGTCCCCACCATCTTAGAGAAGGGCATTGCAGTGATTGGCTTGCTGTCTGCGACGTCACAGGGGCTATAAAGAGGCGTTCCCGCCGACCGCCATCTTACTGCTGCTGATCTGAGCTTAGGGAGAGGTTGCTGCCGCTTTGTCAGAAGCAGGGATAGCGTTAGGCAGGGTCCATTAACCACAAAACCGCTTGTGCTGCAGCGATTTGCACTGTCCAACACCACCCTCGGTGTGCAGGGACAGTGGAAGTTTTTTTTTTTTTTTTTTTTCCCTCAGCGCTGTAGCTCATTGGGCTGCCCTAGAAGGCTCCCTGATAGCTGCATTGCTGTGTGTACGCCGCTGTGCAAACCAACTGCTTTTTTCAAAGCACAAATCCTCTTGTTCCTTCCTTTCTGCACAGCTATCTTTTTTGTTTGTCCACACTTTTTATTTCATTTGTGCATCAGTCCACTCCTTATTGCTGCCTGCCATACCTGGCTGAGATTACTGCAGGCAGGGAGATAGTAGCTGCCTGCCATACCTGGCTGAGATTACTGCAGGCAGGGAGATAGTAATTGTAGGACATTCCCTGTTTTTTTTTTTTTTTTTTTTTTGGTGGGAGATTAAGATTGGCAATTTGGCATTTCTGCTAGAGTGCCATCCCTGTGTGTGCCATCTCTCTCACATAGTGGGCCATAGAAAGCCTTTTCATTTTTCTGTATTTTTTTTTGTGGGGTGTATAAATTCTCCCTGATAAAAATACAGTGGGAGATTAATATTGGCCTTTGGGCTTGTGTGCCAGTCCTGAGTGTGCCATCTCTCTCACAAATAGTGGGCCATAGAAAGCCTATTTTTTTTTTTTTTTGGTTTTATAAATTCTCCCTGAAAAAAAGGGAGATTAATATTGGCCTCTGGGCTTGTGTGCCAGTCCTGAGCGTGCCATCTGTGCCAGCCCTGAGCGTGCCATCTCTCTCACAAATAGTGGGCCATAGAAAGCCTATTTAATTTTTTTTTTTGTTTTATAAATTTTCCCTGAAAAAAGGGAGATTAATATTGGCCTCTGGGCTTGTGTGCCAGTTGTGAGCGTGCCATCTGTGCCAGTCCTGAGCGTGCCATCTCTCTCACAAATAGTGGGCCATAGAAAGCCTATTTAAATATTTTTTTGGTTTTATAAATTCTCCCAGAAAAAAAGGGAGATTAATATTGGCCTCTGGGCTTGTGTGCCAGTCCTGAGCGTGCCATCTGTGCCAGCCAGCCCTGAGCGTGCCATCTCTCTCACAAATAGTGGGCCATAGAAAGCCTATTTAATTTTTTTTTTTGTTTTATCAATTTTCCCTGAAAAAAGGGAGATTAATATTGGCCTCTGGGCTTGTGTGCCAGTTGTGAGCGTGCCATCTGTGCCAGTCCTGAGCGTGCCATCTCTCTCACAAATAGTGGGCCATAGAAAGCCTATTTAAATATTTTTTTGGTTTTATAAATTCTCCCAGAAAAAAAGGGAGATTAATATTGGCCTCTGGGCTTGTGTGCCAGTCCTGAGCGTGCCATCTGTGCCAGCCAGCCCTGAGCGTGCCATCTCTCTCACAAATAGTGGGCCATAGAAAGCCTATTTAATTTTTTTTTTTGTTTTATCAATTTTCCCTGAAAAAAGGGAGATTAATATTGGCCTCTGGGCTTGTGTGCCAGTTGTGAGCGTGCCATCTGTGCCAGTCCTGAGCGTGCCATCTCTCTCACAAATAGTGGGCCATAGAAAGCCTATTTAAATATTTTTTTGGTTTTATAAATTCTCCCAGAAAAAAAGGGAGATTAATATTGGCCTCTGGGCTTCTGTGCCAGTCCTGAGCGTGCCATCTGTGCCAGTCCTGAGCGTCCCATCTCTCTCACAAATAGTGGGCCATAGAAAGCCTATTTTATTTTTTTTTTGGGTTTTAGAAATTCTCCCTGAAAAAAGGGAGATTAATATTGGCCTCTGGGCTTGTGTGCCAGTTGTGAGCGTGCCATCTGTGCCAGTCCTGAGCGTGCCATCTCTCTCACAAATAGTGGGCCATAGAAAGCCTATTTAAATATTTTTTTGGTTTTATAAATTCTCCCAGAAAAAAAGGGAGATTAATATTGGCCTCTGGGCTTCTGTGCCAGTCCTGAGCGTGCCATCTGTGCCAGTCCTGAGCGTCCCATCTCTCTCACAAATAGTGGGCCATAGAAAGCCTATTTTATTTTTTTTTTGGGTTTCAGAAATTCTCCCTGGAAAAAAAAAGGGAGATTAATATTGCCCTTTGGGCTTGTGTGCCAGTACTAAGCGTTCCATCTCTCTCTCTCTCTCAGTCAGTGGGCCATAGAACGCATATTTTTGGTTTTATTTGTTTTCTAAATTCTCCCTGAAAAAATCATTTTATTTTATTTGGTTTCTAAATTCTTCCTGATAAAATCATATTTTTTTTATTATTTTTATTTCTAAAGTCTCCCTGAAAAAAAAAAAAAAAAAACAACCAAAAAAACAGTGGGAGATTAATATTGGCCTTTCTGCTTGTGTGCCAGTCTTGACTCCTGGGTGTGCCATCTCTCTCTCTCTCTCTCTCTCTCTCTCTCTCTCTCCAATTGTGGTCCATAGAAAGCCTATATTTTTTTTCCTTGATTTGGGTTCTAAAATCTACCAGAGAAAATAACTACATCAATCATTGGTAGAAAAATATTGGCCTCTGGGTTTGTGTGCCACTCCTGACTCCTGTGTGCGTCATCTCTCAGTCAGTGGGCCATAGAACGCCTATTTTTGGTTTTATTTGTTTTCTAAATTCTCCCTGAAAAAATCATTTTATTTTATTTGGTTTCTAAATTCTTCCTGATAAAATCATATTTTTTTTATTATTTTTTTTTCTAAAGTCTCCCTGAAAAAAAAAAAAAAAAACAGTGGGAGATTAATATTGGCCTTTCTGCTTGTGTGCCAGTCTTGACTCCTGGGTGCGTCATCTCTCAGTCAGTGGGCCATAGAACGCCTATTTTTGGTTTTATTTGTTTTATAAATTCTCCCTGAAAAAATCATTTTATTTTATTTGGTTTCTAAATTCTTCCTGATAAAATCATATTTTTTTTATTATTTTTTTTTCTAAAGTCTCCCTGAAAAAAAAAAAAAAAAAACAACCAAAAAAAACAGTGGGAGATTAATATTGGCCTTTCTGCTTGTGTGCCAGTCTTGACTCCTGGGTGCGTCATCTCTCAGTCAGTGGGCCATAGAACGCCTATTTTTGGTTTTATTTGTTTTATAAATTCTCCCTGAAAAAATCATTTTATTTTATTTGGTTTCTAAATTCTTCCTGATAAAATCATATTTTTTTTATTATTTTTTTTTCTAAAGTCTCCCTGAAAAAAAAAAAAAAAAAACAAAACAAAAAAAAAACAGTGGGAGATTAATATTGGCCTTTCTGCTTGTGTGCCAGTCTTGACTCCTGGGTGTGCCATCTCTCTCTCTCTCTCTCTCCAATTGTGGTCCATAGAAAGCCTACATTTTTTTTCCTTGATTTGGGTTCCAAAATCTACCAGAGAAAATAACTCCATCAATCATTGGTAGAAAAATATTGGCCTCTGGGCTTGTGTGCCACTCCTGATTCCTGTGTGCGTCATCTCTCACTCAGTGGCCCATAGAAAGCATATAGTTTGTTACATTTGTTTTCTAAATTCTCCCTGCAAAAATCTATTTTTTTTTTTTTGGGGGGTTTCTAAAGTGTTCCTGAAAAAAAAAAAAATAAAAAAAAAATAATAGTGTGACATTAATATTAACATTTGTGCTTCAGTGACAGTCCTGCGTGTGGGGCATCTCTCTAATTTGCAGCCACCAAAAAAAGAGTGTGTAACATTGGGCCTGATTTTCGCTGTGGTCTCACCAACCTGTAAAGGGGTAGCTAAATCATACTGAAGTTATAGCTCACCGTGTAAGTTGTGTGACTGCAACAAATAACGTTAGTTTGGTTACGTTTTTAAAACAATGAGGAAGTCTAGTGGAAGAGGTCGTGGCCGGGGGCGTTCATTGTCAGCTGGTAATGAGGGTAGTGGTAGTGGTGGAGCATCAGGTGGTCGTGGGGGAAAAAATATTGCACCTAAGTCTGGAGCTGTGGAGCCAGGTTCGTCGTCCGGCTACACAAGGCCTCGAACGCTCCCTTTTCTGGGATTAGGAAAACCGCTTTTAAAGCCGGAGCAGCAAGAGCAAGTTTTGGCTTATCTTGCTGACTCAGCCTCTAGCTCTTTTGCCTCATCTCGTGAAACTGGTAAAAGTAAAAGCAGCGCGTCGTTAGTGGATGTTCACGGTCAGGGACAAGTCACTTCCTTGTCCTCTTCAGCAAAAACAACAACAGAGAAGAATGCAGCAGGCGACACAACGGGTTACTCCATGGAGCTCTTTACACATACCGTCCCTGGCTTAGAAAGTGAAGCAGTTAACAGTCCATGCCCATTACAAATTGAATCTGACATGGAGTGCACTGACGCACAGCCACAGCCAGACTACTATGCTGGTCCTTTGACTCAGACCACAACATTGCCCTCGCAGGGTGCTGATCAAGAATCAGACCCTGATGAGACTATGTTGCCCCATCACGAACGCTATACCACCGAACGACACGGTGACACAGACGAAGTTGCGCAGGAGGTACAAGAAGAGTTATTAGATGACCCAGTTCTTGACCCCGATTGGCAGCCATTGGGGGAACAGGGTGCAGGCGGCAGCAGTTCTGAAGCAGAGGAGGAGGAGGGGCCGCAGCAGGCATCAACATCGCCACAGGTTCCATCTGCCGGGCCCGTATCTTGCCCAAAACGCGTGGCAAAGCCAAAACCTGGTGGAGGACAGCGTGGCCATCCGGTTAAAGCTCAGTCTGCAATGCCTGAAAAGGTATCCGATGCTAGAAAGAGTGCAGTCTGGCATTTTTTTAAACAACATCCAATTGATCAGCGCAAAGTCATCTGTCAAAAATGTTCTACTTCCTTAAGCAGAGGTCAGAATCTGAAAAGTCTCAATACTAGTTGCATGCATAGACATTTAACCACCATGCATTTGAAAGCTTGGACTAACTACCAAACGTCCCTTAAGGTTGTTGCACCCTCGGCCAATGAAGCTAGTCATCAACGCAACATCCCTTCCGGCAGTGTAGGACCACCATTTAGCGCACCACCTGCTGTATCTGTGCAGGTATCTTTGCCAGGCCAAAGCAGTCAGGGTCAGGGAATCACCAGTTTCGTAGTAGGAAACACTGCATCTAGGGCACCGGCGGCAACAATACCATCTCCCACCGTCTCTCAGTCTGCCATGTCCACCGGCACCCCCGCTAGTTCCACGATCTCCAGCTCTCCAGTCCAGCTCACCCTACATGAGACTATGGTTAGAAAAAGGAAATACTTAGCCTCGCATCCGCGTACACAGGGTTTGAACGCCCACATAGCTAGACTAATCTCGTTAGAGATGATGCCCTACCGGTTAGTTGAAAGCGAAGCTTTCAAAGACCTGATGGACTACGCTGTACCACGCTACGAGCTACCCAGTCGACACTTTTTTTCCAGAAAAGCCATCCCAGCCCTCCACCAGCATGTTAAAGAGCGCATCGTCCATGCACTCAGGCAATCTGTGAGCACAAAGGTGCACCTGACAACAGATGCATGGACCAGTAGGCATGGCCAGGGACGTTACGTGTCCATCACGGCACACTGGGTAAATGTGGTGGATTCAGGGTCCACAGGGGACAGCAAGTTTGGGACAGTTCTGCCTAGCCCACGGTCTAGTAAACAGTTGTCTGTAGCCGTTCGCACCCCCTCCTCCTCCTCCTCCTCGTCCTCCTGCAGAAGCAAGAGCTCGTCCACAGACCGCAGTCGCACAAACACTCCATCCGCACCTGCCACTGTTGCACACCAGGTCTCCCATTATGGGGCAGCTACTGGCATACGTCAGCAGGCTGTATTGGCTATGAAGTGTTTGGGCGACAATAGACACACCGCGGAAGTTCTGTCCGAGTTCTTGCAGCAAGAAACGCAGTCGTGGCTGGGCACTGTAGATCTTGAGGCAGGCAAGGTAGTGAGTGATAACGGAAGGAATTTCATGGCTGCCATCTCCCTTTCCCAACTGAAACACATTCCTTGCCTGGCTCACACCTTAAACCTGGTGGTGCAGTGCTTCCTGAAAAGTTATCCGGGGTTATCCGACCTGCTCCTCAAAGTGCGTGGACTTTGCGCACATATCCGCCGTTCGCCTGTACACTCCAGCCGTATGCAGACCTATCAGCGTTCTTTGAACCTTCCCCAGCATCGCCTAATCATAGACGTTGCAACAAGGTGGAACTCAACACTGCACATGCTTCAGAGACTGTGCGAACAGAGGCGGGCTGTTATGTTTTTGTGGGAGGATACACATACACGGGCAGGCAGTAGGATGGCAGACATGGAGTTGTCAGGTGTGCAGTGGTCGAAGATTCAAGACATGTGTCAAGTCCTTCAGTGTTTTGAGGAATGCACACGGCTGGTTAGTGCAGACAACGCCATAATAAGCATGAGCATCCCCCTAATGCGTCTGCTGATGCAAAGTTTGACGCACATAAAGGATCAGGCGTCTGCACCAGAGGAAGAGGAAAGCCTTGATGACAGTCAGCGATTGTCTGGTCAGGGCAGTGTACATGACGAGGTACCGGGCGAAGAGGAGGTGGAGGATGAGGAGGATGATGGGGATGAGTATATTTTTAATGAGGAAGCTTTCCCGGGGGCACGGGAAATTGGTGGCGTGGCAAGGCCGGGTTCTGGTTTTTTGAGGGACACAAGTGACGTAGATTTGCCTGCAACTGCCCCTCAACCAAGCACAACCGCAGATTTGACAACGGGAACTTTGGCCCACATGGCGGATTATGCCTTGCGTATCCTCAAAAGGGACACACGCATTACAAAAATGATGAACGATGACGATTACTGGTTGGCCTGCCTCCTTGATCCTCGCTATAAAGGCAAATTGCAAAATATTATGCCACATGAGAACTTGGAACTAATATTAGCAACAAAACAATCAACTCTTGTTGACCGTTTGCTTCTGGCATTCCCTGCACACAGCGCCCGTGATCGTTCTCACACGAGCTCCAGGGGCCAGCAGACCAGAGGTGTTAGAGGGGCAGAAATCAGAAGTGGCGTTGGACAGAGGGGTTTTCTGACCAGGTTGTGGAGTGATTTTTCTATGACCGCAGACAGGACAGGTACTGCAGCATCAATTCAAAGTGACAGGAGACAACATTTGTCCAGTATGGTTACAAACTATTTTTCATCCCTTATCGACGTTCTCCCTCAACCGTCATTCCCATTTGATTACTGGGCATCCAAATTAGACACCTGGCCAGAATTGGCAGAATATGCATTGCAGGAGCTTGCTTGCCCGGCAGCTAGTGTCCTATCAGAAAGAGTATTCAGTGCTGCAGGTTCAATACTAACAGAAAAAAGGACTCGTCTGGCTACCCAAAATGTAGATGATCTAACCTTCATTAAAATGAACCACAACTGGATTTCAAAATCTTTTGCCCCACCCTGCCCGGCTGACACCTAGCTTTCCTATGAAAAGGTCTTGCCTGTGGACTATTCTGAATGACTTTTCCAATCTCGTAATTTTCTTCACCTGATTGTCCAGCATACGACATGTTTCCACCTCACGAAATGGCCAAACTCCCCACACGGGGCCGTGCTATCGCCACTTTGCGCTTGGACCCTTGAGAGTGCTGTTTGTCTGAAGAGGTGGGTGTGGCCGCTTTTGGTCGACGGCACTGCCACTGGGTCCCTCATAGTACAATAAAGTGTCTCTGGCGGTGGTGGTGCGCACCCAACGTCAGACACACCGTTGTAATATGAGGGGCCCTGTGCCTGTACCGCCGGCCACAAGACAGTTCCCCCCCCCAGCTCAAACAGTGCTCTACCACTAGCAAAATTATCTCTCACAGCTTCACCAATGTGTAGTCTAGCCGCTGACATCCTTCAATGCCTGGCACTGACAATACCATTGTTTTGACATTTTTGTTATGTTAGGCCTTCGAAGCCTGTCTGCGGTCCCTTCTTTCTACAACTACTACACTGACCAGGCCACTGCTGGCCGTGTTACCCTGGAACCAATTTAAAAGTGCCTACAGTCAGCCCAATTTTGTTATGTTAGGCCTTCGAAGACTGTCTGCCGTCACTCCTTCCACTAGACTTCCACTGACCATACACTGCTGCCCATGTACCCCTGGAACCAATTTAAAGTGCCTACAGCCAGCCCAATTTTGTTATGTTAGGCCTTCGAAGCCTGTCTGCGGTCACTCCTTCCACTAGACTTCCACTGACCAGACCACTGCTGCCCGTGTACCCCTGGAACCAATTTAAAAGTGCCTACAGCCAGCCCAAGTTTGTTATGTTAGGCCTTGGAAGCCTGTCTGCGGTCACTCCTTCCACTAGACTTCCACTGACCAGACCACTGCTGCCCGTGTACCCCTGGAACCAATTTAAAAGTGCCTACAGCCAGCCCAAGTTTGTTATGTTAGGCCTTGGAAGCCTGTCTGCGGTCACTCCTTCCACTAGACTTCCACTGACCAGACCACTGCTGCCCGTGTACCCCTGGAACCAATTTAAAAGTGCCTACAGCCAGCCCAAGTTTGTTATGTTAGGCCTTCTAAGCCTGTCTGCGGTCCATTCTTTCAACTACTACTACACTGACCAGGTCACTGCTGCCCGTGTACCCCTGGAACCAATTTAAAATTGCCTACAGCCAGCCCAATTTTTTTATTTTAGGCCTTCGATGCCTGTCTGCGGTCCATTCTTTCAACTACTACTACACTGACCAGGTCACTGCTGTCCGTGTACCCCTGGAACCAATTTAAAATTGCCTACAGCCATGTGTTATTATTTTAGGCCTTCGATGCCTGTCTGCGGTCACTCCTTCCACTAGGCCTCCACTGACCACACCACTGCTGTCCGTGTACCCCTGGAACCAATTTAAAATTGCCTACAGCCATGTGTTATTATTTTAGGCCTTCGATGCCTGTCTGCGGTCACTCCTTCCACTAGGCCTCCACTGACCACACCACTGCTGTCCGTGTACCCCTGGAACCAATTTAAAATTGCCTACAGCCAGCCCAATTTTTTTATTTTAGGCCTTCGATGCCTGTCTGAAGTCCATTCTTTCAACTACTACTACACTGACCAGGTCACTGCTGCCCGTGTACCCCTGGAACCAATTTAAAATTGCCTACAGCCATGTGTTATTATTTTAGGCATTCGATGCCTGTCTGCGGTCCATTTTTTCAACTACTACTACACTGACCAGGTCACTGCTGCCCGTGTACCCCTGGAACCAATTTAAAATTGCCTACAGCCATGTGTTATTATTTTAGGCCTTCGATGCCTGTCTGCGGTCACTCCTTCCACTAGGCCTCCACTGACCACACCACTGCTGTCCGTGTACCCCTGGAACCAATTTAAAATTGCCTACAGCCATGTGTTATTATTTTAGGCCTTCGATGCCTGTCTGCGGTCACTCCTTCCACTAGGCCTCCACTGACCACACCACTGCTGCCCGTGTACCCCTGGAACCAATTTAAAATTGCCTACAGCCAGCCCAATTTTTTTATTTTAGGCCTTCGATGCCTGTCTGCGGTCCATTCTTTCAACTACTACTACACTGACCAGGTCACTGCTGTCCGTGTACCCCTGGAACCAATTTAAAATTGCCTACAGCCATGTGTTATTATTTTAGGCCTTCGATGCCTGTCTGCGGTCACTCCTTCCACTAGGCCTCCACTGACCACACCACTGCTGTCCGTGTACCCCTGGAACCAATTTAAAATTGCCTACAGCCATGTGTTATTATTTTAGGCCTTCGATGCCTGTCTGCGGTCACTCCTTCCACTAGGCCTCCACTGACCACACCACTGCTGTCCGTGTACCCCTGGAACCAATTTAAAATTGCCTACAGCCAGCCCAATTTTTTTATTTTAGGCCTTCGATGCCTGTCTGCGGTCCATTCTTTCAACTACTACTACACTGACCAGGTCACTGCTGTCCGTGTACCCCTGGAACCAATTTAAAATTGCCTACAGCCATGTGTTATTATTTTAGGCCTTCGATGCCTGTCTGCGGTCACTCCTTCCACTAGGCCTCCACTGACCACACCACTGCTGTCCGTGTACCCCTGGAACCAATTTAAAATTGCCTACAGCCATGTGTTATTATTTTAGGCCTTCGATGCCTGTCTGCGGTCCATTCTTTCAACTACTACTACACTGACCAGGGCACTGCTGGCCGTGTACCCCTGGAACCAACATCAGAAAATATAAAAATAAGTATTTTGCTTATAAAAAAGAAAATACTGGTGAGATATCAAATGCAGACATTTTAACATTAAAAACAAACACACAACTCTAATCTGGTACAGTACTAAAAATGGCCACCAGCTACAATTACTTTCTCCTGCAAGTAGTTAACTGAAAGTTTTTTTAAATTGAAAACACACATATGGCATCCACCGAGTGTTGTCCTGTCGCGTCTTCTTTATATTATTGCCGAGAAGATGCAAAATAATGAAAATAATAAAATCATTAATTACCAAAATAATAGAGAAAGTCAACACCACATTGCAAATAAACATTCATTCCAAATAAAGAAGCAGGGCGCGTCCGAGGGTGAGTATATACCTAATAAGAATATAATCACCCTCGGACGCGCAATGCTTATTTCCAACAGCCTTCCTTCCTAAGAATCAGCCCTTCCGTCGTGTAGAGAGACGTTGTGTTACACTCCAAGGTGTTCCCCAGGTTGCCTTTCCTGAGCTTCGATCTTCCGGCTCTCGTTTAGTAGTTCTTGGAAACTACTCTGCATTAGGCCTTCAAATTGGGTATGGGGTGTAGAGAGATGGTGTGTTCCACTCCAAGGTGTTCCCCAGGTTGCCTTTCCTGAGCTTCGATCTTCCGGCTCTCGTTTAGTAGTTGTTGGAAACTACGCTGCATTAGGCCTTCAAATTGGGTATGGGGTGTAGCGAGAGGGTGTGTTACACTCCAAGGTGTTCCCCAGGTTGCCTTTCCTGAGCTTCGATCTTCCGGCTCTCGTTTAGTAGTTCTTGGAAACTACACTGCATTAGGCCTTCAAATTGGGTATGGGGTGTAGAGAGAGGGTGTGTTACACTCCAAGGTGTTCCCCAGGTTGCCTTTCCTGAGCTTCGATATTCCGGCTCTCGTTTAGTAGTTGTCGGAAACTACGCTGCATTAGGCCTACAAATTGGGTATGGGGCGTAGAGAGAGGGTGTGTTACACTCCAAGGTGTTCCCCAGGTTGCCTTTCCTGAGCTTCGATCTTCCGGCTCTCGTTTAGTAGTTCTTGGAAACTACACTGCATTAGGCCTTCAAATTGGGTATGGGGTGTAGAGAGAGGGTGTGTTACACTCTAAGGTGTTCCCCAGGTTTCCTTGCCATTGCTTCGGTCTTCCGACTCTCGTTTAGTAGTTGTAGAAAAGTACACTGCATTAGGCCATACAAAATGGGTATGGGGTGGAGAGAGATGGTGTGTTACACTCCAAGGTGTTCCCCAGGTTGCCTTTCCTGAGCTTCTATCTTCAGGCTCTCATTAAATTGTGGTTAAATGGAACAACTGCATTTGGCGTACTAGTTGGTTTGGGGCCTACTATCGGTGTCTGCCACTCCTTGCTGTTCTCCTCCACTGAACAAAGCTGTGCCGCCTGTTTACTACGGTTGCCAATTTTGAACTGCATTTCGACTACTTACTGATTTGGCCCTACTCTCTGTGTCAGCCTCTCATTCCAGTTGTCCTCCACTGCAATGCCCCCTGGTTATTCCTGTGTTACCAATTTTGAACTGCATTTAGCCCACTTTCTTCTTTGGGCCTATATCTGTGTTTCCACTTCATCGTGCCCATTGCCCAGCCAGTGATAGATGAGTCTGCTGGTACATTGACCCATAACGCAACATTCCCCGTGCACGCTACACAACAACATTGTGACCCTGCTGAAAGTCAGGTTGCTCTTCCCGCATACCATACCACCTTACACGGGGACAAAGAGGAAGGTGCAGATGAAAGTGCAGGTTCCTTCATCAGGTGGGGGGAGGAATACTAGTTGGCGACGTCACTGGCACAGGGCCTCTCATAGTACGCAAAAGTGTTGCTGCCGGTGGGAGGCGCCCCCGCCGTGCAAACACACCGCTGTACTTTGAGGGGCCCTGTGCCAGTGCCAATGCCAACGAGTGGGCCCCCCCTGCTTGCTCAGGTTCACAGCACTTGCAAAGTTGAAATACTTACCTCTCCCTGCTCCACTGCCGTGACGTGGTCCAGATTTCCTGGGCCCACTAATTACTTGAACCAGCCCTACCCCCCACAACTTTAGCCAAATGACCCCCAATTTCAAATGCCTTCCAATTATTATAAGGTAAATTACGCTTGACAAGCTTCATTAAGAAGAATGGATGGTTTTGACATTAAAATGGCCACTCTAGGTGTTTTCCTGGCCCCCACTCACTGCCGACTATGCTGCCCCATTGACTTGCATTGGGTTTCGTGTTTCGGTCGATCCCGACTTTACGTCATAATCGGCCGATTTCACTCGACCCGACTTTGGACATAGTCGGGTTTCGCAAAACCCGGCTCGACTCTAAAAAGGTCAAGGTCGCTCAACTCTAGTCGCGGCTTGTGATTGGTCGCGTGGCCGCGACCAATCACAAGCCGCAACGTCTTTGAAAGTCATTAACGCGCTCATTTTTCAAAAATGAGCGCGCTAATAGCTTGCGGTGACGTCGCGGCTTGTGATTGGTCGCGTGGCGGTCACATGGGCGGCCTGCAACCAATCAGAAGCCGGGACGTGTTTCTCAGGTCCTAAAAGCGCTGATTTTGAACAACGAAGCCTGCCGGTTACCCGCGGACTCACCAGGGGCCGCCGGAGAGGTAAATATATCAATATTTTTTATTTTAATTCTTTATTTTACGCATCTCTATGTATCCGATACCGATACCCGATACCACAAAAGTATCGGATCTCGGTATCGGAATTCCGATACCGCAAGTATCGGCCGATACCCGATACTTGCGGTATCGGAATGCTCAACACTAGTCTTGACCCTTCTTTTGTGGTTTTTCATACCCAATTAGGGCTTGTTGTTTGGCTTTGACTCAAGCATGTAATGCTCGTCCAAACTCACCAAGTAACATGTATGGGCAATATGAAAATCACACCTGAAACCAGATAAAAAGGAGAGAAGTTGATTCAATCTTTGTATTCTGTGTCTGACTGTGCCACATTAAGCATGGAGAACAGAAAGTGGAGCTGAAAACTGTCTGAATTCTTGAGAACCAAAATTGTTGAAAAATATCAACAATCTCAAGGTTACAAGTCCATTTCCAGAAATCTTAATTGTTCATTTGTCCACGATGCACAACATAATAAAGCCATGTACCACCCATGGCACTGTAGCTACTCTGCCTGGACGTGAATGGAAGAGAAAATTGATAAAAGGTTGCAACACTGGACAGTCCGGATTGTGTATAAGCAGCCCAAATCAAGTTCCAAAAATATTCAAGCTGTCCTCCAGGTTCAGGGTGCATCAGTGTCAGCGCAAACTATCTGTCGACATTTGAATGAAATGAAATGCTATGGCAGCAGACCATACCTGTGCTGGCATAGACCATGGTGAGCATTAACTAGTTGTTTTTCACATATTCAGTCGATCTAGTTTAGATCCAATGCTCTGTACAACGTTGTTTTTATTTAGCAGGACTCCAAGTCAGAGCTCCATTTTTCCGATAGATACATTGCCTCATAAACTCTGTGTACAGTAGATGAACTATGAAATATTTCTGGCTGTCTGAGGGTAGTATTATTGAGCCTGATTTTTACTAGGTAACCACCCCCTGCATGTTGCCAAAAGCCTGCCAAGGAATGAACCCACAACACCTTTTAAGGTGGTCTACAACCTGTAGAACCAGGACGTTAGCAATAGATTCTCCATGAATCAGACATATTTTCCAGCAAATTACCCAGCTGCTCACATGAAGATCTGAGGATCTTGAAGTGCCAAATCGACACCTTTGTTATGTTCCTCCAATTATTAGTGCATAATTGTTGCAGTGTGGCAAGGCACAATGTTCAGCTGAAAGAAACCACTGCCATTTGGGAATAGGGTTGCCATGATGGGTATACTTGGTCTGCAGCTATCTCTAGCAAGAGACATGCCCACACAGTATGTACACTGTACAATGTAAGACAATATAGGAATGCATTTTCAATGTACCATTTAGTGTTACTCATTGTATTATACTTGTTTCAGAAGTACTCCAATTTTTAACACTTTTGTTCCTGTTTTTCTAAGACTAGAACTTGAACATTTTGTGTCACTTTGTACCCTATATTTTAGCAAATGACATGTTAAATCTATTTCACAAGCTGTTTCAGCTGCCTGTCCAGGTACATGGTATTGAATCTTTAAAGCAGCTGTTCTCTCTACATTATACAATCTTAAATCTTTCTTTAAATTGCTTTTGTTGTAGGCTTGCCCATAACAAAGGCTGTCTTTTTTCCAATACTGAACTACTGTGTTCAAATGAAGCAACATGAATTACACATTGGATTACCTACATTCTATTTTCTAGCAGTACAATAGTGCATTGTTCTCCAAGTGCCTGAATTACCTGTGACTATAAAGCAGCAGTGTAATGTTGAGCCATTATCAATCCAAAATGGAGATTCAAAAAAGGGCAAGCATTGTGCAGTGAAGTATTGATAGTATTTACTATTCTACTAAGACTACATCTGCGCATGGGGAAAAAAATCAATCTGATTTCCAGCTGTGACATATTTCATAGTATTAACACAAATTGTGTAATGCTCTTTTGATACGTGTTCATGAAAGTCAACAGCATGCTTCTAATAAAAATATAAATAGTAAATTAAACAATAACCAGACGAGACAAAAATTATAGGTTTAAACTTATAATGCTAAGGTACATATGGAGGAGGATAGTATATGTAAATTTCTAAAACAGATTTATTATTTTTCTTGTCATGGCAAAAATAATGCAACAATTGAAGCTGTAGCCACATCAGAATTTTGACTGTGCAACAGGACAACAGAATTGGAAAAGTAATTGTTAGGGCTAGCGGAACGCACCGAGAAAATAGAGATGTTTATTATGAAAGGTGCGTTCGCAGCCCGGGGTCCACCGTGCAGGAGCAACCTGCTGCTAGTGAATGGTGGCACTGTTAGGCTAGCATTGTTACTCCACAGAGTAGCCGTGAAGGGGAAGCACTGCGCCCTGTTAGCCTCACAGGAGCACAAGCTTACTGCCGAACAGATAGCAGTCAGTGGTTATGTAACATGCAATCTCCTCACCGGAGAAGCCGGTATTCTAGGGGCTTATTTCAGCCGGGTCCCTGAACACACTCATACAATCTCCTCACCGGAGGTGCCGGTATTCTAGGGGCTTATTTCAGCCGGGTCCCTGAACACACTCATACATAACCACACTGGCGCAAAGCATATATATGACTTGATACTAGCGCATGGCCGTGCGGCCATGCGAGCATTAAATAGCTGCAGCACATTTAGGACCTTTCAAAGAAGGACCAATGGAGAGCTGCAGCACCTGAGCATGTGACCCCAGATCTCCACTGAGAGATCTTGCTCTGGGCATGCTCAGAGTGCAAAGCAGGATTTAGTCCTAACACCTACAAGGACCTTAGCTGCAGCATCTGATCATGTGACCCTCGATCTCCACTGAGAGATCTTACTCTGGGCATGCTCAGAACGTGAAAAGCAGGACTTAGCCCCAGAAGCGTCCGCTCACCGCTGCCCAGCACTGACTTCAATGGCAGAAGCAGGAAATGCAGCAGTAACTCTTAGCACAGAGTCAGACTGAGCAAGACGCTGGGATCGACGTTTCAGCTGAGCATAGCCCGAGATTCCCCCTGTGCAGAGGCAGGAACTCGACCCCTAACAGTAATGCTACAAATCACAATGCATACAGTCATAAGATGAGCTGCATTTGGTAAGGGCTTTGTGGGTCAAATACTCATTTCAAAGTGTCTACATTTTCGGATGTAAAATCAAGGCTCAAAATAATCACTTGTCATTAGTGTTGAGCATTCCAATACTGCAAATATCGGGTATCAGCCGTTATTTGCTGTATCGGAATTCCGATACTGAGTTCCGATATTTTGCAATATCGGATACTGGAATTGGAAGTTCCCATAGTGCAATGATGCAATGCACTATAATGGAGTGTGGGCGGTGCGTGGGTGGAGACTGCGTGTGTATGTGTGCGGGCGGGGTCTGTGCGTGACTGTGGGGGGGTCTATGCGTGCCTGTCGGGGCTCTGTGCGGCATGCCGGGGCTCTGTGCGGGCTTGCCGGGGCTCTGTGCGGCTTGCCGAGGCTCTGTGCGGGCTTGCCGGGGCTCTGTGCGGCTTGCCGGGGCTCTGTGCGGCTTGCCGGGGCTCTGTGCGGGCTTGCCAGTGCTCTGTGTGGCCTGCCGGGGCTCTGTGCAACTTGCCTGGGCTCTGTGCAGCTTTCCAGGGGAGTGCGCAGGCATCGTTCGATGAGACTACAAGTCCCATTGGACGATGCCTGCAACAGTGATTGACAGTAGTAGTCCCATCATCCGGCTAATGTGTTGAATGTAAAAAAAAATACTACATACATACATACTACATACATACTAAATGCATACTACATACTACACACATACTACATACATACTACATACTACATACATACTACATGCATACTACATACATAATACATACAGTACATACTACATACATACATGCTACATTCATACTACATACTATTATACATTCCTTACTACATACTACATACATACTACACACATACTACATACAATACATTCATACATTACATACAATACATACGTACAGACATACAGTACATTTAATATATAAAGCTGAATGTGTGTGTGTGTGTGTATGTGTGTATGAGTGTATGTCCGGGATTTGCATCTGCACCGTCGCAGCTACAGCCACAAAATTTTGCACAGTCACACGTCTGGACCCTGAGAGCATCATAGGCTATGTTGTGAGGTGAAATTTTAACCCCCCACGTTCCAATTCACCAAACAATTTTGCCCCTATCTACCTAATGGGGAAAAAGTGAAAGGAAAAGTGTTGGAGGCAAATTGACAGCTGCCAGATGTGAACAAGGGGGACTTAAAGAGTGAGAGCGATGGCGCCAAAGAGTATATACCGTACAGTTGCTAAGGTGTGGCCCCGACATGGGATACTCACCACACAAACGGAGATATGAACACACACACACAAAATGTGCCACACACTCCCACGTGCTTCAACACATATCACCCTCAGCACACATTTCATCACACATATACCAACCTCGCCACATAAAAGTCGAAACACAAAAGTTGCCGCTCAAAACTCGCCACGCGCAAAACTCACCACATGCAAAACTAGGTTTACGCAAAACTCGCCACATGTGCAAAACTCACCTCATGGAAAACTCACCACATGCAAAACTTGCACACGCGGAAAAATTGCCACATGCACAAAAGTTGCAACACATGCAAAAGTTGCCTCACACAAAACTTGCACATACTCAAAACGCACCACACATAAAACTTGCCACGCGCAAAACTTGTCATGCGCAAAACTTGCTGCACACAACTTGCTACAAAAACCTGTCACATGCAACTCGACACAAAAAGTTGCTACACGCATGTCACCACACAAAACTCATCTCACAAGTCTCTACATGCATGTCGCCACACGCAACTCAACACACACAACTTGACACATGAAACTCGCCTTAAAACACACACAAGTCTAGTATTATCCTTCAAAAATTTAAATCTGATTAATAAGCAGGCAAACTACAGGAGCAACAACAGTACCATATAGGAAATACGGCAGCTGTCAGTCACATAACCTGTCTATTATGTGTATGTGTGAGCTAATATATACTGCCAGGGGGGAGGGCTTCCTGTTGGCTGGGTATTTGCTTACAAATACTGAGGTAAAAATACTGAGCAAATAACGCGTGAATGAGGTCTAATACAGGAGCAGATGACACACAGATATATACTATATACAGGAGGAGATGACACACAGGTATATACTATATACAGGAGGAGATGACACACACATATATACTATATACAGGGGAGATGACACACAGGTATATGCTATATACAGGAGGAGATGACATACAGGTAAATACTATATACAGGAGGAGATGACACACACATATATACTATATAAAGGGGAGATGACATACAGGTATAAACTATATACAGGGGAGATGACACACAGGTATATACTATACTAGCTATTGAACCCGTTCTACGCCCGGGTGGCGAGCATTTATATTGGTATATGGTCTCCATCATGTGCTGCTGCCATCCTGCGCCCGTTCTGTCATGTGCTGCTGCCATCCTGCGCCCGTTCTGTCATGAGCTGCTGCCATCCTGCGCCCGTTCTGTCATGCGCTGCTGCCATCCTGCGCCCGTTCTGTCATGCGCTGCTGCCATCCTGCGCCTGTTCTGTCATGCGCTGCTACCATCCTGCGCCCGTTCTGTCATGCGTTGCTGCCATCCTGCGCCCGTTCTGTCATGTGCTGCTCCCATCCTGCGCCCGTTCTGTCATGTGCTGCTCCCATCCTGCGCCCCCGTTCTGTCATGCGCTGCTGCCATCCTGCACCCGTTCTGTCATGTGCTGCTCCCATCCTGCTGCCATCCTGCGCCCGTTATGTCATGCGCTGCTGCCATCCTGCGCCCGTTCTGTCATGTGCTGCTGCCATCCTGCGCCCGTTCTGTCATGTGCTGCTGCCATCCTGCGCCCGTTCTGTCATGCGCTGCTGCCATCCTGCACCCGTTCTGTCATGTGCTGCTCCCATCCTGCTGCCATCCTGCGCCCGTTCTGTCATGTGCTGCTGTCATCCTGCGCCCGTTCTGTCATGTGCTGCTGCCATCCTGCGCCCGTTCTGTCATGTGCTGCTCCCATCCTGCGCCCGTTTTGTCATGTGCTGCTGCCATCCTGTGCCCGTTCTGTCATGTGCTGCTCCCATCCTGCGCCCCCGTTCTGTCATGCGCAGCTGCCATCCTGCGCCCGTTCTGTCATGTGCTGCTCCCATCCTGCGCCCGTTATGTCATGCGCTGCTGCCATCCTGCGCCCGTTCTGTCATGTGCTGCTGCCATCCTGCGCCCATTCTGTCATGTGCTGCTGCCATCCTGCGCCCGTTCTGTCATGTGCTGCTCCCATCCTGCGCCCGTTTTGTCATGTGCTGCTGCCATCCTGCGCCCGTTCTGTCATGTGCTGCTCCCATCCTGCGCCCCCGTTCTGTCATGCGCAGCTGCCATCCTGCGCCCGTTCTGTCATGTGCTGCTCCCATCCTGCGCCCGTTCTGTCATGTGCTGCTGCCATCCTGCGCCACTATTGTATTATATGCCCCCGTATGCTGCTGCCATATAAAAAAAAAAAAAATACCATACTCACCTATCATCCGGCTCCACTGCAGGTGTGTCTTCAATAAAATGGCGCCGGAAAGCGCGGACTGCGCAGGCGCCGATTCCGGCAGCAGGAATCGGCGCCTGCGCAGTACGCGCTTTCCGGCGCCATTTTATTGAAGACACTGCCGGAAAGTGCGTACTGCGCAGGCGCCGATTCCGGCACCAGGAGGAGAAAGAGAATGGCGGCGGAAATGCCGTAAGTAACAAATGGCTGTGGCATGAAGTGCCACAGCCTCATGGCACAGCAATTTGTTACTTACGCCAGTTCCGGCGCCATTGTCTTGCTTCTCCTGGTGCCGGAATCGGCGCCTGCGCAGTACGCGCTTTCCGGCGCCATTTTATTGAAGACACTGCAGTGTGTCTTCAATAAAATGGCGCCGGAAAGCGCGTACTGCGCAGGCGCCGATTCCGGCACCAGGAGGAGAAAGAGAATGGCGGCGGAAATGCCGTAAGTAACAAATGGCTGTGGCATGAAGTGCCACAGCCTCATGGCACAGCAATTTGTTACTAACGCCAGTTCCGGCGCCATTGTCTTGCTTCTCCTGGTGCCGGAATCGGCGCCTGCGCAGTACGCGCTTTCCGGCGCCATTTTATTGAAGACACTGCATTGTGTCTTCAATAAAATGGCGCCGGAAAGCGCGTACTGCGCAGGCGCCGATTCCGGCACCAGGAGGAGAAAGACAATGGCGCCGGAACTGGCGTAAGTAAAAACTTTCTGTGCCGGGCGCACATACGGCGCCCCCGTGCTCCCGACCCCCTGCTCTCGGCGGCATCTCCCCGTACTCCCGACCCCCTGGTTTCGGCGGCATCTACCCGTACTCCCGACCCCCTGCTCTCGGCGGCATCTATAATGTAACGCTGGGATCGTCGCGCCTGCGCAGTCTATTAAGGCTTCGGACAGAGTGACGCTCCCAGCGTTATATTATAGATACAGGGGAGATGACACACAGGTATATACTATATACAGGCAGAAATGACACACAGATATATACTATATACAGGAGGAGATGACACACAGGTATATGCTACATACAGGAGATGACACACAGGTATATACTATATACAGGGGAGATGACACACATATATACTATATACAGGAGGAGATGACACACAGATATATACTATATACTGGAGCAGATGACACACAGGTATATACTATATACAGGAGATGACACACAGGTATATACTATATACAGGAGGAGATGACATACAGATACTTACTGTTAGGGCTAGCGGAACGCACCGAGTAGAAATAGATATTTATTATAAATGGTGCGTTCGCAGCCCGGGATCCACCGTGCAGGGAGAACCTGCTGCTAGTGAATGGTGGCACTGTTTGGCGGTATAGACTAGCTCTGTTACCTCACAGAGCAGCCGCGAGAGGAAAGCACTGTGCCCTGTTAGCCTCACAGGAGCACAAGCTTACTGCCAAGCTGATAGCAGTCTGTGGTTATACAACATGCAATCTCCTCACCGGAGAAGCCGGTATTCTAGGGGCTTATTTCAGCCGGGTCCCTGAACACTCTCATACAATCTCCTCACCGGAGGTGCCGGTATTCTAGGGGCTTATTTCAGCCGGGTCCCTGAACACACTTATGCATAACCACACTGGCGCAAAGCACATATGACTTGATACTAGCGCATGGCCGTGGGGCCATGCGAGCCTTAAATAGCTGCAGCACGTTTAGGACCTTACAAAGAAGAACCAATGGAGTGCTGCAGCACCTGAGCATGTGACCCTGGATCTCCACTGAGAGATCTCGCCCTGGGCATGCTCAGAGTGCAAAGCAGGATTTAGTCCTAGCAGCTACAAGGACCTTAGCTGCAGTATCTGATCATGTGACCCTCGATCTCGACTGAGAGATCTTACTCAGGGCATGCTCAGAATGTGAAAAGCAGGACTTAGCCCCAGAAGCGTCCGCTCGCTGCTGCCCAGCACTGACTTCAATGGGAGAAGCAGGAAACGCAGCAGTAACTCTTAGCACAGAGTCAGACTGAGCGAGACGCTGGGATCGACGTCTCCGCTGAGCAGGCTCCACAGCGGCAGGAGAAGAATGGGAGACCGCAGCGGAGATGGCCCGAGATTCCCCCTGTGCAGAGGCAGGAACTCGACCCCTAACACATACTATATACAAGAGGAGATGACACACAGGTATATACTATATACAGGAGCAGATGACACACAGGTATATACTATATACAGGAGGAGATGACTTACAGGTATATACTATATACAGGAGGAGATGACACATGTATATACTATATACAGGAGGAGATGACATACAGGTATGTACTATATAAAATAGGAGATGACACTTAGGTATATAGAGGAGGAGATGACATACAGCAGGTATATACTATATACAGGGGAGATGACATACAGGTATATACTATATATAGGAGGAGATGATATACAGGTATATACTATATATAGGAGGAGATGACATACAGGTATATAGTATATACAGAAGTATGTACAGGTATATACTATATACAGGAGGAGATGACACATAGGAATATACAGGAGGAGATGACATACAGCAGGTATATACTATTTACAGGGGAGATGACATACAGGTGTATACTATATATAAGGGAGATGACAAACATGTATACACTGAGGGGGATGTGAGGTGAAAATGAAAAGGTGTGAGTGCAAAATGAGAGGAGTGAGGGAAAATAGTGGAGTGATCGGAAAATGACAGATGTGAGGTCGAAATGACAAGTGTTAGGGGGAATGAGAGGAGTGAGGGGAAAATAAGAGGAGTGAGGGGGAAAATGAGAGGTGTAAGGAAGAAAATGAGAGATGTGAGGGGGAAAATGAGAGGCGTGATGGGAAAATAAGAGAAGTGAGGTGCTATAACTAACAACAGATATTTACTATGCCCAGGCAACGCCGGGCTCTTCAGCTAGTATAACATAGAGTACATACTCACCATTACTTGTCATTTTGATCCACGAAGCCAGTGTCACTTGTAAAAAAGATTAAAATAACAAACAACCAATATACTCCCTGTCTGCAGAAATCCACGAGTGTTTCACGACGATCTCCTGTGGAGAACGGCAGCATCAGCTGATGCGACCGCACTCTAGGGGCTCCAGGAATCCAATGACGGGAGGAAGGTATCCTTCCGCACTGTATTCCTCCACCGCTGTAAAAAAAGTGGTCCCTATTCTCACTTTTGGCATTGCTGTATGAGAAATTTTCCCACGCAGCAACTGGCATAAAGTGAGACTTTGTCATAAGGTAACCTCTCAGTGATGCACTGCAGGAGCCATTGTCTCCAGTCAGTGTGTCACTGAGGGTCCTATAGAGCAGTGACATCACCCGATGTCACTGTTCTATAGGGGAGATCTGTCACGATCCATGTTTGGATCTGTGGCAGATCTGGCTTCCCTCAGATTTAAACCTTTTTTCTGGTCATTGGGGGTTAATGCAGTTTTCTCCCCCCGGTGGTCGCTGGTGTTATTGCATTGCATTGCTGCTGGGTCAGCTGATGTTTGTGACCACTCCCATCATCCTTTATAAGGTCACCTGGTGCTTCAGCTGACTGTTGGTTATACAGTTCCTTTCAGGAGACCAACCTCGCAGTAGCAGCTCCCTGGTGTCAGTCTGGTGTTTGGAGCTCAGTTGCTGTACTATCTTTGTTGTGGAGTCTGCAGCGGCGTGCACAAGCTAAGTTCTGAGTTTTGTTATTTTGTAGTTTGTGCATTCACCTTTTGGTATTGTGTTCCCCTCACTCTTATATTACCTCCTCACAAAAAGGGTGAAATAAATTAAATATCCAAAACCAATACGGTAAAAATATAAATTTTTATTAAATAATTATTAAAAGACATATTTAAAAAAGGGGAAACACGAAACATCAAGACAATACAGAAAAATCCCCATAGTGCAATTATTGGAGTGGGCTCAAGGACATAATAGTCTGCACATAAAAGGGTAGAAGAAAAAAAAAATCCTCAAACAAGTAGCCTACATTTCCTTTGCAAACATGCATTTAAAAAAATAAAGTAGAGCAAAAGAAGGAGAAAAATAACATGAATACCCTAAAGCATTAAACTGTCCATACCCAATATGATCCTGCTAACTTTTTTTTAATATATGTATGTTATACTGATTATGCGTCAGCTGTTCCATCCCAGCCACAGCTTTTTATTGGCCAGCTCTGTATATAAATTATCCCCCTTCCTTGCTTTCCTTCACTCCTTAAAAAAGCCACGTCCAGGCGAAACGTGCATTGGAGTTAGCAGGATCACGGTACCGCACATAGAGCGCGAGCAAGTAGTCAGCGAACTCAACCCCAACTAGGATTGAAGTCCGATTAGACCCTTGCTGGCACAACACCGCAACTGGGTGTGTAAGGAAGCTAAATAACTATATTAGGGCACAAGAGTGCATGCGGTGCCGCACTGACGAACGCCACTAACCACCCAGGCTTGGGTAAGGAAAGCACAGAGGAAGTGCACGGCGCCGTACTGGCGGTCACAGCAACTGGACGCTGTAATGTGTGATTCGTGCTGTAGGATAAGTCGGGCGCTAGATAGCAACCATACACCTTCCGCGAACAGGCATTCAATAGGGAAGGGGTATCCAAGGACGACTTGCACTCACAACAAACACACATATGCAAATGTACACTAGCGCATGGCCGTGCGGTCATGCGCAGTTTATATAGTTGCAGCACAGGAAGTGGCCACAGAAACTTTGCCATTCCAAGACCTGCCAAGAGGACCAATGGAATGTGCTGCAAGGCCTGAGCACATGACCCTCGATCTCCAACGGGAGATCTTGCCCTGGGCATGCTCAGTGTGTGCAGACAAGGACTTAGTCCCAGAGAAGTCTGCTCGCTGCTGACCAGCACTGGCTTTAATGGCAGAAGCTGAAGAAGCAGCAGTAACTCTCTGTACAGAGTGAGACTGAGCAAGACGCTGGGACAGACGTCCCTGCTGAGCAGACTCCGCTGCGGCTGGATAAGAATGGGAGACCGCAGCGGAGATGGCTTGAGATTCCCCCTGTGCAGAAGCGGGAACTCGAGACCTAACAGACAGGGCTTCCCCTAGCCTGAGGGGCAGTTCAGGGGCCCAGATTCCTCATCTCCTGTTTTCCTATTTCTGCCTCGTGACAAGATCGTCGTGGGACACTCGTTATTAATTGGACTACGGTGGATAGGTAGTATACGGTTTATTATTTTACGTTTTTTGCAGTCACCGAAGTATGGTTAAATAAAGAATATTAAAATACTTTTTTCCTAATGTGTGTGTTTTATTAACCCTTTATTACTATTGGATTAATAATGGATAGGCGTCTTATTGACGCCTCTCCGTTATTAACCCAGCTTAATGTCACCTTACAATAGCAAGGTGACATTAACCCCTTATTACCCCATATCCCACCGCTACACGGGAGTGGGAAGAGAGAGGCTAAGTGCCAGAATTGGCGCCGTTTCTGGGGCGGCTGCGGACTGGTATTCGTAGCTGGGGGGGCAATATCCATGGCCCCTCTCTAGGCTATGAATATCAGCCCGCAGCTGTCTGCATAGCCTTTCTGGCTTTAAAATATAGGGTGACCCCACATCATTTGTTTTGGGTCCCCCTATTTTAATAGCCAGTAAATGCTAAGCAGACAGCTGCGGGCTGATATTCATAGCAGGCTACAAATATTGTGTGGGAGCCCATGCCATTTTTTTTTAAAAAATTCAACGCTCATTAAGGCTACTTTCACACTTGCGTCGATGCAAGTCCGTCGCAATGCGTCGGGCCGATGTACCGACGCACGTTGTGAAATTTGTGCATGACGTGGGCAGCGGATGCAGTTTTTCAACGCATGCGCTGCCCATTCTGAAGTCCGGGGAGGAGGGGGCGGGGTTTCGGTGGCACATGCACGGTAGAAAATGGCAGACGCGATGGACAAAAAAACGATCACTTGAATGTTTTTTTTCATGCCGACGGTCCTCCAAAACACGGCGGATCCATTTGCACGACGGACGCGATGTGTGGCCATCCGTCGCGATCCGTTGCTAATACAAGTCTATGGGTAAAAAACACCTCCTGCGAGCACATTTACAGGATCCGTTTTTTCCACAAAGCGACGGATTGCGACCGATTTCTAAAAACGCAAGTGTGAAAGTAGCCTTAGAAACATCGGCCTTTCTATTATATATCTATGGATATATCTATCTATAGATATATTTATAGATAGATACATCTATAGATACATAGATGTATCTATCCATATATCTGGCTGCTTTCACACATCAGGTTTTTGCCGTCAGGCATAATCCGGCGAGTTTTGAAAATAACGGATCCGTTTTTTTCCACTGGATCCGTTTTTTCCGCAGGATCAATTTTTTTCCCACAGGATCCGCTTTTTTCCCACAGGATCTGTTTTTTCCCAGGATCCGTTTTTTTCTGCTGGATCCGTTTTTTTCACAAACCGCATCAAAAAAGCATCAAAAACCACACCAAAAACCTGTACTAAAAACAGCATCAAAAACCTGCAGCAAAACCTGCAGCAAAACCTGCAGCAAAAACAGCATCAAAAACAGCATCAAAACCCACATCAAAAACCGCATAAAAAACCTGCATCAAAAACTGCATCAAAAACAGCATAAAAACCACACCAAAAACCTGCACCAAAAACTGCATCAAAAACCACATCAAAAACTGCATCAAAAACCGCATCAAAAACCGCACCAAAAACGTGCATCAAATACCACACCCAAAAATTGCATCAAAAACACCATCAAAATTTGCATCAAAAACATGCACCAAAAATTGCATCAAAACCTGCATCAAAAACTGCACCAAAAACTGCAAACACAGCATCAAAACCTGCATCAAAAACATGCATCATAACTGCATAAAAAACCACACCAAAAACCTGCATCAAAAACTGCACCAAAACTGCATCAAAACCTGCACCAAAACCTGCATCAAAAACCACACCAAAAATCTGCATCAAAACCTGCACCAAAAACTGCATCAAAAACCACACAAAAAAAACTGCATCAAAAACTGCATCAAAACTGCACCAAAAACTGCATCAAAAACCACACCAAAAACCTGCATCAAAAGCTGCACCAAAAACTGCATCAAAACTGCACCAAAAACTGCATCAAAAATCGCATCAAAAACTACATCAAAACTGCACAAGTTTTTGATGCAGGTTTTGATGCAGTTTTTGGTAACGGAAAATGTGCATGATTTGAATGGAAACATACATGAAAAAATGGATTCGGAGGCCGGATTCATCATTTCACATCTCAGTTTCATCTGTTTTTTGCCAGATCCATCGCTGTGCGTTTTTTCGCCTGACAGAAAAATCGTTCCTCTGCATATGTTTTCCGTCTGGCAGAAACAGCTTGTCACGATATGGTATGAAAAATCATATAAGTTTAGTTGCTCTTCAGCTCATGAGGTGGGCAAACCCCCCCCCCCCCCCCCCCCCCCCCCCCCCCCCTTCACTAGCTGACTCTCCATGTTTCTCTCTGGGCTACAGACTGTATGCTAGAAGGGGGTTTTATTGCCCTGGGGTCGTAAATTCCAGGCTCGGACAAAAGTCCCTCACCCCTCCCACCTTCACTAGTTAGAACTGGAAAAGTGGCTCCAAAAAATTCATGAAAGATTCTTTGTTTAGTTTTTGTTAGATATTAGGCAAACGATTTAAGCTAGAAATACGAAAACATATATTCTTATTCTTACTCGGTGTATCTACCCATCCCTTGAAACTCGGGCTTCTAACTCCATCTGGTAAAGAAGTAGGGATTTCTCTGTAAATATGTATCCCAGATAGGACATATTTGATCTCATTAGAATGCTCACGTTAATCCGAGATGAATTATGAGTTTGTTAGGACTCTGACATGTTTTGTAGTGAAGTTATAGAAATCAGAGAAAATAGTTTACAGTTTACTCAGAAGGTAGAGAGAGGAGGGTCTGGATAAGCCAGCCTTTCTGTGATGTCACAGCCTTGAAGTTATAACTGTCTGCACACATCCCCAGCTCAGTCTTTCTGCTTGATTTCTTGTCTTCTCCTGGAAGAGCCCTGCTCACCTCCAAATGAGCTGGGACGTATGGGAAAAACTCCACTAGCCTGGTTGCCTGCAATGCTTTGAACATGTAAGTGTTGTTTTTTCTCATTTATTCCCTTTATGTTATAATTACCCTTGTACATATTTGCAATTGTCTCATTTGTAACATCTTTATAAAATATTTTTGATAAAGCACTGCCTAATTTTTTCAATGGGATATACTATTATAAGTTAGTTCATTCTCCTGCTCTAAACCGTACCCTAAGTCTCTTGAAGAGAATTACGCTACTGTGTTGGGTTAGCTTCGGACCCGTTTAATCGAAGCTGGTGGCAGCATATGTTTTGTACCGGGTAGTTGGGTGGCGTTATAGCGACTGCGGCATTGATAATTATTGATCCTGCCTAAGTGGGAGTAGTTATCGCGTCGTTGCAGCGTGCCCAATAGCCAGTACATAGCAGGCAGCCTTTCTGGCGACTAATTACCCAGGGTGGAGTACCTAATCTGACCTGAGTGTAAGGGGGGCGCCAGAGAGCTGCAAGTGTTAAGTGGTACTGTAAGTGGGATATACATAAATCCCTGCAGTTCGTGGTATATAGAAAAGCAGTGGGATACCTAGAATAAGCCCCTGCTGTAAACTAAGAGGTCAATAGCCCTGTGTGTGGTTTTTCATCACATTGTAGCAGGGGAGGGATAACTAAGATAAGCCCCCTGCACATGTGATAGCCATCTGTTGGCCTCAAGTCACCTCAACCCGTGACGTAGGGGTGACGGGCACGGTGTGAATCCTGGCCCATTGGTGACAGCGGTCAGGGGACTTTTGACGGATCCGGCAAAAATCGGATGAAACGTGTAGCCATCAGGTGCAATCCGGCGCTAATACAACTCTATGAGAAAAAAAGCGGATCCGGCAGAAAAAAACGGATCCTGCAAATGTGCTCGCAGAATGCGTCTTTTACCCATAGACCTGTAATAGCGACGTCATGCAATGGATCCGTCGTGTTTTGGCGGACCGTCGACACGAAAAAACATTCAAGTGAGCGTTTTTTGTCTGTCGCATCCGTCATTTTCTACCGCTCATGTGCTGCCGAAACTCCGCGCCCTCCTCCACTGACTTCAGAATGGGCAGCGGATGCGATGAAAAACTGCATCCGCTGCCACGTCGTGCACAAATTTCACAACGTGCGTCGGTACATCAGCCCTATGCATAGCGACGGACCCGTACCAATGCAAGTATGAAAGTAGCCTTAATGAGCGTTGAATTAACAAAAAAAAAAATGGCGTGGGCTCCCGCGCAATTTTCAGCGCCAGAGGGGGAAAGCTGACGACGGGGGGCCAATATTTGTAGCCTGCTATGAATATCAGCCCGCAGCTGTCTGCATAGCCGTTACTGGCTATTAAAATAGGGGGACCCCACGTCTTTTTGGGGGGGTCCCCCTATTTTAATAGCCAGTAACGGCTATGCAGACAGCTGCGGGCTGATATTCATAGCCTAGAGAGGGGCCATGGATATTGCCCCCGTCGTCTACAAATACCAGTCCGCAGCCGCCCCTTAAATGGCGCATCTGTAAGATGTGCCAATTCCGGCACTTAGCCCCTCTCTTCCCCCTCCCATGTAGCGGTGGGATATGGGGTAATAAGGGGTTAATGTCACCTTGCTATTGTAAGGTGACATTAAGCCAGATTAATAATGGAGAGGCGTCAATTATGACACCTATCCATTATTAATCCAATAGCATGAAATAGTTAATAAAACACACACACAATATTGCAAAGTATTTTAATGAAATAAACACACAGGTAGTTGTAATATTTTCTTCCACTCTCAATCCACCTGAAGACCCTCGACCTGTAACAAATTAAAAATAATAAACCAACAATATCTCATACCTTCCGTCGATATGTCGCACGATGTAAATCCATCTGAAGGGGTTAAATTATTTTACAGGCAGGAGCTCTGCTATAATGCAGCTGTGCTCGTGCCTGTAAAACCCCAGTGAATGAATGGAAAGTAGGTCAATGACCTGTAGTTACCTTCATTCATGGTGATGCGCCCTCTGCTGGATGTCCTTTCGGGTTTAGGAAGGAGATAGCAAAAGCCGGCAATTGAATTACTGGCTTTTAAGCTCTCGCGCTGGATGAAATATATATATATATATAATATATAGACAGTACATATGTTTTTGGGAGCACATAGATCCATTGTATGTCGGTTTTGCAAGCCTGCGAGAAAATCTCACAGTACGGATGCCATACGGATTACATATGGAGGATGCCATGCGCAAAATACGCTGACACACCCTGCCTACGGATGAGATACGGACCACTATTTTGGGGACTTTTCTGCGTATTATGGCCGTAAATTACGGACCTTATTTTTATACGCTAAGTGTGACGCCGGCCTTATAGAAAGGTATTTTCTTTACTTCAGATCTTCGCAAACCAGGACTTTTCAAGGTTAGACTTCAAAGTCAATAAAGACATCACTTTTTAACATTATTCAGAGTGGTTTATCAACATACTATAAGTGGTCAGATGTGTAGGAAGCAGATGCTTTATTTAATACACCAGCACCCACGGTAACAGCCTCGATGCGGCTCTGCAGTTTTGGAGGAACTGAATAACACTTGCCAAACAGGTGATGTATGTAAGATGGAGGATAAAGGAGCAGAGACTAAATATGGCATCAGCCATCTTCGTAGTAAGTGGAGTGTGACATATATACATGATAGTGATATACTGTACATATATGTTATACCCACATATATATGATAAATATGTATATAACTATCTGGGTACCCAAATCTGTCCCTGTGCGTTAATCTTCAGCACAGAATGTAACATAATGCTCAGAAATATCAGGAACAGTGAGGCACGTTTCATCTCTTCTGATATCTGGTGCATTGTGATTTCATGATTTATGCACTATAATTTGTTCTAGCAAGCGTTTCACGTTCCATTGCAGACCAAGGAAAATGGAAATAGAGAAAGACAAGATATTTCCACTCCTGTAAGTTAACAGTGAAATCAGCTTGTTATAGTAGATATGAATGTATATTATTTGATTGTGTGCTATACAGGTCTGCATCACAAGGACGTCTTACAATTCTCTCAAATTAGGTTTAAACATGATTGAGAATATATGTGTATAGGAGCTATAGAGTAAAATAATACTTTAAAATGATGGTATTTGTATAAAACAAAGCACTGCATTCATACCCTGACTTGTAACATGCAGTAAAAAGCAATTATAGCTAACTGTTTTGATAAGTTGCTGTGGCACATTATTCTAATTAACACAGATGAAAGTGTCATTGGAAATCAACGGCTGCTGCATTGCTTATAAAATTAAAATACTTTTTCAATTTATACAGTGGTGGTTCTATATCACTTAAATAGAATATGTAATAAAAAGTTACCCCACTGTTTACCCTACCCCATAGCGATTTTCCATTTTTGCGCTTCAGTTTTTTCCTCCCCTTGTTCCAAGAGCCATAACATTTTTTTCCATCGATGTAGCAGTGTGAGGGCTTGTTTTTTATGGAATGAGTTGCACTTTTGACTGACCCTTTACATTTTACTGTATTATGGGATGTAATGTAAAATGATAAAAATTCCAAATGTGTTGAAATTGCAAAAAAAATCGCATTTCTTCATTAGCTTTTTGAGTTTTGTTTTTGCAGTGTCAATTAGATGGTAAAATTTACCTAATAATATCATTCTCCAGATTGGTACGATTGCAGCAATACCAAACATGCAAAGTTTTTTTTTATTTTAATAATTAAAATAATTCTAAAATTCATTAAAAAAATTGCTTGTGCTCCATTTTTTTGAGACCCATAATGTTTTAATTTTTTATCAGTTGAGCTGTGTGAGGGCTTGATTTTTGCACCCTGACCTGACACGTTTATTGATTCCATTCTGGTGTTAACCACTTCTTATTGAATTAATTATTATGAGGCCAACAAACCAAATTTCTGGCATTTTGCTTTTTTCTCATTATGCATTTACAGATAGAGGTTTTATATTTTGGTATATGTACTTTTACGTACATGGACATATCACACATCTGTATTTTTTATTTTTGTTATATTACTTTATTTTCACTTTGGAAAAATTACATGCCACATTATTGCAGTATGTAGTAAAATTCAGTCTCCTATGAATGCAAGTCATGGGCTGGCTCTCGTAGAAGTATCATCACGACAGGCTGCCATGGCAACCCATCATCTCCCCTGGACTGTGCACCGTAAATGTAGCTATCAGAGGTTGACGCTGGCATCTAACAAGTCCTCTCTACCCAACTCTGTTAGAGGAAGACGATGGCTGAATCACACAGCCATCATCTGCTGGGAAATATAAAAACAGCTGACATCAACCCTACAAGTATTTCCCCACTTGCCACCACTCCCGAGCAAGTGGGAAGAGACGGTCAAAGAGACAGAATTGTCGGTAGCTGGGGACTCTATTTTTAGGCTGGGTCGGCCACTATCCATGGTCCCTTACCAGTCTGAGAATACCAGTCCCCCAGTTGTCTGCTTTAGCTTGGCTGGTTGTCAAAAATGGGGGACCCCTCTCAGTTTTTTTAAAATAATTTATTTAAATAATTAAAAATAATGGCATGAGAATCCTGTATTCTTGATAACCAGTCATGATAAAGCTGACAGGTGAGGGTAGCAGCCCGCAGCTGTCAGATTTGATGTGCTGATTATCAAAAATATAACAGGCCATTTTTTAAAACGTATTTATAGTACAGGTGCCACCTGATGAATATTACCATCAGCTGTGCCTGCTCTCACTGTTACCATCAACAGCAGGCATACACTGATGAGAGTAGTACTCTCTCATCAACCTATGCCTATGACCAGTGGTAACCTTTTAACCACCAGCCACAGCTTCTAGCACATGCTGTCATCTGACAGTGTGGAAACCGCAGCTCTCTGCCTAGCAGAAATTCCATTGATTCCATTTTTCCCTCTACCAGTTAAAAAGACCTGGGCCATGTGTTAAAATGGGTCATAATAATAGAAGTTGATATATCCTTGTTAACAGGTTTCCGGTTTCATGCAATAATTTGTTGCCTTAAGTTGTTATTAATGGACAGGTGGGTGGTGAGCTGTTCCCTTCTTTTCATCTTCAACCTTCCATTTTATTTTAGCACTTGACAAGTCATGGGACTGATGCCCCCTGCAGAAGTGTGGACAAAACGCGCGTTGGGGTTGAGGGACAGGGCACGGTCCCTGCATTTTCCAGAGTGATTTGCACTATATGGGCATTTACCCTTTTCCAATTAAATACCAGCCACAATGGTGGTGTTTATTGCCTTTGTTTAATACATTCTCTGTTCAGACTAAAGGTACCGTCACACTAAACGATATCGCTAGCGATCTGTGACGTTGCAGTGTCCTGGCTAGCGATATCGTTCAGTTTGACACACAGCAGCGATCAGAATCCTGCTGTGATGTCGTTGGTCACTGCAGAAAGTCCAGCACTTTATTTCGTCGCTGGACTTCCTGCTGACATCACTGAATCGGCGTGTGTGACGCCGATTCAGCGATGTCTTCGCTGGTAACCAGGGTAAACATCGGGTTACTAAACGCAGAGCCACGCTTAGTAACCCGATGTTTACCCTGGTTACCAGCGTAAAAGTGAAAAAAAACAAACACTACATACTTACATTCCGGTGTCTGTCCCTCGGCGCTCTGCTTCTCTGCCCTGTGTAAGCACAGCGGCCGGAAAGCAGAGTGGTGACGTCAGCGATGTGTGACAGCTCTCCAGCGACCAAACAGCGACGATGCAGCGATCCGGATCGTTGTCGGTATCGCTGCAGCGTCGTTTAGTGTGAGGGTACCTTAAGTCCTACTGTATGTTTGACCCTTTTCAGGGTAATTACTAAGTGCCTTGTTGGATTGAGGAGTCAGTACAAAGTCTGCCTAAAAATAATAGGATGAAATTGGTTACCCAAGGTGAATTTAACTTCCTTTGCAGTAAGCACTTTATCATAAGATACACTGAAGTGATACATTCATTAGCATAATTTAGACATATATACATGCAACTACTACCTCATATCCACTATGCACTTTATTTTTCCTCTTATAGGCCATGCTTCACTATAACTTGATACAAATGTATAATGAGGTCCCTAGCCTGATTCTCCTCTCATTAGAGGAATTTGCTTTATCCTTAATTTCTCTATATATAATTGTCTAAGGGGTACTTCCGTCTGTCTGCAACTTCCATCACGGAAATCCCGTGTCACTGACTGGTCTTGCCAGCTGCCTGTCCTGGCTGCCGCGACCAATCAGCGATGGGCATAGTCCTGCTGAGAATTAGTCCCTCCCTACTCCCGCCCAGTCAGTGCACGGCACCCGCTCCATGCCTATGCAGCATCAATAGTAAAAAGATCCAATGTAAAAACAATAAAAAACAAAAAACCTGCTATTCTCACCTTCCGTCGTCCGCCGAGCCGTGCACGCCTGCCGCCAGCTTCAGTTCCCAGAGATGCATTGTGAAATTACCCAGAAGACTTAGCAGTCTCGCGAGACCACTACGTCATCTGGGTAATTTCACAATGCATCCTGGGAACGGAAGCTGGCCCCAGCCGCGCGCGCATGGACACAGCTTCGCTGGACCCCGGCGGGTGAGTATATAACTATTTTTTATTTGAATTATTTTAGTTAACAAGGATATGGTGCCCACACTGCTGTATACTACGTGGGCTGCGTTATATACTACATGGCTGCTATATACTACGTGGGCAGTGTTATATACTCCGTGGGCTGTGTTATATACTGCGTGGGCTGCATTATATGCTACATGGCTGCTATATACTATGTGGGCAGTGTTATATACTACGTGGGCTGTGTTATATACTCTTTGGCCTGTGTTATATACTACGTGGGCTGTGTTATATACTGTGTGGGCTGCGTTATATACTACATGGCTGCTATATACTAAGTGGTCAGTGTTATATACTACATGGACTGTGTTATATACTGTATGGCCTGTGTTATATACTACATGGAATGTGTTATATCCTACAGTCATGGCCAAAATTTTTGAGACCGACACCAAAATTATATTTTCACATGATCTGCTGCCCTCTGGTTTTTATTAGTGTTTGTCTGATGTTTATATCATATACAGAAATATAATTGCAATCATATTATGAGTACCAATAGGTTATATTGACAGTTAGAATGAGTTAATGCAGCAAGTCAATATTTGCAGTGTTGACCCTTCTTCTTCAAGACCTCTGCAATTCTCCCTGGCATGCTCTCAATCAACTTCTGGACCAAATCCTGACTGATTGCAGTCCATTCTTGCATAATCAATGCTTGCATTTTGCCAGAATTTGTTGGTTTTGTTTGTCCACCCGTCTCTTGATGATTGACCACAAGTTCTCAATGGGATTAAGATCTGGGGAGTTTCCAGGCCATGGACCCAAAATCTCTATGTTTTGTTCCATGAGCCATTTAGTTATCACCTTTGCTTTATGGCAAGGTGCTCCATCATGCTGGAAAAGGCATTGTTGGGCGCCAAACTGCTCTTCGACGGTTGAGAGAAGTTGCTCTTGGAGGACATTCTGGTACCATTCTTTATTCATGGCTGTGTTTTTAGGCAAGACTGTGAGTGAGCCGATTCCCTTGGCTGAGAAACAACCCCACACATGAATGGTTTCAGGATGCTTTACAGTTGGCATGAGACAAGACTGGTGGTAGCGCTCACCTCTTCTTCTCCAAATAAGCTGTTTTCCAGATGTCCCAAACAATCGAAAAGGGGATTCATCAGAGAAAATGACTTTGCCCCAGTCCTCAGCAGTCCACTCCCTGTACCTTTTGCAGAATATCAGTCGGTCCCTGATGTTTTTTCTGGAGAGAAGTGGCTTCTTTGCTGCCCTCCTTGAAACCAGGCCTTGCTCAAAGAGTCTCCGCCTCACAATGCGTGCAGAAGCACTCACACCAGCCTGCTGCCATTCCTGAGCAAGCTCAGCACTGCTGGTAGTCCGATCCCGCAGCTGAAACAGTTTTAAGATACGGTCCTGGCGCTTGCTGGTCTTTCTTGGGTGCCCTGGAGCCTTTTTGACAACAATGGAAGCTCTCTCCTTGAAGTTCTTGATGATGCCATAGATTGTTGACTGAGGTGCAATCTTTGTAGCTGCGATACTCTTCCCTGTTAGGCCATTTTTGTGCAGTGCAATGATGGCTGCACGTGTTTCTTTGGAGATAACCATGGTTAACTGAAGAGAAACAATGATACCAAGCACCAGCCTCCTTTTAAAGTGTCCAGTGATGTCATTCTTACTTAATCATGACTGTTTGATCGCCAGCCCTGTCCTCATCAACACCCACACCTGTGTTAATGGATCAATCACTAAAACGATGTTAGCTGCTCCTTTTAAGGCAGGACTGCAATGATGTTAAAATGTGTTTTGGGGGTTAAAGTTCATTTTCTGGGCAAATATTGACTTTGCAGGTACAGTAATTGCTGTTAAGCTGATCACTCTGACATTCAGGAGTATATGCAAATTTCCATTAGAAAAAATGAAGCAGTAGACTTTGGAAAAATTAATATTTGTCTCATTCTCAAAATTTTTGTCCATGACTGTAGACCCCATTAAGATGTCTAAACACAAGAAATATTCATCTGCAAACAATTCACAATCACTAAATTTGGGGAGCTTTGCTGGCAGTTTGCGGTGGTCATACATCTTCACAACTTCGAGAACTCGAAGATGCCCTATACTATAAACACAGAGGACCATAATACAAGAAAACACATATGTAGAGCAAAATAGTCCTCCAAACATGGGTTGTACAATAAGCAAGTAATTTTTATTAGATCACAATTTTTTTTTTAAAAACAGACCATACAGAAATTGGAACAAGCAAACACTGGACTGGAATTTAGATAAAGGGTATCACATCCAAAAGTGTACAAAAGTTGTAGCTTCCGGTAAAATTTTTAATTGCTACAGAAAAATATACAGGACAGATAGCAGTAATATTTTAAATAGATAAAGTGCATAGTGCAAATAATTATAGTATTAAATATATATATATATATATATATATATATATATATATATATATATATATGTGGTTAGTTATAGCACCTCACTTCTCTTATTTTCCCATCATGCTTCTCATTTTCCCAATCACATCTTTCATTTTCTCCCTCACATCTCTCATTTTCTCCCTCACACCTCTCATTTTCTCCCTCACTCCTCTCATTCCCCCCTAACACGTCATTTCGACCTCACATCTGTCATTTTCTGATCACTCCACTATTTTCCCTCACTCCTCTCATTTTGCACTCACACCTTTTCATTTTCACCTCACACCTCATTTTCACCTCAGTATATTACATGTTTGTCATCTCCCTTATATATAGTATACACCTGTATGTCATCTCCCCTGTATATAGTATATACCTGTATGTCATCTCCTTCTATCTATAGTGTATACCTGTATGTCATCTCCTCCTGTATATAGTATATACCTGTATGTCATCTCCTCCTGTATATAGTATATACCTGTGTGTCATCTCCCCTGTATATAGTATATACCTGTGTGTCATCTCCTCCTGTATTAGACCTCGTTCACACGTTATTTGCTCAGTATTTTTACCTCAGCATTTTTACCTCAGTATTTGTAAGCTAAATTGGCAGCCTGATAAATCTCCAGCCAACAGGAAGCCCTCCCCCTGGCAGTATATATTAGCTCACACATACACATAATAGACAGGTCATGTGACTGACAGCTGCTGTGTTTCCTATATGGTACATTTGTTGCTCTTGTAGTTTGTCTGCTTATTAATCAGATTTTTATTTTTGAAGGATAATACCAGACTTGTGTGTTTTAGGGCGAGTTTCAAGTGTGTCAAGTTGTGTGTGTTGAGTTGCGTGTGGCGACATGCATGTAGCGACTTTTGTGAGATGAGTTTTGTGTGGCAACATGTGTGTAGCAACTTTGTGTCGAGTTGCATGTGACAGGTTAGTGTAGCAAGTTGTGTGTAGCAAGTTTTGCGCATGGTGAGTTTTGCGTGTGGCGAGTTTTGTGTGGTGCCTTTTGAGTATGTGCAAGTTTTGTGTGATGCAACTTTTGCATGTGTTGCAACTTTTGTGCATGTGGAAATTTTTCCGCGTGTGCAAGTTTTGCGTGTGGTGAGTTTTCCATGAGGTGAGTTTTGGACTTGTGGCGAGTTTTGCGTGAAAAAACATGCACCGAATATGAACTAAGCCAGAAAAAACAAAGGATGTCAGGAAATACTTTGAATATATCAGTTTTATTTATATATAATGACAAACAGTAACCAATAAAATTTTTTTTAAAAATAATGTATATGTATACTAATAAAATATGTTTTACTATGTGCACATATTAAAAATATATATATGTGTGTGCAATTCGCACTAGGCAGGTCAAAAAATTATTATTATTATTTCATTTATATAAACTGGATATCCAAAAGATAAAATTGTAAGTCTAGAAGTAGGGATCATATATAAAAGGATATATAGAAATTAATTGCAACTAGAGTGAAAAAATAAATAAAAAAGTGTGTAAAAACAAAATTAAAAACAGAAAGAATATATATCTGCTTTTTTTGGGAGTATATATTATCTCACAAGTGACGTGATATTATAAGTGTTAAATATAACATATAACATGCAAATGATGCAAAAAAAGTGCTACGTGCTAAATGTAGTTTGCTATGCAAATACCATATGTATAGATCATATAGGAAATATAGACCAGAAGGTGCAATGTGCGTATCATACCAAGTATGGTTTACCATGTATATCATACATGGTCCCCATATGATGAATTTCTATAGGGGAAATACTGAATATATGATCCGATCGCTACTTACTTATAATCAAGTTGGGGGATATATCCAGGACCGCCAATATGAAGCTATGTGCACATATTGGCGGTCCTGGATATATATATTATATATAAATGAAAGTGATATATTCAAAGAATTTCCTGACATCCTTTGTTTTTTCTGGCTTAGTTCATATTTGGTGCATGTTTTTTCTGCTCTTATAGTGGTTTCACTATACTTTTTTACACAGGTGGTGGCATGGTTTACTATTTGGTAATCACCTATGAGTAGACTATTGAGATATTGATCATAATATAAATATTCCTTTTATTTGTAATACCCAGTCTTACTCCTGTGTCAACTTTATAGAGTTTTGCGTGAGCCTAGTTTTTGCATGTGGCAAATTTTGCCCGTGGCGAGTTTTGAGCGGCGACTTTTGTGTTTCGACTTTTATGTAGCGAGGTTGGTGTATTTGTGGTGAAATGTGTGCTGAGAGTAATATGTGTTCAAGCACGTGGTAGTGTGTGGCGCATTTTGTGTGTGTGTTTATATCCCCATGTGTGGTGAGTATCCCATGTCGGGGCCCCACCTTAGCAACTGTATGGTATATACTCTTTGGCGCCATCGCTCTCATTCTATAAGTCCCCCTCGTTCACATCTGGCAGCTGTCAATTTGCCTCCAACACTTTTCCTTTCACTTTTCCCCATTATGTAGATAGGGGCAAAATGGTTTGGTGAATTGGAAAGCGCAGGGTTAAAATTTCACCTCAGAACATAGCCTATGACGCTCTCACGGTCCAGACATGTGACTGTGCAAAATTTTGTGGCTGTAGCTGCGACTGTGCAGATGCCAATCCCGGATATACATACATACATACATATTCATATATATATATATATATATATATATATATATATATAGATATATATATATATATATAGATAGATAGATGCAACATAGATAAATAAGTAAATATATCGGACACTGCTGGGTTTTGTCTCTGGTGACTTCTAAAGAAACATGTACTGCATGTATAATGAATAGGGTAGCATGGATGGCATAACTCATAGGAGAATCCAGAGACAAATAATGCACGCCATAGCTCAAGATCAATTAATGATACAGCATATGTGTAAACAAGTAAGAGCCAGGAGAAATCATAGATACCCAGAGTTCAGAAGAATCCAGTGTACCCGTCTTCTGAACTCTGTGTATTTATGAGCAACTGATCCTAAAATTAACTTGATCAGTCAGTACTCAGTAATGAACAGACAAATATCTCACATGGGTAGCCACCACTGGGACGCCCATAAATAAGAAGGGTTAGGTATGTTATATTTCGACATGCATGATCCTTTGTTCTCTTGTAAGATGAGCTACTGCCGCCAAAAGGTGTTTGACAGGAGCTAATTCTCCTCTCTACTAAGCATGCATGTGTTCGGGGTTCAGAAAGGATATCTGCCATTTAAGGTGTATGGGTACCATTAGTCTAATATCAAGGTTTTTCTGATATGCTTCTTTATAGCTTTCATAAGTTTAGAGTATTCAGTAAGCAATAACTGCAAATTATTGTATATGAAAACTACATCTTCATAACAATTTAATAATAGCTTTTAGACTCAACCATTTTTTAAATTATTACCATTGATTACTGAATCAATTATTTTAGAAACCTTTCAGTGTTTCTAATCCTACTTCTTTTCTGCTGCACTTGAATGATTAGAATAGAATCTGACCTTTTATATTCCATTTAAGAACATCTGGCTCAAGATTATTTTCACAAGTTATTTAGATGGTACCATGCTGTTTCTTACTCATAGCTTGACATGCATACGGCTTTTCGAGACAACAGACATGTTTCAATTGCTGTAATTACCTATCACAGTAATTAACCAGACTCGGAGGATGAACTATGTAGAATTGTTGAGCTACCCTACTGCTAATGAACAAAAACATGTAATTATGAAATAGCTTTTCAGGTACATTGCTATGACTATTAAGTTGCTTAACAGGTGCATAGTTCTAAAAATATTGGACATAATATAAGTTTATATTTAAACTAGATGGTGGCCCAATTCTAACGCATCGGGTATTCAAGAATATGCATGTCCACGTAGTATGTTGCCCCGCCACGTAGTATATTGCCCAGCCACGCAGTATATTAAACAGCCATGGAGTATATTGCCAAGTGACGTAGTATATTGCCCAGCCATGTAGTATATTGCCCAGCTATGTAGTATATTGCACAGCAACATAGTATACAGCGCAGAGCCACGTAGTATATTGCCCAGCTACATAGTATATTTCCCAGTGACATAGTATATTGCACAGCGACATAGTTTACAGCACAGAGCCACGTAATATATAGCCCAGCCACGTAGTATATTGCCCAGTCACGTAGTATATTGCCCAGTGACGTAGTATATTGCCCTGTGACAAAGTATATTGCCCAGCGACGTAGTATATTGCCCAGCCACGTAGTATATTGCCCTGTGACGTAGTATATTGCCCAGCGACGTAGTATATTGGCCAGCCGCATAGTATATTGCCCAGCTACGTAGTATATTGCCCAGCGACGTAGTATATTGTAATATACTCAGTATACTCAGCATACTCATGAGAAAAGAACCAACCACCCTATGGATTGCCAGAAAAGCCACACACAGGTTTTATATCACAAAAATATCTTTATTCCAAATTAGACATGGCAACCATCTAAAAACAATACATCTGTACGAAGGAAATTATCCGAAATGCGCGTCGGAGTACGCGATTACAGGACCCAGCCACCCTTAAAGGTATATACCCACTATTATCTATGCCCCTTCAGCACATAGCACTTTATGGATTTTTGGGCACATTTCTAGATATTTTTTGTCTGCTGTGGGTAGGTAACATTAAATTCGTATAGATCACTATTCCCTTGTCCTTTGAGCACTTAGCATTTTTCTATTAGATTTGTGCACAAGCATTACCGGCTGCAGGCTTTTGGCACATTGCACTTTATAGGTAAACTAGCTGAAGAGCCCGGCGTTGCCTGGGCATAGTAAATATCTCTGGTTAGTTATAGCACGTCACTTCTCTTATTTTCCCATCACGCCTCTCATTTTCCCAATCACATCTTTAATTTTCCCCCTCACACCTCTCATTTTCTCCCTCACTCCTCTCATTCCCCCCTAACACGTCATTTCGACCTCACATCTGTCATTTTCCGATCACTACACTATTTTCCCTCACTCCTCTCATTTTGCACTCACACCTTTTCATTTTCACCTCACACCTCTCATTTTCACCTCAGTATATACATGTTTGTCATCTCCCTTATATATAGTATACACCTGTATGTCATCTCCTGTATATAGTATATACCTGTATGTCATATCCCCTGTATATAGTATATACCTGCTGTGTGTCATCTCCCCTGTATATAGTATATACCTGTATGTCATCTCCTCCTATATATAGTATATACCTGTATGTCATCTCCTCCTATGCGACTTTTGTGTTTCGACTTTTATGTGGCGAGGTTGGTGTATGTGTGGTGAAATGTGCGCTGAGGGTAATATGTGTTCAAGCATGTGGTAGTGTGTGGCGCATTTTGTGTGTGTGTTCATATCCCCATGTGTGGTGAGTATCCCATGTCGGGGCCCCACCTTAGCAACTGATCGGTAAATACTCTTTTGCGCCATCGCTCTCCTTCTTTAAGTCCCCCTTGTTCACATCTGGCAGCTGTCAATTTGCCTCCAACACTTTTCCTTTCACTTTTCCCCATTGTGTAGATAGGGGAAAAATAGTTTGGTGAATTGGAAAGCACGGGGTTAAAATTTCACCTCACAACATAGCCTATGACGCTCTCGGGGTCCAGACGTGTGACTGTGCAAAATTTTGTTTCTGTAGCTGCGACGCCTCCAACACTTTTCCTTTCACTTTTTTTCCCATTATGTAGATAGGGGCAAAATTGTTTGGTGAATTGGAAAGCGCGGGGTTAAAATTTCACCTCACAATGTAGCCTATGACGCTCTCAGGGTCCAGACGTGTGACTGTGCAAAATTTTGTTTCTGTAGCTGCGACGCCTCCAACACTTTTCCTTTCACTTTTTTCCCCATTATGTAGCTAGGGGCAAAATTGTTTGGTGAATTGGAATGCGCGGGGTTAAAATTTTGCATCACAACATAGCCTATGACGCTCTCGGGGTCCAGACGTGTGACTGTGCAAAATTTTGTGGCTGTAGCTGCGACGGTGCAGATGCCAATCCCGGACATACACACATTCACATATACACACACACACACACATTCAGCTTTATATAGTAGATGAATATAGGCAATATGCGGTGAAGTGAGGCACATTGTTTGAGCAATATTAAATTGATTTTGTTGTCATTTATTTGGGGACTATTTATGTGGATACCTGGGTACTAATAACTGTGTATGTCCTGTTCTGCGTACAGATGTATTGTTTTTAGATGGTTGCCATGTCTAATTTGGATTAAAGATATTTTTGTGATATAAAACCTGTGTGTGGCTTTTCTGGCAATCCATAGGGTGGTTTGTTCTTTTCTCTACTTAGTGGTGGTGGTCACCAATATTCACAGAGCACCAGGAGGAGCCAATAATTGTAATATTTTTTATTGTTTTACATATTTTATTTGAGTTATCTCTGGTGTTTCTGTGTGCTAATAATATTCAGCATACTCATGTAATATAATATGCCCAGCCACGTAGTATATTGCCCAGTGACGTAGTATATTGCCCAGTGACGTAGTATATTGCACAGTGATGTAGTATACAGCACAGAGCCACGTAGTATATTGCACAGCGACGTAGTATATTGTACAGTGACATAGTATACAGAACAGAGCCATGTAGAATATTGACCAGCCACGTAGTATATTGCCCAGTCACGTAGTATATTGCCCAGTCACGTAGTATATTGCCCAGTGACGTAGTATATTGCCCAGCCACGTAGTATATTGCCCAGCCACGTAGTATATTGCCCAGCCACGTAGTATATTGCCCAGCTACGTAGTATACAGCACAGATGCATGTAGTATATTGCACAGCGAAGTAGTATATTGCACAGTGACGTAGTATATTGCCCAGTCACGTAGTATATTGCCCAGTCACGTATGTCACAGGTTAAAAAATTAAAAAATAAACATACTCACCTTCGGATCCGAGGGTCCCTTGTAGTTGTAACATACTCACCTTCAGATCTGGCGCAGATCTCGCGAGGTCGCTAAGTCTTCTGGGTAATTTCGCAATGCATCGCCGGGAACGGAAGATGGCGGCCGGCACGAGCGGCTTGGCGAACAACGGAGGGTGAGTATAGCAGGTTTATTTTTTATTTTTTTATTTTTAACATTAGATTTTTTACTATTGATGCTGCATAGGCAGCATCAATAGTAAAAAGTTGAGGACACACAGGGTTAATAGCGGTGGTAACGGAGTGCGTTACCCAGGGCATAACACGGTCCGTTACTGCTGGCATTAACCCTGTGTTAGCGGTGGCTGGAAGGGAGTATGCGAGCACCGGGCAGTGACTGCGGGGAGTAAGGAAGGAGGGTTTTGGCGTGCACTCAGCCTGGATGAAGCGAGGTGCCGGTGTAATGGACCAAAGGCCCCTATATAATGAAATTTAGATTCACCGCACTCTCTTAGGATAATGATGAAAAAGGTTGTGCCAATTTATTAAAGTATAATGGGAGCGTAACAGAATATTGCAGTATATGCGATTAACAACGTTTCGGCTCCACCAGAGCCTTTGTCACGTATTCGCTGTGGAAAAAAAGAAATATGCAACACAGAAATAAAATAAATAACATAAATAAAATAAATAAAATAACAAAACAATACATAATAATACATTGTAAATGCGATTGGTTGTCCTAAACGTCAAGGATAAGGAGGGAGGTGCCCACCAACACAAACGTATAAGGACGTCCATAGAAAAGCTGACCAGGGAATCAAATGTCTGGGTAAGTTGTGTATCCTGTGGGTAGGGATGATACAATCAGTGCCAGCATAGAAGGATACAGACATAATTGGAGAGAGGCAGTGCATTGCAACATACCACATAAGAGAAACATCATAAAAGGTCAAGTCAATCCCACAATAGCATAAATGATTACCTTATTTCAGGCACAAGATAGTGTACAGATGGGGGAAATTAGGAGAATCCCAGTGGTGAGCTGCAGGGAACAGTGATATAGAATTAGATGGTATAAGGTAAAGACATAGCGCTCCTAGGAACTGATAAAATACCTTGGATACTGCACTCAGTACTCTAAATGAGGCTCCCTTCGGATATTGTGGACCTGATAGAGGCAAACAGTATGTATGTAATATACCTGTAGATGTCTAATATGCGCCTAGAGAAACTGAAACCTTTTGTACGATGTTTACCTGTAATATCGGCATTAAGAGCGGCGCTCCCGCGTTGTGCTCAGTAGCAGCGTGTGTCAGGTCTGTGGCAGGGACGGCGTGTGTTAGTTAAGACACCGCCGAACCGGAAGTGAGTAGCGCAAACCGGAAGTGACGTAACGCTATTGTGTGGAGCCTCAGTGTGCATATGCAGCTGCTGTTGTGGCAACCTTGTAACTAGGTGCCGCTCGTAGCTCAGGTTAGGAGGCTGTATGGTGCAGTTACAAGCAGTATAGGCATGTATAGAGACCCGGAGGTTAAGAAATAGTAATGTAAAGCTCGGTATCTAACACCACTGGGGGAAAAAAAGAAATTAAGGACTGACTATTATATGTAAAAAATGCTACTACATACTAAATACTCCAGGGGAACAAAAGGCAAAACAGAATACAATGGGGTCGGGGGTGGGGTTGGGGGCGGGGGGCGGGCTGAGGTGACTCACCTATACTAGATTTAGTGGATACTGTGCAGCCATATGTTAACGGGTCTGAAAAGAAAGGAAGGTAAAATAATTAGAGAATATAACAAGGCTCATATTAACCAATCGATCTCCCTATTGAGCCCTTTGGGGGCCAATGTGTCAAGTTTATAAATCCAATGGGTTTCACGTGCTTTGGGGCGAGGGACATGCTCAATCACTTGGAATTTGAGCTGTGCTACAGTATGTCTGGATTTGGAGAAATGCTCTGGTAGTGGTAACCAGTTCTTTTCGCACCAAATGGTAGATTTATGGCTAGCAATTCTGTCCCTGATGTGTTGTGTGGTTTCTCCTATGTATAGGAGGCCACATGGACATTTGATTAGATACACGACAAAATTGGAGTCACATGTATGGAATCCGCATACTGGATAGGATTTTCCTGTTCTTGGGTGGGTTATGGTGTCAGATTTAATGACATTCGAGCAGGACGCACAATACATGGGTGAGATTTATCGTCAATTAGCAGATACTAATACCTATGAAATCATACCTAGGGATCCGGTTGCAGCCATTAGTCGCAAGATCAAGAGTATCATTGACACTTACTTGTCTCAACATACCATCGATCAAAAAACAGCAACCTTCCTTACTAATCCCCATCCGATAACACCGGTCTTTTATGTGTTACCAAAGATTCACAAATCACTACTCAACCCCCCAGGCCGCCCTATAGTAGCTTCAACGGATTCTGTTCTGTCTCCCCTGTCAGTTTTTCTGGAGAGGATCCTGACACCTCTGATTAAATCCACCCAATCCTTTCTCCTAGACACCGGTCACTTTCTTAATATTATCAAACGACTTAACAAAGTGCCACCTGAGAGTATCCTTGTTACACTAGATGTTAATAGTCTCTATGCATCAATCCAGCATACGAAAGGCATTGAGGCTACTAAAGACCTATTAGGTCAATCTTCGATATCAGAGGAGGGGATCCAATTCTGTTTAGACCTACTCACACTAGTATTATATGACAACTACTTCCTATTTGAGGATACCTTCTACATCCAGAAGTGCGGGACCGCAATGGGTTCGAACGTTGCGCCAGCCTATGCTAACGCGTTTATGAACCATTTTGAAAAAATACATGTGTTCACTAACGGATTGTACATACAACATGTTTTATGCTATCATCGCTACATTGATGATATTTTTCTCATCTGGACAGGTACTTCAGATACATTACAATCCTTTCATTTGTACCTTAACTCGATTCTCCCAGAACTCCAGTTCACTATCCACTATAATGCCAACTCAGTACCCTTTCTGGACACCAAAGTCATCAAGGATATCAATGGAAATCTCTCCACTGATGTTTATTGCAAACCAACTGACTGCAATAGTTTTTTACAGTATACTAGCTGCCATCCACGCTCATTAAAGGATAGCCTGCCACGGTCTCAGCTTAATAGGGTAGCTCGCATTGTCTCTGATCCCATAACACTCAATGATAGATTGGATACCATGACCTCCAAATTTCTAACACGAGGTTACCCTTCTAAACTTCTTACAAAGGAGAAAGCACGTATCCTTTCACCTCCATCACCTCGGCCCCCTAGTACTACACGAGAAAGGGTTCCGTTTGTACATGTGTTCCATCTGTTGGTACCCAAAGTTCAATCTATTATCAGGAGACACTGGCCCCTTCTAACCAAATCATACCCGACCATTTCTCCGTTCAAGGAACCAGTCCTAATGGTCAACAAAAGACCACCCAACATCAAGGACAAACTCGTAAGAGCTGACGTTGGTGGTAAGCGACCCACTGCCACACAGAGATTACTAGGCACCCGACGAAATGGCACCTTTCCTTGTTTAAATTGTGCGTCCTGCTCGAATGTCATTAAATCTGACACCATAACCCACCCAAGAACAGGAAAATCCTATCCAGTACGCGGATTCCATACATGTGACTCCAATTTTGTCGTGTATCTAATCAAATGTCCATGTGGCCTCCTATACATAGGAGAAACCACACAACACATCAGGGACAGAATTGCTAGCCATAAATCTACCATTAGGTGCGAAAAGAACTGGTTACCACTACCAGAGCATTTCTCCAAATCCAGACATACTGTAGCACAGCTCAAATTCCAAGTGATTGAGCATGTCCCTCGCCCCAGAAGAGGGGGCGATCATGTTAAACTTCTCAAAGCACGTGAAACCCATTGGATTTATAAACTTGACACATTGGCCCCCAAAGGGCTCAATAGGGAGATCGATTGGTTAATATGAGCCTTGTTATATTCTCTAATTATTTTACCTTCCTTTCTTTTCAGACCCGTTAACATATGACTGCACAGTATCCACTAAATCTAGTATAGGTGAGTCACCTCAGCCCGCCCCCCGCCCCCGACCCCACCCCCGACCCCATTGTATTCTGTTTTGCCTTTTGTTCCCCTGGAGTATTTAGTATGTAGTAGCATTTTTTACATATAATAGTCAGTCCTTAATTTCTTTTTTTCCCCCAGTGGTGTTAGATACCGAGTTTTACATTACTATTCCTTAACCTCCGGGTCTCTATACATGCCTATACTGCTTGTAACTGCACCATACAGCCTCCTAACCTGAGCTACGAGCGGCACCTAGTTACAAGGTTGCCACAACAGCAGCTGCATATGCACACTGAGGCTCCACACAATAGCGTTACGTCACTTCCGGTTTGCGCTACTCACTTCCGGTTCGGCGGTGTCTTAACTAACACACGCCGTCCCTGCCACAGACCTGACACACGCTGCTACTGAGCACAACGCGGGAGCGCCGCTCTTAATGCCGATATTACAGGTAAACATCGTACAACAGGTTTCAGTTTCTCTAGGCGCATATTAGACATCTACAGGTATATTACATACATACTGTTTGCCTCTATCAGGTCCACAATATCCGAAGGGAGCCTCATTTAGAGTACTGAGTGCAGTATTCAAGGTATTTTATCATTTCCTAGGAGCGCTATGTCTTTACCTTATACCATCTAATTCTATATCACTGTTCCCTGCAGCTCACCACTGGGATTCTCCTAATTTCCCCCATCTGTACACTATCTTGTGCCTGAAATAAGGTAATCATTTATGCTATTGTGGGATTGACTTGACCTTTTATGATGTTTCTCTTATGTGGTATGTTGCAATGCACTGCCTCTCTCCAATTATGTCTGTATCCTTCTATGCTGGCACTGATTGTATCATCCCTACCCACAGGATACACAACTTACCCAGACATTTGATTCCCTGGTCAGCTTTTCTATGGACGTCCTTATACGTTTGTGTTGGTGGGCACCTCCCTCCTTATCCTTGACGTTTAGGACAACCAATCGCATTTACAATGTATTATTATGTATTGTTTTGTTATTTTATTTATTTTATTTATGTTATTTATTTTATTTCTGTGTTGCATATTTCTTTTTTCCACAGCGAATACGTGACAAAGGCTCTGGTGGAGCCGAAACGTTGTTAATCGCATATACTGCAATATTCTGTTACGCTCCCATTATACTTTAATAAATTGGCACAACCTTTTTCATCATTATCCTAAGAGAGTGCGGTGAATCTAAATTTCATTATGCGGGGAGTAAGGAGCGGCCATTTTCTTCAGGACTGTACCTGTTGCTGATTGGTCGTGGCTTTTTTTCCGCGACCAATCATCGACTTGGATTTCCTTGACAGACAGAGGCCGCGACAGACAGACAGACAGAAGGACAGAAAGACGGAAGTGACCCTTAGACAATTATATAGTAGATATATTGTATTAGTGCCTGGCTAAACTATATGTACTATTTTACATTTCTACATTATCCCAAAGTTGGGTTTAAAGTTTAGGCACCATGGGACTTCAATTGATAGTGAATAATAAATGGGAGGTAAGAATGTTTATGGTACCATCTTTCTGAATGTTAGTGGTGGAAGCAGTGGTGTAACTTGAAGATGCAGGTCCATATGCAAACTTCACTGACATGTTTCCCATCCAAATGCCCAGTCATAATACGAGCCAGTGTTAGTCTTCTGCAAGACTACCTTTGGTCAGGAGATGGTGACATGCCAATCGCAGGGGGGCTCAGGGATGTGGAGCAGGATCTTCCTTGCTCGGAAATCATCCCTGGCCCCCTTCCCAGTGCAGTGATTTCCTTATTAGACATCATGGTGCTCTGCTCTCCTGTTCAGTTTTCCTGAAGATTGGAGTGTAGCCTACCGCTCAGTTTGTGCACTACAGCGCTAAATCTCGGTATTACATGTCATGAACATTTGTATTACTTGCATTATTTCTAATCTGTGTTAAAACTTCAATTATAGGCCAAAGTTTCAGTACTGTACATATGTATATATACATACACCGATATATAGGAAACCATATTTATATATGTACTAGATGGTTGCCCGATTCTAACGCATCGGGTATTCTAGAATATGCATGTCCACGTAGTATATTGCACAGCCCACGTAGTATATTGCCCAGCCACATAGTATATTGCCCTATTGCCCAGCCACGTAGTATATTTCCCAGCCACGTAGTATATTGCCCAGCCACGTAGTATACTGCCCAGTCACGTAGTATATTTTCCAGCCACGTAGTATATTGCCCAGACACGTAGTAAATTGCCCAGCCACGTAGTATATTGCTCAGTGAAGTAGTATATTGCGCAGCCACGTAGTATATTGGCCAGTTACGTAGTATATTGCCCAGTCACGTAGTATATTGCGCAGCCACATAGTATATTGCCCAATTACATAGTATATTGCCCAGTCATGTAGTATATTGCTCACTGACGTAGTATATTGCTCAGTGATGTAGTATATTGCGCAGCCACGTAGTATATTGGCCAGTAATGTAGTATATTGCCCAGTCACGTAGTATATTGCGCAGCCACATAGTATATTGCCCAATTACATAGTATATTGCCCAGTCACGTAGTATATTGCTTAGTGACGTAGTATATTGCGCAGCCACGTAGTATATTAGCCAGTTACGTAGTATATTGCCCAGTCACGTAGTATATTGCGCAGCCACGTAGTATATTGCCCAATTACGTAGTATATTGCCCAATTATGTAGTATATTGCCCAGTCACGTAGTATGTTGCCCAGTGACTTAGTATATTGCGCAGCCACGTAGTATATTGGCCAGTTACGTAGTATATTGCCCAGTCACCTAGTATATTGCCCAGCCACATAGTATATTGCCCAGTTACGTAGTATATTGCCCAGTGACGTAGTATATCGCACAGCGACGTAGTTTACAGCACAGAGCCACATAGTATATTGGCCAGTAATGTAGTATATTGTCCAGTGACGTAGTATATTGCCCAGTGACGTAGTATACAGCACAGAGCCACGTAGTATATTGCACAGCGAAGTAGTATACAGCATAGAGCCACGTAGTATATTGGCCAGTCACGTAGTATATTGACCAGCTACGTAGTATATTGCCCAGCCAGGTTTGTCACAGGTGAAAAAATAAAAAATAAACATATACTCACCTTTCCGAAGGCCCTTTGTAGTCCACGACAGCTTGCGGTCCCAGGGTTGGTATCAGAGCGCAGGACCTGTGATGACGTCACGGTCACATGACCGTGACATCACGGCAGGTCTTTCTAGCCCAGGCGCGCAGGGCCTGTGATGATGTTGCGGTCACATGACCGTGACGTCATGGCAGGTCCGTGACATCATGGCAGGTCCTTGTCGCACAGGCGCAGGGCCTGTGATGACGTCGCGGTCACATGATCATGATGTCATGGCAGGTGCTTCTGCCACACCATCTTTGCCACTGGAAACTGCAGCAGAAGATGGCGGACGGCGCAAGTGACTACGGAGGGTGAGTATAGCAGGTTTATTTTTTTTAAATTATTTTTAACATTACATTTTTTACTATTGATGCCGCATAGGCAGCGTCAATAGTAAAAAGTTGGGGACACACAGGGTTAATAGCGGTGGGAACGGAGTGCGTTACGCGCGGCATAACGCGGTCCGTTACCGCCGGCATTAACCCTGTGTTAGCGGTGGCCGGAGGGGAGTATGCGGGCGACAGGCACTGACTGCAGGGAGTAAGGAGCGGCCATTTTCTTCCAGACTGTGCCCGTCGCTGATTGGTCACCGCAGCCATGACAGGCAGCTGGCGAGACCAATCAGCGAATGAATAACCGTGACAGAAGGACAGACAGACAGACGGAAGTGACCCTTACACAATTATATAGTAGATATGTACTGTATATATAGATAGAAATAGATGTAGATATACATCACACACAAATATTGTACATAATTATATACACATGTATATGAAAAATCGTATATGTATATGTGTAATATACAATTATAAATTATATAATTATATTTATAGAGGCTTGCTAATGTACTAACCCCCCTGGATTTTTAACTATTTTGTTATATTACAAACTGTGATCTAATATTTTTGTAATCCGATTTGTGTGTGATACATCAACACTAAACAGTCCAAGTTGGTAAAGTGAGAAAAATATAGGCATGAATTAAATTTATGGGATCAAATAACTAAAAATTGGCATGTCCATATGTATTCACCCATTTTGCTATAAAGTCCGTAAAAATTTCTGGTGCAAGCAATTACCTTCTTAAGTTCCTTAGTGAAAGGAAGTCCACCAGTGTGCAATCTAAGTGTTACATAGCCTGTCAGTATATTCACACATTTTCTGAAAGGCCACACAGGTTAGAACACCATTAAGCAAGAGGCACCACTAACAAAAAACACTATGAAGACCAAGGAGATCTCCAAATAAGTCAGGGACAAAGTTGTTGAGAAGTACAAGTCACGGTTGGGTTTTTTTAAAAAAAATATCCCAATCTCGGTTAAACCCCAGGAGCACCATTATCATCAAATGTAATGAACATGGTTCCAAGATAAAACTGCCAAAAGAGGGCCACCCTCCAAAACTCTCAGGCCGGCGTCACACTTGCGAGTTTTACGGACGTAAGAGCGCAGAATCTACGTCCGTAAAACTCGCAAAAAATACGGCACAATTATTCTCTATGCCCCTGCTCCTATTTGCCGTATTTTACTGATCAGTATTATACGGCTTTCTACGGCCGTACAAAATCGCAGCATGCTGCGTTTGTCACCGTACTGCGCAAGAAATACGCCAATGAAAGTCTATGGAAGCGTGAAAAATACGGATTACACACGGACAAGCAGTGTGACTTGCGAGAAATACGCAGCGCTGTTAGAGAGAAAAGCCGGCAATTCAGTGCGGTGTACAGTAAAATCACACTGACAGCTTACAGTCCAATAGGTAGAATAAATGTGTACACATAGAATAGGTATATATATATATATATATGTCAGTGAGACACATATATGTATATATATTAATATTTATTCCAGCGCTAGACAGCTTGAAAGCCGGTAATTCAATTACCGGCTTTTTCCTTCTCCTTCCTAAAACCCGACATGATTTGAGACATGGTTTACATACAGTAAACCATGTCTTCTCTCCATTTTTTTTGCAGATTCCACACTACTAATGTCAGTAGTGTGTATCTGCAAAATTTGGCCGTTCTAGCTCTTAAAATAAAGGGTTAAATGGCGGAAAAAATTGGCGTGGGCTCCCGCGCAATTTTCTCCGCCAGAGTAGTAAAGCCAGTGACTGAGGGCAGATATTAATAGCCTGGAGAAGGTCCACAGTTATTGGCCCCCCCCTGGCTAAAAATATCTGCCCCCAGCCACCCCAGAAAAGGCACATCTGGAAGATGCGCCTATTCTGGCACTTGGCCACTCTCTTCCCATTCCCGTGTAGCGGTGGGATATGGGGTAATGAAGGGTTAATGCCACCTTGCTATTGTAAGGTGACATTAAGCCTAATTAATAATGGAGAGGCGTCAATTATGACACCTATCCATTATTAATCCAATACTAGTAAAGGGTTAAATAAAACACAAACACATTTTTGAAAATTATTTTAATGAAATAAAAACAATGGTTGTTGCAGTATTTTATTCAACGCCCAATCCAGTCACTGAAGACCCTCGTTCTGTGAGTAAAAAAACATAATAAACCAACAATATACTTACCCTCCGCAGATCTGTAACGTCCAACGATGTAAATCCTTCTGAAGGGGTTAAAACATTTTGCAGCAAGGAGCTTTGCTAATGCAGGCTGCTCCTCGCTGCAAAACCCCAGGGAATGAGGCTAAAAATAGATCAATGATCTATATTTAGCTTCATTTGCGGTGAGGCGCCCTCTGCTGGATGTTTATAGATCGTGGGAACTTGCCTAGAAAGCCTGGGAGCTTTCTAGGTAATTTCCCACGATCTATGAACAGCCAGCAGAGGGCGCCTCACCGCAAATGAAGCTAAATATAGATCATTGATCTATTTTTAGCCTCATTCCCTGGGGTTTTGCAGCGAGGAGCAGCCTGCATTAGCACAGCTCCTTGCTGCAAAATGTTTTAACCCCTTCAGAAGGATTTACATCGTTGGACGTTACAGATCTGCGGAGGGTAAGTATATTGTTGGTTTATTATGTTTTTTTACTCACAGAACGAGGGTCTTCAGTGACTGGATTGGGCGTTGAATAAAATACTGCAACAACCATTGTTTTTATTTCATTAAAATAATTTTCAAAAATGTGTTTGTGTTTTATTTAACCCTTTACTAGTATTGGATTAATAATGGATAGGTGTCATAATTGACGCCTCTCCATTACTAATTAGGCTTAATGTCACCTTACAATAGCAAGGTGGCATTAACCCTTCATTACCCCATATCCCACCGCTACACGGGAATGGGAAGAGAGTGGCCAAGTGCCAGAATAGGCGCATCTTCCAGATGTGCCTTTTCTGGGGTGGCTGGGGGCAGATATTTTTAGCCAGGGGGGGCCAATAACCGTGGACCCTCTCCAGGCTATTAATATCTGCCCTCAGTCACTGGCTTTACTACTCTGGCGGAGAAAATTGTGCGGGAGCCCACGCCAATTTTTTCCGCCATTTAACCCTTTATTTTAAGAGCTAGAACGGCCAAATTTTGCAGATACACACTACTGACATTAGTAGTGTGGAATCTGCAAAAAAAATGGAGAGAAGACATGGTTTACTGTATGTAAACCATGTCTCAAATCATGTCGGGTTTTAGGAAGGAGAAGGAAAAAGCCGGTAATTGAATTACCGGCTTTCAAGCTGTATAGCGCTGGAATAAATATTAATATATATACATATATGTGTCTCACTGACATATATATATATATATACCTATTCTATGTGTACACATTTATTCTACCTATTCTACTGTAAGCTGTCAGTGTGATTTTACTGTACACCGCACTGAATTACCGGCTTTTCTCTCTAATATATGTGTCTACTGACACACATATATATATATATATATATATATATATATATATATATATATATATATATATATATATATATATAGACAGTATATATATATATTTTCTTTTCTTTTTGGGACACATGGATCACTTCTATAGCGGTATGTTGGTTTTGCTAGCCTGCGAGAAAACCACGCAGTACGGATGCCATACGGATTACATACGGAGGATGCCATGCGCAAAAAACGCTGACACACCCTGCCTACGGAGGAGCTACGGACCACTTTTTTCGGGACTTTTCAGCGTATTACGGCCGTAATATACGGACCGTATTGTTTTACGCTGTGTGTGACGCCGGCCTCAGCCTGGGTAAGGATGGAATTAATCAGAAAGGCAGCACAGAGACCAAAGGTAACCTTAAAGGGAAGGTGCCATAAAAAAAAAAATTTTTCAGAAATTGTAAAAATGTAAAGAATTAATGATTACATTTTCTTAAAAAATATTATCACTTGTTTATAATTTAGTAAAATATGAAAAATAATTTGAAAAGTTTTGGAATTTCCACTTTTCAACACTAGGGGGAGCAGCTGCTGAAATTTCAGAAAAACCTAGTGTACAAATAGCTCACATTACTGCACTGCTGTAATTATGGGCGGAGTCTGCTGACCTGTGTGATGTCTCCTCCCCTTCTGGGTGTTTGCTAAGGGATTAGAGAGGATGAGATTCAGGGACCCAGTGAGCAGCCATTTTGTTGGTGACTGCAGAGTATGGCTGCCGTCACACTATCAGTATTTGGTCAGTATTTTACCTCAGTATTTGTAAGCCAAAACCAGGAGTGGAACAAATAGAGGAAAAGTATAATAGAAACATATGCACCACTTCTGCATTTATCACCCACTCCTGGATTTGGCTTACAAATACTGAGGTAAAATACTGACCAAATACTGAGCGTGGACGGCAAACCTTAGGCTACTTTCACACTAGCGATTTTGGCTGTACGGTGCAATGCGTCATTCAGGAGAAAAAACGCATCCTGCAAAGTTGTCTGCAGGATGCGTTTTTCCCCATAGACTAACATTACCGACGCATGTAACGTTTGTGCGTCGAGTCCACCATTTTCGACCGCGCATGCACGGCCGAAACTCCGCCCCCTCATGCCCAGACCTTACAATGGGGCAACGGAAGCGTCGCAAGACTGCTTCCGCTGCCCACGTCGGGCATTTCTTTCACAGCATGCGTCAGTACGACGCACTGTGAAAGGCCCGTACCGACGCTAGTGTGAAAGCAGCCTTATACTGACAAGTAGACAGTCACCATGGCAGGCAGCAAGGATTCTGGGAGATATGTGGTGGAGGGAGCAGGGTGACAGCAGCACAGAATATTTCAGGAGAGCAGTGTGCTGGTCTATAGGGGCCCCCTGTTTGGTGCGCGGAGCAGCCAGGGATTACACATAGAGCGCTGTCTTATACACACCTGGATGGACCGTCTGCTCCACAGAAATCCAGAAAACATTTCTGTGGATTGACGGCCTGTTCTGATCCAGACTTTGCATGCAGACCCCATTCCCCTCCTCAGATCCTGTCCTGGCGATGTGTGAAAGCAAGGCAACAGGCACAGTCGGGGTGACGCTGGGAAGGAAATGTAGCCATATAGTAACAATAAAAATGAGACCCCTCTCTTCAGCTGCCTCACCAGCCTTCCCCTGACTACACCTAACTGGAGGTCATGCTGTCCCCTCTATTACCCCAGACCCGCGTGCAGGTGCTCAGCCAGAACCACCCTAGAATGGGTCCGCTTTCTGAATATAATACTGACATACAGATCACACATAATACCGCCATGTAGATCACACATAAAACCACCATATAATTCTCACATAATACTGCCACATAGATAGATCACACATAATCCCACAATACAGTTCTCATATAATCCCGTCATATAGTTCTTATATTATTGCACCATACTGATCAAACATAATACAACCATACATATTACATATAATACTGTCATATAGATCACACATAATGCCATCATACAGGTCACACATAATAATTAGCGGCATCAAGTGTGGTCTATATGGCAGCATTATGTAAAAAATATACATTATATGGTGGCATCATGTTTGATCTATATGGCAGCAGTATGCAAAAAATATATATATGGCAACATTACGTTCCGTCCATATTACAGTATTATGTAATAGATATATCTGGCGGCATTATGTATGACCTATATGGCAGTATTATGTAATAAATATATATGGCGGTATATTTATTATGTAAAAGCAGGAAAGTTGTGAGCTATGCCCTTCTGTGACCCCCACAATTATTTTTCTTTTTTTTTTGGCGGGAGGGGGGGGGCAATTAGACCTTATGCTATGTCGCCCTATGATTTGTATGTACGCCCCTGGTGACGATCCTCACAGCTTGTCCTGAAAGACAGCAGGCTTGGGGTGTCGGTGAGATTGAGGTGGGTTTCAGGGAGCAGGAGATGGGTGTCAGGGGGCATGGGGTGGGTCAGTGAGCTTAGGGTGGGTGTCAGGGCCCAGTCTCAGTCTTTCCTCTTCTGCTCCCTGGATCACTAGTCTCAGACCACCTGCCCTCTGCTCTGCACTGTATAGTAGGACCATCAGGCAGGAGACCTGAGGAGCTGCAGGACTACAACACTTAGGAGCTCAGTCCTGGCATGCTGGGACTTGTAGTGACACAGCAGCTAGAGCTTGCTGAGTGTCATCACCCCCTGGGTCTGCTTCCTTGTGCCAACCATAGCCCAAATGTTAGAACACTATTACTGTGCCAACCATAGCCCACCTCTTTACACTGTGCAGACCTCCCACCTGATCCATAGGTGAAGCCCCCAGGCTGCTGCCTGCCTGCACACTGATCCCCCTGCACCATGCACAGCTGCAGGCAGGGACGGGTTAACCATTACAGGCCAGCCTGGGTGCCGCCCCTTGTAGCCAGGAGGGATCCCCTGCTGCAGAGAATCATGGGGCTTCAGACTCCAGGCTGCAATCTACAGGGACAGTCACTGTGTGGGGTGATGAAGTGTTGCCACAGATCAGTGCTGCACACATAACGCTCCATGTACAGGGAGACACACTGCTGCTGCTGGGGGATTTCCTGCCCCTGGACTGAGGGAGGAAGCTTTCAGCAACACAGGGCAGGTCGGCAGTGATCGCAGCCTGTACTGTAATAAGTACAGGCTGCGATCACTGCTAATGCTGCAGATACTTACCCCAAACCCTCGCTCCCAGCAGCTTCTCCTCAACATCTTCTGTCCTCGCAGCCCACAGCAAACAAAATGGCCGCGATCTCCTCTCACAGCTCCTCTCACAGCTGTGACGTAGCAGCCCAGTGGGCGTGTCCAGGTCACAGCTGAGAGGCAGGAGAAGCGGCCTCAATGTAAGAGATGCGGTCGGGGTCCGACTGTTGGCTCCTATGTCCATGTGTGCCGTAAGTGAGGAGTGCAAGTGTCGTTCCCAGACAAACACACCCCCACTAGTCAAAATGGCAGCCCCCAGTGGCACACACAAATGTCAATAAATAAAAAACTATTAAAGTAGTTAATTTAATTTTGTATTAAAAATAATTGATTGTATAATCAATAATTATTAATACAAAAATTAAAATCACGGCACCTTCCCTTTAAAGGAGCTGCAGAATTCCAGAACAGAGACAACCACAATAAGCCATACACTTCATAGATGTGGCATTTATAGAAGAGTGGGCAAAAAAGCATTTACTTACATATGAAAATTGTAAGGTTTGTTTTGAGTTTGCCAAAAGACATGTGGGATATCTCCCATATGTATGAAGTAAGGTGCTGTGGTCAGATGAGAAAAATTTTACTTTTTAGCCACCGAGGATGATGCTACATCTGGTGCCAAACAAACACAGCTCATGGGGATGTTTTTTGGCAGCAGGGACAGGGAAAATTGTGCTAGTCAAAAGGAAGGTGGATGGTGTGAAATACAAGGATATTCTTGAGCAAAACCGGTTTTAGTCTGTGACCCAAAGCCTACTGCTAAAGGTACCTTCACACATAACGATTTTGTTAGCGATATCGTTGCAACGTCACGCTTTTTGTGACGTAGCAACGATCCCGCTAACGATCTCGTTATGTGTGACAGCGACCAACGATCAGGCCCCTGCTGGGCGTCATGTGTGATGCCGATCCAGCGATGTGTTCACTTGTAACCAGGGTAAATATCGGGTTACTAAGCGCAGGGCCGCGCTTAGTAACCCGATATTTTCCCTGGTTACCATTGTAAAAGTAAAAAAAACAAACTACATACTTACATTCCGATGTCTGTCACATCCCCCGCCGTCAGTTTCCCTGCACTGACTGTAAGCGCCGGCCGTAGAGCAGAGCACAGCGGTGATGTCACCGCTGTGCTCTGCTTTAAGGCAGGCGCGCTGACAGTCAGTGCGGGAAGCTGACGGCGGAGGACGTGACAGACATCGGAATGTAAGTATCTAGTGTTTTTTTTTTTTTACTTCTACAATGGTAAAAGCCCTGCGCTTAGTAACCTGATGTTTACCCTGGTTACCCGGGGACTTCGGCATCGTTGAAGACAGTTTCAATGATGCCGAAGTCTTTCCCCTGATCGTTGGTCGCTGGAGAGAGCTGTCTGTGTGACAGCTCCCCAGCGACCACACAACGATCACGGCCAGGTCGTATCGCTGGTCGTGATCGTTGGTAAGTTGTTTAGTGTAACGGTACCTTAAAGCAACACTCAAGTGATTTAAAGGGAAAAATGTTAATGAAATGGCTTAGTCAAAGCCCAGATATTAATCCAATTGATATCTGTGGTCAGACTTGGTTTCCTATGGTGAACAGCAATGTTAGGTGTCGAGTTCCCGCCGCTGCACAGGGGGAATCTCAAACCACCTCCGTTGCAGTCTCCCATTTTTCTTCAGCCGCATTGGAGCCTGCTCGGCGGAGACATCAGTCCCAGCATCTGGCTCAGGCAGATACTCTGCGCTAGGTTACTGCTGCCCTTCCAGTCTCAGCCATTGTAGCCAGTACTGGTCAGCGGCGAGCAGACGCTTCTGGGACTAATTCCTGCTTTTCTCCTTCTGAGCATGCCCATGGGAAGACCTCTCATTGGAGGTCAGGGGTGTTAGGGCTGGCAGAACGCACCGAGTAAATATATATATGTTAAATAGGTGCGTTTGCAACCCAGGGTCCACCGTGCAGGAGTGAAACCTGCTGCTAGCAAATCGCGGCGCTATATGGCGGTATAAGCAAACTCTGTTACTTCACAGACTCACAAAGATATGAAAACTCTGTGCCCTGTTATGCTCAAAGAGGATCACAGCTACCTAACTGAGCAAAAGCAAAGAGAGGTCATGCAGTCAGCCAAGCACACGAACAACTCTTCTCCGTTGGAGCCGGAATTCTAGTGGCTATACGCCAGCTCTGAATCCATACACACAAAACTCCTCACCGGAGGTGCCTGTATTCTTGCCTTGCACAGGCGTGTACTATGGAAGACAGAGAATGAACTTCAATCCAATATTGCAGCCAGCATGCAGCCAGCGGGTAAGGAAAGGGTGAATCAAAAACCCCAAAACCCCGCCTCCATGGCTGAAGATTGTTCCCTCCAAATTCAGGTGACAGTGTCCCTTTAAAGAGTGGTAATTGCCAGAAAGTGCCAAATTTGTGTATTTAACTCTTCGAAGAAAAAAAACACATGCATTGCCCGGCCATATCTGCAAGAGGAGATCTAGGACCTTTCTTCCTCAGTTATATTTAGAACATTTCTAATTGCCAGGTTAGAATAATTAATATGGGTCTGCTTTAAATATCCTATAAATGCTATTGCACAACATATTAAAGTATGGTTGTGCATCTGCATAAGCCATGATGCTGCCCTCCTGTTCACACTAGCATCATGCCATCCATTTATAACAGAGCCAAAGCAACTATTCAGATCGATTTACAAACAGAAACCGATCAATCTTCATGAACCCAACTGGCTCATAATGAGGTCAGTCAGGTTCCTGGATTCCCAGAATATTGGAATGATTGTAATTTGGTGGTCGACTCTAAACCATTTGGCTGTTAAATCTGTAGTTTGCCATCGCCCACCCTTTTTTCTGAACTGTGAAAGGGCACATTTTCTTTTACTTTTTTCTTCTATATCTTTCTCACAAACATCCTTTTTTTTGCTTCCTCCTTTATTTACTGTGCATATAATCACTCATTTGTATACGGAATAGTCTACATTCCCTAATTTCATCGCTAACAGACTCCTCATGAAGCAGATACACTATATAACGCACACATTTAGCATTTCAGACTGAATAAAGGGTTATTGTATCAAGATGTCAGTGACTCATTAGATATGATTAATGCATCAATCCTGGGTACTGTATGTCAGTGGGAAACAAAGCCGTACAGTAAATTAGCTGGTGCTGCCATGGCACAAAGCAAAACATGTACCCTGCTGCAATTGCAAGTCACTGGGAGAATATTCCCTATTATTTGCAAATGCTTAGAAAATACCTGGAATGAATATGAACGTGTATTAAGCCTTATTGTCTCCTATTTTGAAAGTCATTGAAAAGTTACGTAAAAACACAGCAATGCAGTAAAAATGCCGCACAATAAAACTTTTCTTGGCAGGATAAAAAAACATTTTTTACATAACTATTTGCCCTCAGGCATGAAGCTGTTAGCGTGTACAGGAGGGATTAAAGTGAGACTGTGTTGGATGAAATATAAATTACAGTAATACCACTGTCAGTCATAACCAAAGGAATTCTTACTGAGCATCTCCCAAACCGCTGAGACTCATATATTACTTGAAATACATAATTTATTAACAATATTTAGCCAATGTATACGCACATATAGCCTTGTAAGTAAATCTTACTGTATAGGGCCATTTCAGTCAAATAGACCGTACAAATGGGTTCACCTATGTAAGCAAGAACATTCTTAGTATGTTTTATAAATCAGTATTAGTATAAATATGTCATGCAGTTTATTACAGCTGTTTAAAAGACCACGCCACTACTCTATTACTACTTTCAGGTGCTGAATATACAGTATGGTTCATGAAACCTGTTTTCTTGAGCAATTTGGACGATAACACGATATCAGTCAGTGCTGCTGCAATGAAGGATCCTTAGGAACAAGATGAGTTGAATTGTTTTTTTTTCCACAATTCGTTTCAATGCTGGACTGGCAGCTTTTTCAAGTGAAAAAAACAATTGCAGTTGATACCATCCAAATTGGTCAACTATTCTGGAGGAGATCATCTCCCAGCTATGAGGAAGCTGCAGCTTATATCAGGGGTTCATAGGAGCTGTGCCTGCACACAACCTGCTCAACTGCGCACCTTCCTTTTGCTTTCATTTGCACCCAAATGGGTATCACTCAATGGTCTTGTGTGCTTTTGATCCCCTACAGTTTTTCTTCCCTGTTTTCTTGTGACACTGTTATTTTGCCTACCCTGTATACATTATATATACAGCTCTGGCAAAAATTAAAAGACCACCACATCAAAACCCTGTCATGGGCATCCCAATCTCAAGACCTGTATCAAAATAAGTGCAATAAAAATTTCTTTCAGATCAGAGGCGTATCTAGGGTTTTGGTTTGGGGGGACTAAGCTCCTGAGTGGGCCCCTAACCATGTAACTTCATTACAATTCGGTGACGCGCCCTAACAGTGGAGGAGAACTTCAGCAGATGACCGCGCTGCTTCTGAAGATAATCTCTATATAACGACCAACATGGATATTACCGCCATATAGTCAGTGGTAGATACCAGTCCTACAGAACATATGAGATCACAGCAAAGTTACAGATAATGACTTACCGCTGATGTTCTCTGATGGAATCGTTCACGTTTCCCGTCTTTTCCATCTGGCCCAGACTGACATGACAACTTCTTCCAGCCACAACTCGTCTGCAGAGATTACAACAAAGACACATTTCACTTCTCATATTCCAGCCCCATCAATATCTATTCCCAACCTGCACAAACTCCTCATCCTGCTGATACCCCAATACTGAGCCGCTGCTGCCATATGTGTCCCTATTACTGCACCTGCTGTGTGATTTTCTGTGCCTTCTAAATTCTAAAGCAACCCTCTATAATATAGTAATGCCGAGTGCAAGTGCCCTAGAAAACAGTGCCCACATTTTGCTCCCTTGAAAGTAATATTGCCACGTGTGCCCCTTTGATAGTCACAGTAACCTGAAATCCCCTATAACAAGTGCCCATTTTACATTTAATAATGTCTCGAGTCTGCCCCCCTGTACGGCTCCCCTATACAGTATAATGCCCCTCACTGTATACTACCATCCACACAGTATACTGACCCCTTAGTAGACCCAAACTTTTTAATGGCTCCAACACTGTATGATGGCCCCTTCACTGTAATTTCCACACTGTATGATGGCCCACTAGATGGCCTCCATATAGTATAATGCACCAGATCATCCTAAATATAGTATAATGCACTCGCCATAGGTCTCCTTATAGTATAATGCACTCCCCATAAGCCTCCATATTGTATAATGCAATCCGCATAGGACTCCATATAGTATAATGCACTTCCCATAGGCCTCCCATAGCACAAGGCAGCACCCATAGGCAGACTCTAGAGCACATGACAGCATCCCATAGGCAGACCCTGTATTATAAGACAGCACCTAACAGGTAGACCCTGTAGTATAAGACAGCACCCCATAGGCAGACCCTGTAGTATAAGGCAGCATCCCATTGGCAGATTCTGAAGTATAAGCCAGCACCCATATAGGCAGACCCTGTAGTATAAGGAAGCCCCCCCATAGGCAGACTAGTAAAAGGCAGCACCCCATAGGCAGACCCTGTAGTATAAGGCAGCATCCCATAGGCAGACTCTATTAAAAGGCAGCATCCCATAAGCACACCCTGTAGTATAAGACAGCACCCCATAGGCAGACCCTGTAGTAAAAGGCAAAAACCCCATAGGCATATTCTGAAGTATAAGGCAGCACCCATATAGGCAGATCCTGATGTATAAGGCTGTCCCCCATAGGCAGATCCTGAAGCATAAGGCGGCCCCCTATAGACAGATCCTGAAGTATAAGGCAGCCCCTCTATAGGTAGATTCTGAAGTATAAGGAAGCCCCCCTATAGGCAGATCCTGAAGTATAAGGAAGCCCCCTATAGGCAGATCCTGAAGTATAAGGCAACCCACCTATAGACAGTGTAAGGTGTCAAGTTCCTACCACTGCACAGAGGGAATCTCGATCCATGTCCGCTGTTTCCTCCCATTCTTCTCCCAGTGGAACCTGCTCAGCGGAGACGTCGGTCCCAGCGCCTGGCTCGGACAGATACTGCACGTTTGGTTACTGCTGCCCTTCCAGGTTCAGCCATATAACCAGTACTGTTCGGTGTCGAGCAGGCGCTCCTGGGACTAAGTCCTACTTTTCTCCTTCTGAGCATGCCCAAGGGAAGACCTCTCATTGGAGGTCGGGGTGTCACATGCTCAGGTCCTGTAGCTGCTCCTATTGGTCCACTAGGAAGGTCCTGGAGAGCTACAACTATTAGTGTTGAGCGATACCGTCCGATATTTGAAAGTATCGGTATCGGATGGTATCGGCCGATATCCGAAAAATATCGGATATCGCCGATACCGATATCCGATACCAATACAAGTCAATGGGATACAAATATCGGAAGGTATCCTCTATGGTTCCCAGGGTCTGAAGGAGAGGAAACTCTCCTTCAGGCCCTGGGATCCATATTCATGTGTAAAATAAAGAATAAAAATAAAAAATATTGATATACTTACCCTCGGACGCGCCCTGGTTGTAACCGCCATGATTCCCTTACTAAGAATGAGCGCGTAAAGGACCTTCGATGACGTCGCGGCTTGTGACCAGCCGCGACGTCATCGAAGGTCCTTCACGCGCTCATTCTTAGGAACAGAAGCATGGCGGTTGCAGCGGTTACAACCAGGGCGCGTCCGAGGGTAAGTATATCAATATTTTTTATTTTTATTCTTTATTTTACTCATCAATCTTCATGCCGATACCGATTCCCGATATCGCAAAAATATCGGAACTCGGTATCGGAATTCCGATACCGCAAATATCGGCCGATACCCGATACTTGCGGTATCGGAATGCTCAACACTAACAACTATAAAAGGTTTGCATGGCCACATGGCCATGCGCTAGTATCATTTGTGTTTGGCTGCTGCAAGTGGATAATCTACCACTCAGTATATATGTGGTGTGAGTCTGTTTAGCTTTGGGGCTGTACACTCAGGCAGGCAGCTAGTGTCAGTGGGGGCAATTAGCTTTGGCTTAGCATCTGGTTCCTTCATGTGTGCTGTTGGTACAGAAGAGTTCCAGAGCAAGCACAACCCTAGTTAGGGTATTTATCTCTGTGTACAGCGCGACTCTGTGAGGCAACAGAGCTCGCTTTCATTTCACATGGGGTGCATGGCAGGAATTAATGAAATGTGGTAGGAAAAAAAATGAAAATTTTACTTTTTCCCAGAAAAAAAGTTGACTTAGCATACCCCATATGTGGTGGAAAACTACTGTTTGGGGTCGTAGCAAGGACACATCCCTAGCTAGGCTAATAACATTGTAAGTATTTACTTATTTCAAAAGATTGCTTTGCAGTCCTCTGCTGGTGTATGGTCACTAGACCTTTTGGATTTCCTTCATTCCAGCAGCACCAGACACATATACCGTATATACTCGAGTATAAGCCAACCCGAGTATAAGCCGACCCCCCTAATTTTGCCACAAAAACTTGGAAAACGTATTGACTCAAGTATAAGCCTAGGGTAGGAAATGCAGCAGCTACCGGTGAATTTCAAAAATAACTAGATGGGTATTTCATGAAGGAACTACAGATAGTGCTTTGGAATGGTGCCCGAGCTGCCCCTGCAAGACTTTCACACTTGGGTGCCCCTCAGGCGCCGGTTTGGTGGGCGGGGCCACTCTGGGTCTGATTTAGTGGGTGGGGCTGCCCAGGGGCCGATTTGGTGGTTGGGGCCGCTCGGCTCGGGGGCCGATTTGGTGGTGGGGGCCGATTTGGTGGTCGGGGGCCGATTTGGTGGGTGGGGCTGCTCGGGGGCCGACTTGGTCGGCGGGGCCACTCGGAGGCGATTTGGTGGGCGGGGACGCTCGGGGGCCGATTTGGTGGGCGGGGCCAATTTGGTGGGCGGGGCCACTCGGGGGCCGATTTGGTGGGCGGGGGCCAATTTGGTGGGCAGGGCCGCTCGGGGGCCGATTTGGTGGGCGTGGCCACTCGGGAGCCGATTTGGTGGTTGGGGCCGATCGGGGGCCGATTTGGTGGTCGGGGCCGCTCGGGGGCCGATTTGGTGGGCGGGGCCGCTCGGGGTCCGATTTGGTAGGCGGGGCCGCTTGGGGGGCAATTTGGTGGGCGGGGCCACTCGGGGTCCAATTTGGTGGGTGGGGCCAGTCGGGGTCCGATTTGGTGGGCTGGGCACCTCAGGTGCCAATTTGGTGGGCGGGTCACTTTAAGAGCTGATATTATCTGCCAAAACCTGTGTCCTAGTGGGGTCATGTAGAGTTCGTAGGCGTTGGCATAGTAACTGGGTCTGACTGTGCATATCAATGAGCTAATCAGCCCAGGTGGCAGTTGGCAGTTATTTTGAAATTGCCTCAGAAATCAGGCCATTATAACCTTATGGGAAAATTTCCCTATTGAAATACATTGAGACAAAATTTTCAAACGCAAATTACGCCAAAACTACAAATCCGATCGGCACAAAAATTACTTAGCACACCTCTTGGGGACGCTGGCTTCGAAATGACACCTCACTGGAGTCGGTGAGTGCAGCGGTTCGGGCCGAATTAATTGCGGACTGAATAATAATAATAATAAGAAGAATAAGAAGTTAACTACGATGGAATAACAATATAGTGCTTTGTGCCAAAGCACTATAAAAATAGATGCTCCATAACGTTCATTATTGCCCCATAAGATGCTCCATATAAAGCTGTGCCACATATAAGTCTCCATATCGTTCATTGTTGCCCCATAGACGCTCCATATAAAGCTGTGCCACATATAGTGCTCTGCACCGTTCATTATGGCCCCCATAACTGCTCCATAGAAAGCTGTGCCCCATATAGAATGCTCTGCACCGTTCATTATGGCCCCATAGATGCTCCATAGAAAGCTGTGCCATATATAATACTCTGCACCGTTCATTTTGGCCCCATAGATGCTCCATAGAAAGCTGTGCCATATATAATGCTCTGCACCGTTGATTATGGCACCATAGATGCTCCATAGAAAGCTGTGCCCCATATAGAATGCTCTGCACCGTTCAGTATGGCCCCATAGATGCTCCATAGAAAGCTGTGCCATATGTAATGCTCTGCATTGTTGATTATGGCACCATAGATGCTCCATAGAAAGCTGTGCCCCATATAGAATGCTCTGCACCGTTCATTATTGCTCCAAAGAAAGCTGTGCCCCACATATAATGCTCTGCACCGTTCATTATGGCCCCATAGATGCTCCATAGAAAGCTGTGCACCATATAGAATGCTCTGCACCGTCATTATTGCTCCATAGAAAGCTGTGCCCCACATATAATGCTCTGCACCGTTCATTATGGCCCCATAGATGCTCCATAGAAAGCTGTGCCCCATATAGAATGCTCTGCACCGTTCATTATGGCCCCATAGATGTTCCATAGAAAGCTGTGCCCCATATAGAATGCTCTGCACTGTTCATTATGGCGCCATAGATGCTCCATAGAAAGCTGTGCCCCATATAGAATGCTCTGCACTGTTCATTATGGCCCCATAGATGCTCCATAGAAAGCTGTGCCCCATATAGAATGCTCTGCACCGTTCATTATGGCCACATAGATGTTCCATAGAAAGCTGTGCCCCATATAGAATGCTCTGCACCGTTGATTATTGCCCCATGGATGCTCCATAGAAAGCTATGCCATATATAATGCTGCTGCTGCTGCAATAAAAAAAAAAAATCACATACTCACCTCTCTTCGCTCAGGACGCCGGCGCTTTCAATATTTACCTGCTCCTCGTGCGGCTCCGTCTCCAGCACTGACGCTCAGCAGAGGGCGCGCACTGACTACGTCACCACGCTCTCTAACCTGAGCGTCACTGCTAGAGGACGCTGCAGATGGAGCCGCACCGGAGCGAGGAGCAGGTAAATATCGCGCAGCGCTGCGCTCTCCGTATACTTACCTACTCCCGGTGCTGTCCCTGCAGTCCCTGGCTTCCCCAGCACTGCATCTTCTTCCTGTAATGAGCGGTCACAGTTACTGCTCATTTACAGCAATGAATATGCGGCTCCACCTCTATGTGAGGTGGAGCCGCATATTCATTTCTGTAATGAGCGGTACCATGTGACCACTCAGTACAGGAAGAATCTGCAGCGCCAGGGACTGCAGGGACCGCGCCGGGAGTAGGTAAGTATAATTACACAGCCCCAGCCCCCTCCTCCCCTGCAGACCTCCCGGTATATGACTCGAATATAAGCCGAGAGGGGGACTTTCAGCCCCCAAAAATGGGCTGAAAATCTCGGCTTATACTCGAGTATATACTGTAGTCTGCATTTTCCATAGACTGACTTCAGTTAGACATTGTTTGCACTTGTATGGAATAGCAGTAACAAGTATTCCTTCACTGGATTATCTTTCAGCATCATGTTGCTTTAGAGCCACAATCTTAGCACCCTCAGACACTCTTTTCTCCTAAAAGAACTGTGTTTGTTGTCTGTTGAATTAATTCCAGCATCAAATGATATTACCACTCAAGCACATTGCACCTTTCTTCACAGTTCATTTCAGTGCTGTCTCCTTGATACCTCCAGTTTTCTATTGGACCATAAAAGCCCCATGCTATTTGATTGCTTGCACTTTGCTATTTTATTTGAAATACCCTACTGTCTAGTGAATTCATTTTTAATAATCTTTAATAAAATATTGTAATTTTAAATTCTCATACTCATTTGCCTCTTTATCCCTCCATATTATTGAGGTAGGATTTTGTTACACATGTTTGGTTCAAGGCAGGACCCAGAAGGGAAAGAGCACTATTTAACTTTTGGAGTGCAAAATTGGCTTGAATACAGTACGTTTACAGAGCCCTCGATGTGCCTAAACAATGGAAACCCCCCACAAGTGACCCCATTTTGAAAACTACACCCCTCAAGGAACTTATCTAGAATTATGATGAGCCCCTTGAATTTACAGGTGTTCCACAATCTTTTATAACATTAAGTAGTGAAAATGAGAAAAATAATTTTTTTCTGCTAAAAAGTAGTTTTTTTCCTGACATTTTTCATTTTCACAATGGTAGCAGTAGAAAATGGACCATAGAATTTGTTGTACAATGTCTCCTGAGGATGCTGATACCCCATATGTGGGGGAAATCTACTGTTTGGGCACACGGCAGTGCTCGGAAGTGAAGAAGCACGAGATGAATTTTGGAGAGCAAAATTGGCTGGAATAGATACCATGTCAGATTTGTACATCTCCTGAGGTGCTTAAACAGTGGACACCTCCATACATGACCCCATTTTGGAAACTAAACCCCTCAAGGAACTTATCTAGAGACCATACAATTTACCCCATATGTGGTGGAAAACTACTGTTTGGGCACACGGCAGGGCTCAGAAGGGAAAAAGCGCCAACTGAATTCTGGAGCTCAATTGTGTCTGAAATAGATTGAGAATACAGTGTCACATTTGAACAGCATCTAACATGCCAAAACAGCAGAAACTCACAAAGGAACTTAATGACTTTGCATCAACCTACATTTTCACCTACTTCCTCTGCACTATTTTTCACACCTGCTTAACCCTTTTGTACTGTAATATATGTAAAAAGCCAAGAAGCCAGAGCTGCCTATGGTTAGCACGCAATTCATAAAGTGCACGTGCACATATTGATTTCTAACTGTACTTTAAACATTTAGCAAACAATTGATCAGTTCTTTGAGCTACCCCACCACATCAAGGCATTCTCAGGTGGGGCAGTCCTACTCTACATTTTTTATATACATTGTGCCATTATGGCCTCCTAAATGTATTAAAAGCAAGACTATATTAAATGCAAACATACCTGAAGCATTTCTGAAACACTCCCATGGCGCCAAAAGGGCAAGAGCAGATAAAGGCCAACCAGGTCCGAACAAGACATCCGGACATTTCAGATCTGACCTCCACACTGCCAAACCAACAACCATGGATGAAGGGTGAAACAGGGCCAGACACAGATGCATAATAAAGTAGAGCCTATGGGGGATGGTAGGGCTGCCTTAAGTGTGTACAACAGCCTAGATCAATCACGATAAAGACAGATAAAATGGCATGCATAACCAAGCGCACACGGCAAAAATTGGTGGTCAGCCACAAACCAATATCAAATAAAAAAGCCAAGAAGCCAGCACTGCCTCAGTTTAATTTACGAAATTAGTATGTGCATATGCACTTTATGTATTGCATACTAACCATAAGCAGCGCTGGGTTCTTGTTTTTTTATTTGATGCTTCCTAAATACAAGGAAACAAAAAATAAACATAACACGTGTATCCCATCAATCCCAGCAAATCAAAGTGGAGTTATATGATAATTTCTCATTAATAAGGGTAGCTACAACTTCTTTTTTATTCTCTTGTTCTTCTGCTTATATATCATATTATTTGGAAATGTCATTAATAACGACAGACATCAGTTCATAAGAGTGATTGGAATAATACAGCTATTAAACAAATTTGCATAAGGTAAATGAATGGTGGGACAAATCTAGAATATAGGCCTGAGATTGGCCTTACTGATGTAATAAAAGGATGCACTCTTATAATATAAAGATTGCTATCATTCATTATGTATGAACAAGCAACTTGTTTCAGGTTAGGACATCAGGTACCATCTAATAGTATATTTAGACATACACCTCAGTTCACCTAATTCTCTCTGAGATTCTGCAGCTGTAATGACAAAATTGTGGCAGTGATCCTCCTCACTTTTAGCTACATATTGCTGGCACTGCTTTTTTCATATAGACTTAAACGGTCAGGCAAGGCTCTAGCCTTAGAGAGATTTAAAAAAATTATAATCATAAATCTGGCTTTGAATAGATCTTAATTTTTAATGTAAGGAACAATAAATTTAGCAATCTTCTTTATTGTTTCTAAAAGTTCCGAATCGCTTTCGGGTAGGCAGAAAAGAGGGAGTTAAGATATGCTCTGCATAAAGCTCACTGTTTCCCTTTGAAGAATAATCTTATTTGCAAGTCGTGTATAAAGAGTGTTTTGGTTCTTTCAGAGACCTTTGAAAATGTGTGTCCTCAGAGAACAGTGAAAGATAAACACCATTTCAAAGTGATAATATGTCAAAAGGAAGAAGTAATAACTACAAAATGATGAATTAGTTATATGCAACTCGATGACACAGGGAGGAGATGAGGTCAAGGTCACCAGTGCCTTTTGATGTTTATGGTCATTTAAAGGGAACCAGTCACAGGAAAAAAATGCTATTAATCTGCAGATATGGGGTTAATATACAGAATAATAGTGTTCTGAACCTACCAGAAGCCCAAACTTAGAGCCCCAGAGACCTGGAGGGGTGTGACCTTGTGTCTACCAGGTCTTTGGTGAGGGTAGCCTGAGGTACCAGGTACAACAGGTAGTACAGGTGCCACTCCAGAGCTGTCCCCAAGACTACAACAACTGACTGGGGGTCAGACAATCTGAGATCAGGGCAGGGAGCACAGGTTTGATACACGTAACTGAGGTCAGGAGCAGAGATGTCAGTAAAAATGATAAATGAAGCGGGTCAATAGCAGGAGAGACAGAACAAACATGCACCCACAGGAACTAGAGACTAGCAACTGGGATTAATGTTCAGGCAAGGAGTGGTGGGAAGAATTGCCTAATATAGAACCTGCTGGTGCGGGATAGGCGGGTGAACCTAATCTCTGCAGGACACAGCAGGGTTAAATTCCTGCCAAGCAGCCATGCCCCCCTAATGCCAAATGGAAAGCATATTATGATGCAGCAGTGCTGAGGAGTGCTGCAAGAGATGAGCCATCCTGACATGAGGAGAAGATGCGATGACCATTGTGAGAAGAGTGGCGTCGAGAAAGAATGCAAGATGCTGGCATGACTAGGACATTTGAGAATAAAAGTATACCAGTAAATTTTATCTTTTAATTAATTGTTGGGAAACAATCAGATTCTTAAAGAACTTGTCCCAGCAGGTTGAAAAATAAATAAAAAACTATATATATATATATATATATATATATATATATATATATATATATATATATATATATATATATATATACATAATTTGTATAATAAATAGATATACTTACATATTTAGTACATATATTTATATATAGTATATTTAGTTATGTTAACACTAACTTTACTCATAATAGCCCATTCTATTACAGTCCAACCTTGGTATCCCACCTCTCCAAGCTTCATCTTAGTCACCACCAGTAATTCCATCCAGGTGGAAGAAGAAGCTGAAAGGCAGCACTGAAAGTGGAACAGTGGGGAAATATAAAGTATAGATTAATGTAGCTTTTTCATCTTAGCAGGTAGGTCATTTAAAAACCTATTTAACACATGGTATGATGTAATGGTTTGACAATAAATGGAATCTGTCAGTAGGTCAACACTCCTAAGTCGAAGAAAATGATACCTTGATATTTGCGATCCAGTGGTTTATTCCATAGAAATCTTAATTTTTCTTACTGTAAATTTTATGAGCCATTCCAGGTTAAAGGTTGGACAATGGTCTGCACACAGTACCATGCTATGACCTACCCAATCGACACTTCTTTGCGAGAAAAGCCATCCCAGCCCTCCACCAGCATGTCAAAGACCGCATTGTTCATGCACTGAGGCAATCAGTCAGTAGAAAGGTGCACCTCACAACAGATGCATGGACCAGTAGGCATGGCCAGGAACGTTACGTGTCCATGACGGCACACTGGGTTAATGTGGTGGATGCAGGGTCCACAGAGGACAGCCATAGTGGGACAGTTCTGCCTAGCCCATGGTCTAGGAAACAGTTGGCTGTAGGCGTTCGCCACCCCTCCTCCTCCTCCAGAAGCGAAAGCTCGTCCACAGACCGCAGTCCCACGACCACTCCATCTGCAGCTGCCAGTGTTGCACACGAGGTGTTCCATTATCGAACAGCTAATGGTAAGCGTCAGCAGGCTGTGTTAGAAATGAGGTGTTTGGGCGACAACAGACACACCGCGGAAGTACTGGCCGAGTACTTGCAGCAAGAAACTCAGTCATGGCTGGGCAGTGTACATCTTGAGGCAGGCAAGGTAGTCAGTGATAACGGAAGGAATTTTATGGCTGCCATAGCCCTTTCAGAACTGAAACACATACCTTGCCTGGCTCACACCTTGAACCTGGTGGTGCAGTGCTTCCTGAAAAATTATTTGGGGTTACCAGACCTGCTCCTGAAGGTGCGAAGACTTTGCTCGCACATCCGCCGGTCGCCCGTACAATCAGCGATTGCTGAATCTTCCCCAGCACCACCTCATAATCGACATTGCAACAAGGTGGAACTCCACACTGCACATGCTTCAAAGGCTGTGCGAACAGAGGCGTGCTGTAATTTATTTGTGGGAGGATACACATACACGGGCAGGCAGTTGGATGGCAGACATGGAGTTGTCTGGTGTGCAGTGGTCGAAGCTACAAGTCCTCTGTCAAGTCCTTCAGTGTTTTGAGAAATGCACATGGCTGTTAAGTGCAGACGATGCCATCATAAGCATGAGCATCCCATGAATGTGTCTGCTGATGCAAAGTTTGATGCACATTAAGGAGCAGGCGTCTGCAGCCGAGGAGGAGGGAAGCCTTGATGACAGTCAGCCATTGTCTGCTCAGGGAACTCTCCTGGATGAGGTGGCAGACGAGGAGGAGGAGGAGGAGGAGGATGATGATGGGGATGAATATTTATGGGAGGAGGATGCTTCTCAGGGTGCAGTTTAACTGGTGACGTTGCAAGGTCAGGTACAGGGTTTTTGCGGGACACAAGTGATGTTGATTTGCAAGAAAGTGCTCCTCAACCCAGCACAAGCAGTGAATTGACACCTGGAACATTGGCCCACATGGCTGAGTATGCCATGCGTATCCTAAAAAGGGACCCCCGCATTATCAAAATGATGACCGATGACGATTACTGGTTGGCCTGCCTCCTGGATCCACGATATAAAGGAAAATGACAAAATATCATGCCACATGAGAACCTTGAGCATATATTGGCTACCTAACAAGCAACTCTTGTAGACCGTTTGGTTCAGGCATTCCCAGCAGACAGCGGTGGTGATGGTTCTCACACGAGCTGTCGGGGGCAACATGACAGAGGTGTTAGAGGTGCACAAATCTGAAGTGGCGTTGGACAGAGGGGTTTTATGACCAGGTTGTGGAGTGATTTAGCAATGACCTAAGACACGACAGGTACTGCTGCAAAGTAACAGGAGACAGCATTTGTCCAGTATGGTTACAAACTATTTTTCTTCCCTTATCGATGTTCTCCCTCACAGGTCATTCCCCTTTGATTACTGGGCATCTAAAATAGACACCTGGCCTGAATTGGCAGAATATGCATTACAGGAGCTCGCTTGCCTAGCTGCTAGTGTGCTATCAGAAAGTCTTCAGTGCTACTGGTTCAATACTGACCGAAAAAAGGAGACGTCTGGCTACCCAAAATGTTGATGATCTAACCTTCATTAAAATGAACTAATCATGGATTTCAAATTATTTTGCCTCACTTTCCCCTGCTGACACGTAACTTGCCTGAAAAATGTCTTACTTTTGTCCTCCTCTTACTGACTGCTCCAATTCCTCCATTTGCAGCTGCTGAATGTCCACCATAAGCCATTTTTATACCTCCCCAACTGGGCTGACTCCCCCCACAGGGCCGTGGTCACCACTTGGTGCAAGCACCCGTGCGAGTGCCGTTTGCCTGGACAGGTGGGTGTGCCCACTCTTGGGCACTGGCACAGGGTCCCTCATAGTACAATGAAGTGTCTCTGACGGTGGTGGTGCACAACCAACGTCAGTCACACCGTCATAATATGAGGGGCCCTGTGCCAGTACCGCCAACCACGAGAGAGTGTTCCCCCCAGCTCTAACAGTGCTCTACCACTTGCAAAACTTACCTCTCCCTGCTCCACCACTGTGTAATCTGTGCTGTTAAATCCTTCAATGGCACTGCCAATACAAAGTGGTTGAAATGATAGCTGATAGTAAAAATATACAGGGGCCCTGGCCTCCATTTAGACCAGTTAATACTTTGCGCCAACTACCACTGTCTGCTACTCAGCAGAGGAGCACACTCCTGTACCTAGCTATGCCACCTGTTTATTTATGAACAATTTTTTGACAGACATTTAGACAACTTTATTATTTTGGCCTACTGTGTCAGCCACTCATTACAGTTGTCCTCCACTAAATAAAGCAATGCCGCCTATTTAGTCCTGTTACCAATTTTGAACTGCTTTTATCCTACTAACTGTGTTAGCCTTTCATTACAGTTGTCCTCCACTGAACAAAGCTAAGCCGCCTGTGTACTCCTGTTATCACTTTTGAACTGTATTTAGCCTACTTTATCATTTGGGCCTACTGCCTGTGTCTGGCTGTCAGCCACTCATTACAGTTGTCCTCCTCCACTGAACAAAGCAATGCTGCCTGTGTACTCCTGTTACCAATTTTGAACTTCATTTAGCCTACTTTTTTATTTTGGGCCCACTAAGTCTCTCTGCGCCACTCATTACAGTTGTCCTCCTCCACTGAACAAAGCAATGCCGCCTGTGTACTCCTGTTACCAATTTTGAACTGCATTTAGCCTACTTTTTATTTTGGGCCTACTAAGTCTGTCTGCGCCACTCAATACAGTTGTCCTCCACTGAACAAAGCTATGCCGCATGTGTACTCCTATTACCAGTTTTGAACTGCATTTAGCCTTCATTTGAGCCTATATATGTGTTTCCTCCTCATCCTGCCCATTGCCCAACCACTGCTAGATGAGTCTGCTGGTACATTGACCCAGACCACTACATTCCCCTTGCACTCTACACAGCCAGAATCTGACCCTGCTGAAAGTCAAGTTCCCCTTCCCACATACTATACCACCTTACACGGGGACAAAGAGGAAGGTGCAGATGAAAGTGCAGGTTCCTTCATCAGGTGGAGGGGGGCATACTCTGGCACTGGCACAGGGCCCCTCATAGTACGCAAAAGTGTCTCTGGCAGTGGGAGGCACCACCCGCCGTCAAACACACCGCCGTACTAAGAGGGGCCCTGTGCCAGTGCCAACTAGTGCCCCCCCCCCTGCTTGCTCAGGATCACAGCACTTGCAAAGTTGAAATACCTCTCCCTGCTCCACCGACGTGATGTATTCTGCGTTTCCTGGGCCCACGAAAATCTTGAACCAGTTCTACCCCCCCTACAACTTTAGCCAAATGACCCCCTGTTTTCAATGCCTAACTATTATTATAAAGTAAATTAAGATTGACAAGATTCAGTAATACGAATTGATGTTTTTGGCATTAAAATGGGCACTGTAGGTGTTTTCCTGTCCTCCACTCACTGCCGACTTTGATTCCCCATTGACTTGCATTGGGTTTCGTGTTTCAGTCGGCCCCCGACTTTTCGCAATAATCGGCCGATTTCACCCGACCCGACTTTTGAGAAAGTCGGGTTTCACAAAACCCGACTTGATCCTAAAAAAGTAAGTTGCTCAACTCTAATCATCACAAATAACCATATAAAAAACTGAATTTGTGAGTAAATCCTTATAGAAAAATTCACAATATGCAAAACGGTCCAGTAAAGAGTTTTATATTACACTTTTCCCTTAGAATTCCATTATTAAAATAATTTCCACAGCAAAAAATGAATGCATTTACATGCAGTTTTTACCATAGGGCAGCAATAGTGTACCAGAGAGTCACACATTCTGGGAAATGGGAATATACCCAAAGGCAGAAAAAAGGTAACTAATATAAAATGAACAAAACCATAAAATCAGAATGTAAATTCTGATCATACTCTAGAGCTAAGAAGGGAAGGGAAAGGATTGAGCAGCTTCATTTTCTGCAAGGTGTTTTTTTTGTCTTTATACAGAGAAAAACAAAAGTTGCAGGTGCACTTGTCATTACAGATTGCAATGTCACTCAAGTAATTAAGGGTTTCAATTAATGTTTTCCAGGAACTCTTAAATGTCATGCCACAGGAGGAACACTTCTCACATGCCTCTAGTGCACAGCAGCTCATTATTGCTGTACTAATCCAGTGTGTGATATACCGAGCGCCACCCCAACGCTAGCACCGAATGCCAATATCATGTACCTAAAGAGCGGATACTTTGCACTCCACATGATGGTAAAGCAGCTACATTGCACGTAATACAACAGCAACTATTAGACATGAGTGGCATTGGCAAGATCCTCAATTCTGTTACTTTAACCCGTTAACGACCGCCGATACACCTTTTAACGGCGGCAGTTAAGGGTACTTAAACCACAGCGCCGTTAATTAACGGTGCTGTGGAAAAAGTGTATAGCGCCCCCCAGAGTTGGATTTTCTCTGGGGTCTCGGTTGCCGAGACCCCAGAGAACATGATTCGGGGTTTTGTTACCGACCCCCGGGTTGCGATCGTTTACCGGCGGTGCAAAATAAAAAAAAGCGATTTCCCATTTAATTTTTCTGTCCTCCGATGTGATTGCACATCAGAGGACAGAGAAATGGGGTCCCGATAGCCTCCCGATACTTACCTGTCTCCTCTGGTGCTCCTCGTGTCTCCCGATGGGCGCCGCCATCTTGTCACGGCCAAAAAATGGCGAGCGCATGCGCAATGCGCCCGCCGGCCGACACCCGGAAAATCTTTGGGGTCTCGGCTGACAGGGGTAGCAGAGACCCCTGTTTTGCGATCGCCGGTAATTAACTGTTTACCGACAGCCGCAAAAAAAAAAGCGATCTGACAGAGAAGTAGGGGGATTCAGGGACCCTGCTATACTTACCGGTGTCCCTGGGTCCTCCTGTGTCCCCTCCTGCCCGCCGGTTTCTTCATCCGGTAAGAAAATGGCAGGCGCATGCACAGTGCGCCTGCCATGATCTGTTGGCCAGCAGCTGGAGGAGTTGCGTTAGGGTTGGGGCTAAATTTAGGGTTAGGGTTGGGGCTAAATTTAGGGTTAGGGTTAGGGTTGGGGCTAAATTTAGAGTTAGGGTTAGGGTTGGGGCTAAATTTAGGGTTAGGGTTAGGGTTGGGGCTAAATTTAGGGTTAGAGCTAGGGTTAGGCTTCTTTCACACTTGCGTCAGTACGGGGCTGTCGCAATGCGTTGGCCCGACATACCAATGCACGTTGTGAAAATTGTGCACAACATGGGCAGCGGATGCAGTTTTTCAGCGCATCTGCTGCCCAGTCAATGTCCTGGGGAGGAGGGGGTGGAGTTACGGCCATGCATGCGTGGTCGGCAATGGCAGACGCGACGTACAAAAAAACATTACATTGAACTTTTTTGTGACGACGGTCCACCAAAACACAACGGATCCAGTGCACGACGGATGCGACGTGTGGCCATCCGTCGCGATCCGTCGGCAATAGAAGTCTATGGGCAAAAAAAGCATTCTGCGGGCATATTTGCAGGATCCATTTTTTGTCCAAAATGACGGATTGTGACGGATGCCACACGACGCAAGTGTGAAAGTAGCCTTAGGGCTAGGGTTAGGGTTGGGGCTAAAGTTAGGGCTAGGGTTAGGGTCGGGCTAGGGTTAGGGTTGGGGCTAAAGTTAGGGCTAGGGTTAGGGTTGGGGCTAAATTTAGGGTTAGGGCTAGGGTTAGGGTTGGGGCTAAAGTTAGGGCTAGAGTTGCGGCTAAATTTAGGGTTAGAGTTGGGATTAGGGTTAGGGTTTGGATTAGGGTTGGTATTAGGGTTAGGGTTGACATTAGGGTTACGCTTGGGATTAGGGTTAAGGTTAGGGTTGGGATTAGCGTTAGGGGTGTATTGGGATTAGGGTTAGGTTTGAGGTTAGGGTTGAGATTAGGATTAGGGGTGTGTTGGATTTAGGGTTTTGATTAAGGTTTTGGTTAGGGTTGAGATTAGGGTTGTTTTGGGGTTAGGGTTGTGATTATCATTAGGGTTGTGATTAGGATTATGGATCGGGTTGGGATTAGGGTTAGGGGTGTGTTGGGTTAGGGTTGGAGTTAGAATTGGGGGGTTTCCACTGTTTAGGTACATCAGGGGGTCTCCAAACATGACAGCCAATTTTGCGCTCAAAAAGTCAAAAGGTGCTCCCTCAGTTCTGAGCTCTGCTGTGCGCCCAAACAGTGGTTTGCCCCCACATATGGGGCATCAGCATACTCGGGATAAATTGGACAACAACTTTTGGGGTCCAATTTCTCCTGTTACCCTTGTGAAAATAAAAACTTAGGGGCTAAAAAATCTTTTTTGTGGAAAAAAAATATTTTTTAATTTTCACGACTCTTCATTATAAACTTCTGTGAAGCACTTGGGCATTCAAAGTTCTCATCACACATCAAGATAAGTTCCATGGGGGGTCTAGTTTCCAAAATGGGGTCACTTGTGGGGGGTTTCTACTGTTTAGGTACATCAGGGGCTCTGAAAATGCAACATAATGCCCGTAGCCCATTCTATCAAAGTCTGCTTTCCAATACGGCGCTCCTTCCCTTCCGAGCTCTGCCATGCGCTCAAACAGTGGTCCCCCCACATATGGGGTATCAGCCTACTCAGCATAAATTGCACAATAAATTTTGGGGTCCAATTTCTCCTGTTACCCTTGTGAAAGTAAAAATTTGGGGGCAAAAAAATCATTTTTGTGGAAAAAATATGATTTTTTATTTTCATGGCTCTACATTATAAACTTCTGTGAAGCAGTTGGGGGTTTATAGTGCTCACCACACATCTAGACATGCTCTTTGGGGGTATAGTTTCCAAAGTGGGGTCACTTGTGGGGGATTTCTACTGTTTAGGTACATCAGGAGCTCTGCAAATGCAACATGACGCCCACAGACCATCCCATCAAAGACTGCATTCCAAGCGGCGCTCCTTCCCTTCTGAGCCCCGATGGGTGCCCAAACAGTGCCCCCCCACATATGGGGTATCAGCATACTCAGGACAAACTGGTCAACAGATTTTGGGGTCCAGTGTCTCCTGTTACCCTTGAGAAAATAAAAAATTTCAGGCTAAAAAATCATTTTTGAGGGGAAAAAAAAGGATTTTTTATTTTCACGGCTCTACTTTATAAATTTCTGTGAAGCACTTGGGGGTTTAAAGTGCTCACCACACATCTAGATAAGTTCCTTAAGGGGTCTAGTTTCCAAAATGGGGTCACTTGTTGGGGGATTCTACTGTTTAGGCACATCAGGGGCTCTCCAAACGTGACATGGCGTCCGATCTCAATTCCAGCCAATTCTACATTGAAAAAGTAAAACAGCACTCCTTCTCTTCCAAGCTCTGCGGTGCGCCCCAACAGTGGTGTACCCCCACATATGGGGTATCAACGTACTCAGGAGAAATTCCAAAACAACATTTGTGGCCTAATTTCTCCTGTTACACTTGTAAAAATAAAAATTTGGGGGCAAAAAATCATTTTTGTAGAAAAAATGCAATTTTTTATTTTCACGGCTCTACATTATAAACTTCCGTGAAGCACCTGGGGGTTTAAAGCGCTCACCACACATCTAGATAAGTTCCTTAAGGGGTCTAGTTTCCAAAATGGGGTCACTTGTGGGGCTTTCCACTGTTTAGGCACATCAGGGGCTCTCCAAACGCGACATGGCGTCCGATCTCAATTCCAGCCAATTCTACATTGAAAAAGTAAAACGGCACTCCTCTTCCAAGCTCTGCGGTGCGCCCAATCAGTGGTTTACCCCCACATATGGGGTATTGACATACTCAGGAGAAATTGCACAACAACTATTGTGGTCTAATTTCTCCTGTTACCCTTGTGAAAATTAAGATTTGTGGGCAAAAAGATCATTTTTGTGTAAACAAATGCAATTTTTTATTTTTACGGCTCTATGTTATAAACTTCTGTGAAGCACTTGGGGGTTCAAAGTGCTCACCACACATCTAGATATGTTCCTTAAGGGGTCTAGTTTCCAAAATGGTGTCACTTGTGGAGCGTTTCCACTGTTTAGGCACATCAGGGGCTCTCTAAACGTGACATGGCATCCGATCTCAATTCCAGTCAATTCTGCATTGAAGAAGTAAAACGGCGCTCCTTCTCTTCCAAGCTCTGCGGTGCGCCCAAACAGTGGTTTACCCCCACATATGGGGTATCGGCGTGTTAAGGAGAAATTGCACAACAAAATTTATGGTTACATTTTTGTTTTAACACTTGTGAAACTAAAATAATGGTGTTGTAAAAATGAGAAATTGCTGGTCAACTTTTAACCCTTATAACTCCCTAACAAAAAAAAATGTGTTTCCAAAATTGTTCTGATGTAAAGTAGACATGTGAACAAGTAGACATTGTTTATTAACTATTTTTTGTGACATATCTCTCTGATTTAAGGGCATAAAAATACAAAGTTTGAAAATTGCAAAATTTTAAAAATTTTCGCCATATTTCCGTTTTTTTCATAAATAATCACAAGTAATATCGAAGAAATGTTACCACTAACATGAAGTACAAGATGTCACGAAAAAACAATCAGCAGGATCCGTTAAAGCGTTCCAGAGTTATAACTTCATAAAGTGACAGTGGTCAGAATTGTAAAAATTGGCTCGGTCATTAAGTACCAAATTGGCTCTGTCACTAAGGGGTTAATGTAGTTTTAAAATTGAATTGTTATTTCCATGGAATATGTATTTTACCCTCCAGCATTTTATTGTCACATGACTTTATGTTTGAAATATCCCTGCTGGCTCCAAGAAAGGAGGAGAAACTTACTGTCAGATCACAGCAATAGTTCCTATTAAACTCTTATTTAATCCCTTGCCTCTTGTGTGAGCCGCTCCTAAGGCCCCTTCACATTTAGCGACGCTGCAGCGATACCGACAACGATCCGGATCGCTGCAGCGTCGCTGTTTGGTCGCTGGAGAGCTGTCACACAGACCGCTCTCCAGCGACCAACGATGCCGGTAACCAGGGTAAACATCGGGTAACTAAGCGCAGGGCCGCGCTTAGTAACCCGATGTTTACCCTGGTTACCATGCTAAAAGTAAAAAAAAACAAACACTAGATACTTACCTACAGCCGTCTGTCCTCCAGCGCTGCGCTCTGCTTCTCTGCACTCCTCCTGTACTGTCTGTGAGCTGGAAAGCAGAGCGGTGACATCACCGCTCTGCTTTCCGGCTCACAGACAGTACAGGAGGAGTGCAGAGCACAGCGCTGGAGGACAGACAGCGTTAGGTAAGTATCTAGTGTTTGTTTTTTTTTACTTTTAGGATGGTAACCAGGGTAAACATCGGGTTACTAAGCGCGGCCCTGCGCTTAGTTACCCGATGTTTACCCTGGTTACCAGTGAAGACATCGCTGGATCGGTGTCACACACGCCGATCCAGCGATGTCTTCAGGGAGTCCAGCGACGAAATAAAGTTCTGGACTTTATTCAGCGACCAACGATCTCCCAGCAGGGGCCTGATCGTTGGTCGCTGTCACACATAACGATTTCATTAACGATATCGTTGCTACGTCACAAATAGCAACGATATCATTAACAATATCGTTATGTGTGAAGGTACCTCTAGACACTGCAGTGCAAGAACTTCTGAGGGATCCAAAGTTTGAGGTCCAATTTGCACAGCATGTAGAAATTACTTTTACAGAAAAAAACATGCTGAAAAAACTTAAAAGACCATTTAGGATGACTTTGCAAGATTCTTCAGTGAATATGATTTTGTGAGTGAAACCATTCTACACTGGTCTTTTAAAAAAATAAATAAAAGCCATTAATGTGTTTTTATACTTGGTGTCCCCTCAATATTGAGGTCATACTCTAGTTGTGTCCACATGAGATAGATGTGAGGCACTTTATATTCAGTTTATTTCTATGTGCTATAGGCACTCCAAGCTTGTTTAGACTGAAAAAAGTGAATTCGCTTACAGTATATACTACATGTCAATACAATATTTTTGTACACACTTATGTGCAAAAGGACAAATTATTTATAAATGTATCTAACATTTCACCTAACCTGAAGACCTGACAAACTAATGTTTATTAACACTTGATGGCATATCATAAGAAATGCCATGTGCCATTATTTGCTGATTGGTGGAGTCCATTATTATTATTATTATTAATTTATATAGCACCATTAATTCCATGGTGTTGTACATGAGAAAGGAGTTACATACAGAGTTATAGATAACGTTTACAGTAAACATGTTTACAGTGACAGACTGGTACAGAGGGGAGAGGACCCTGTCCTTGCGGACTCACATTCTATGGGATAGTGGGGAAGAGGCAGAAGGTAGGGGCGAGGCAGGGGTGATGGCAAGGCGGCGGCTCTGGCGATGGCGAGGCGGCGGCTCTGGTGAGGCGGCGGCTCTGGCGATGGCGAGGTGGCAGCTCTGGCGATGGCGAGGCGGCAGATTGGTTATTGCAGGCTGTAGGCTTTCTTGAAGAGATGGGTTTTCAGGTTCCGTCTGAAGGATCCGAGAGTGGTGGATAGTCGGACGTGTTGAGGCATGGAATTTCAGAGGATGGGGGATATTCAGGAGAAATCTTGGAGGCGATTGTGTGAGGAACGAATAAGTGTGGAGGAGAGTAGGAGGTTTTGGGAGGATCGAAGATTACGTGAGGGAAGATAGTGGGAGATTAGTTCAGAGATATAGGAGGGGACAGGTTGTGGATGGCTTTGTAGATCAGTGTTAGTAGTTTGAACTGGATTCGTTGGGGAATTGGGAGCCAGTGGAGTGAATTGCAGAGGGGAGAAGCAGGGGAGTAGCGAGGAGAGAGGTGGATTAGCCGGGAAACAGAGTTGAGGACAGACTGGAGTGGTGCACGACAGTTAGCAGGGAGGCCACAGAGGAGGGTGTTGCAGTAGTCGAGGCGGGAGATGATGAGGGCATGCACAAGAGTTTTGGTAGATTGTGGGCTGAGGAAGGGACAGCTTCTGGCAATATTTTTGAGTTGGAGGCGACAGGAGGTGGCAAGAGTTTGAACGTGCGGTTTGAAGGACAGGGCAGAGTCGAGAGTTACCCCGAGGCAGGGGATTTCAGGTGCGGTAGAGAGTGTGATGCTGTTTACCATAATAGATAGGTCAGAAAGGGGGGATACGTGAGATGGGGAAAAGATGATGTGTTCGGTTTTGTCTGCATTGAGTTTTAGGAAGCGAGAGGTGAAGAAGGAGGATATGGCTGACAGACACTTCGGGATTCTGGACAGCAGAGAGGTGACATCTGGGCCAGAGAGGTAGATCTGATGTTCGTCCGCATACATGTGGTACTGGAAGCCATGGGACTTTATGAGTTGTCCTAGGCCAAAGGTATAGATGGAAAAAAGTAGGGGCCCTAGGACAGAGCCTTGAGGGACTCCAACAGAGAGAGGGCGGGATGAGGAGGTAGTGTGGGGGAGGGAAACGCTAAATGTGCGTTTGGAAAGGTATGAGGCAATCCAGGACAGGGCAAGGTCTTTGATGCCAAGGGAAGAAAGAATCTGTAGCAGTAGGCAGTGATCGACTGTGTCGAAAGCAGAGGACAGGTCAAGAAGGAGGAGGATGGAGAACTGTCTGTTAGCTTTGGCTATGAGTAAGTCAATAGTAATTTTTGGCAGGGCAGTTTCAGTGGAGTGGTGGGGGTTGAAGCCAGATTGGAGGATGTCAAGGAGAGAGTTAGATGAGAGGTGGGAGGAAATTTGAGCATGGACATGCTGCTCAAGGAGTTTTGAAGCAAACGGGAGCAGTGATATGGGGCGGTAGCTGGGCATAGCCGTTGGGTCAAGGTTAGTTTTTTTGAGGATGGGTGTGATGGTGGCATGTTTGAAGGCAGAGGGGAAGGTACCAGAAGATAGCGATAGGTTGAAGAGATGCGTTAGGGCTGGAATGAGCGTGTTAGTGAGGTTGGGAAGCAGGTGGGAGGGGATGGGGTCAAGTGCACAGGTGGTGAGATGCAATTTGGAAAAGAGCCGAGTAAGCTCTCTTTCAGTGATGTTGGAGAGGGAGGTTATTAGGGAAGGGCAGAGGTCTGGTATATGGAGTGGTTGGGGTTGCGGAACAGTTAGGCTAGGGTCACATTGCGTTAGTGCAATCCGTTTAGCGCTAGCGGATTGCGCTAACGCATTGTTTTCTATGGGGCTGCGGTCGGGGTCGCGGTAACGTCCCCGCTCTCGCAGATCCCCGATCTGCGAGAGCGGGGAACGGACCGCGGGCGCGCCTCGGACGCTGCTTGCCGCGTCCGTGGCGCACCATGAAACACCGGCGCGTCGCTAGCGCGTGCCGAACATGGCACGCGCTAGTGAAGCGCGTTCCCATTGCCTTCAATGGGCGCGTTAACGGACGCGTTGCACGGCGTTAATTTCGCCGTGCAACGCTGTCCGTTAAACGCGGTCCCATAACGCAATGGGAACCCAGCCTTAGGATTTGCCTTGTTTGGTCGATCTTGTTTTTGAAGTAGGTGGCAAAGTCCTCGGAAGAGATTAGAGGAGTTGGAGGTGGCATTGGTGGGCAGAGGAGGAAGGTAAATGTGCTGAATAGTTGTTTTGGGTTGTAGGATAGTGAAGTAACAAGATTAGTGAAATAGGTCTGTTTAGCGGAGGTGAGGGCTAATTTGAAGTCAAATGAAGCTTGTTTGAAAGCAGTGAAGTCGTCTGGCAGGCGTGTTTTCTTCCAACGCCGCTCCGCAACCCTGGATGCTTGTCAAAGTTTTTTTGTGAGATTGTTATGCCAAGGTTGCCTATTGGTTCGTCACACTGTGCCATGCATGAGAGTGGCGACTGAGTCTATGGCTGATGTGAGGGTGGAGTTATAGAAAGCGGTGGCGCTGTCCGTGTTGTGGAGTGAAGATATGGAGGACAGGGGTAGGAGAGAGTCTGAGAGTCTGTGAATGTCTAGATGTGCATGGTTTCTGCGAGGATGTGGTAATGGCTGGACATGGGGGGCAGGTGAGGAGGACAAGGATGAGAAGGTGAGTAGATGGTTGTCAGATAAGGGGAAGGGAGAGGTTGTGAGATTAGATAAGGAACAGAGGCGGGTGAAGATGAGGTCTAGCGTATGTCCGTCTGTGTGGGTGGCTGTGGAGGACTACTGAGTGAGTCCAAAGGATGAAGTAAGGGACAGTAGCTTGGAGGCTGCTGGCTGGCGGGTGTCAGTAGGGATATTAAAGTCACCCATGATGATGGTGGGGATGTCAGCAGAGAGAAAGTGAAGAAGCCAGGTGGAGAATTGGTCGATGAAGGCAGTGGCTAGAGCCCGGTGGTCAGTATATGACAGCCATTTGGAGATTGGAGGGAGCGTAGATACGGACAGAGTGAACCTCGAAAGAAGGGAGGATAAGGGAGGGTGGGGGTTGGATAGGGTTGAAGTCCATACAGTCATACTGATGACACAGAAGTGCCATCCAAATTTTATCTGCACAATACTAATTCACATATTGATCATGTGCAAAGAGACACAACCAGTCATGTGCAAACCCATACAAAGTAGAGATGTCTATAACAACATAGCTGGCTACAGACATGAACATGGATGTTAAGTTGAGATGACATTGGGATAGGATTTTATTTCAACATGTTTGCTTAAATGATTGGCACATGACAATATTTTGAATACATTCAAGCTAGGCAAACTACCAAACATGGCAACTCCTCTAGATAAGAACACATGCAACATGTTACTAAATGAAAAATACTATCAATGAGATACAAGGCAGTCTATAACTTGTCCCCTACTTGTGTGACCTCATTATTTGCCCTAAACTGTATCTGCTCCTCAAACAAAATGTCTCCTGTATGTCTCCCTTATTCAGAAATTCAATATCCAAAAAGGCAGACTCTCCGCCAATTGAAACCTTCCAATGCAACTTGAAAACCCACCCATCATGACAGCCTACAACAACTTCCCTGCTGATGCCACACATCTATATGAGCAAATTTTTCACTCACCTACTTACTTTTTTGCCCATGTAGATTGAAGACCCTCACTGGCAGAGAGTTTTTGTGGTATATTCCCATTTGATTGAAGGAACAGTTTGCATCTTCCTTACATAACTTTGGAACAAAGGCAAGGGTTGTCCATTAAATTTATGCACGGAGGGCAAGTATACAGCAGTGGCCCATGACTAGCCGCCCATGTATACTGTGTTTACCTCTGACTGCTCCATTAGAGGAGGGGAGAATTCAAGGCTTTAAAAAGATAAAGCCGTGGTAATAATGGGATAATGTCCTCCACTCATACTTGATGGCACCTGTTTGAACTTATCAGTATAAAAGACAACTATCCACAACCTCAAACAGTCACACTCCAAACTCCACTATGGTGAAGACCAAAGAGCTGTCGAAGGACACCAGAAACAAAATTGTAGCCCTGCACCAGGCTGGGAAGACTGAATCTGCAATAGGCAAGCAACGTGGAGTGATTAAATCAACTGTGGGAGCATTAATAAGAAAATGGAAGACATACAAGACCACTGAAAATCTCCCTCAATCTGGGGCTCCATGCAAGATCTCACCCTGTGGGGTCAAAATGATTACAAGAACAATGAGCAAAAATCCTAGAACCACATGGGGGGACCTAGTGAATGACCTGCATAGAGCTGGGACCACTGTAACAAAAGCTACCATGAGTAACACACTACACTGCCAGGGACTCAGATCTTGCAGTGTCCCCTTGCTTAAGCCAGTACATGTCTGGGCCCGTCTGAAGTTTGCTAGAGAGCATTTGGATTATCCAGAATAGTATTGGGAGAATGGCATATGGTCTGATGAAAACAAAACTGTTTGGTAGAAACAAAACTAGTCATTTTTGGAGTAGACAGAATGCTGAGTTGCATCCAAAGAACACCATACCTACTGTGAAGCATGGGAGTGGCAACATTATGCTTTGGAGCTGTTTCTCTGCAAAGGGACCAGGACGACTGATACGTGTACATGAAAGACTGAATGGGGCCATTTATCATGAGATTTTGAGTGCAAACCTCCTTCAATCACCAAGGGTATTGAAGATGAAATGTGGATGGGTCTTTCAGCATGATAATGATCCCAAGAACACTGCCGGGGCAACGAAGGAGTGGCTTCGTAAGAAGCATATGAAGGTCATGGAGTGGCCTAGACAGTCTCCAGATCTCAACCACATAGAAAACCTTTGGAGGGAGTTGAAAATCTGTGTTGCCCAGCAACAGGCCCAAAACATCACAGCTCTAGAGGAGATCTTCATGGAGGAATGGGCCAACATACCACTAACAATGTGTGTCAACCTTGTAAAGACTTACAGAAAACGTTTGACTCCTGTCATTGCCAACAAAGGATATATAACAAAATATTGAGATGAACTTTTGTTAATGACCAAATACTTATTTTCCACCATAATTTGCAAACCAAATCTTGCCAAATCAGACAAGGTGATTTTCTGAATATTTTTTTTTTTACTCTCATAGTTGTGGTCTACCTATGATGTCAATTACAGGCCTCTCTCATCTTTTTAAATGGGGGAACTTGCACAATTGGTGGCTGACTAAATACATTTTTTACCCACTGTACATTGAGCTGACAATTACAGGTGGTGTAGTGGTCAGTGTTGTAAGGCCGTAACAGTTGTATAACTAGTTGCTTGGCTGTGGAACATCAGCATTCAAAATAGAACTATTGATTAACTATATAAAATTCACCATCAAGTGGGATTAATATATCAGACAATATAAATAACATCCTTACCATAGATCTCACTCCCACTATACAGATATGGTACATGAACAAGTTAAGTACATAGAAGCCGTAAAACAACCTACTACACATATATGGTACAAGAACCAAGCTTTAGGGGTTTCACATCTTTCCAATGATTCAAACAATGTCATGATTCATCTTTATTCCCAGTGCTATAGGCTAGTCACTGGAACACAAGCATGTGATTTGCACAGTTGCAGTCAAATATTTACTAGTTTCTCATCTGCTTCTTTGAATGTTAGGCCATGTTCACAAGTTTAACATTTGGTTACTGTTTTACAGTACTATTTGTAAGCCAAAATCAGGAGAGCAACAATCAGAGGAAAAGAAACACGTGCACCGCTTCAGCATTTTTCATCCACTCTTGGTCTTACAAATACTGTTAAATACTGACCAAATGCTGAATGTTTGAATGCGGCCTTATCGTTAGAAAGGCGGCCTGGAATCTAGTCACTGTTTGACCCCCAACTATGCAAATCACATTCTAGCAGTCACTATGATGAGACTATAGACTATAGAGGAACCATGACAGTGTGAGCACAGCACACTATCAGGATTCAGCAATGAGCAGTCATATAGTGTGACTGCAGAAATTTGTCTGAAAATCCCCTTTAATACTGTACATAAAGGCAGTAACAGATCCATGCGTACTACAAAGATACAATAACAGTATACATTTATTACTACTACTTTACTACTTATAGATACTGTAACTGGAGCAAGAATATTGCAAAGTGTTGGAAATAAGTGTGTGGCTTGTAAAAAGCATATGGTGCTCATAGTATCCATTCAGCTCCATTGTAAAATAGGAACACATGGGCTACTTGCACAGTGAACAAGTCTGTATGATCATGTTCACACACCACCAAGAAACCTGAAGACACAAAAGAGAATAGTAAAACCAAAAACACTCAGTTTGAAAAAAGGTTGCAGTAATCCGCAAGTGCTAGTAAAAGATGTAAAAAACAGGGTATTTGGTTGATACGTTTTTTGCAAAAAATGTATACTAAGCTGCTCTACCAATCTTCACGGTATACCCTTATCAGAGCAGTCCTAACTAATGTATGCAATCCCTATCTGATGTATTTAAAAACCTGATCAACCAAATACCCTGTTTTTTACATCTTTTACTAGCACTTGCGGATTACTGCAACCTTTTTTCAAACTGAGTGTTTTTGGTTTTACTATTCTCTTTTGTGTCTTCAGGTTTCTTGGTGGTGTGTGAACATGATCATACAGACTTGTTCACTGTGCAAGTAGCCCATGTGTTCCTGTTTCCATAATTGTTCTCTTGTGTCTACAAGACTGGGGAGTTCCACCACTCCTCTTGGGCTATCTGCACAAAAGCTGTTCTACCCTGTATGCACACATGGATTCTTCCCTCTCTGAACCCTGTTCACACAGGTTATATACAGATGATCAGGTTTTTAAATACATCAGATAGGGATTGCATACATTAGTTAGGACTGCTCTGATAAGGGTATACCGTGAAGATTGGTAGAGCAGCTTAGTATACATTTTTTGCAAAAAACGTATCAACCAAATACCCTGTTTTTTACATCTTTTACTAGCACTTGCGGATTACTGCAACCTTTTTTCAAACTGAGTGTTTTTGGTTTTACTATTCTCTTTTGTGTCTTCAGGTTTCTTGGTGGTGTGTGAACATGATCATACAGACTTGTTCACTGTGCAAGTAGCCCATGTGTTCCTGTTTCCATAATTGTTCTCTTGTGTCTACAAGACTGGGGAGTTCCACCACTCCTCTTGGGCTATCTGCACAAAAGCTGTTCTACCCTGTATGCACACATGGATTCTTCCCTCTCTGAACCCTGTTCACACAGGTTATATACAGATGATCAGGTTTTTAAATACATCAGATAGGGATTGCATACATTAGTTAGGACTGCTCTGATAAGGGTATACCGTGAAGATTGGTAGAGCAGCTTAGTATACATTTTTTGCAAAAAACGTATCAACCAAATACCCTGTTTTTTACATCTTTTACTAGCACTTGCGGATTACTGCAACCTTTTTTCAAACTGAGTGTTTTTGGTTTTACTATTCTCTTTTGTGTTTCCATTGTAAAATAGACAGAACAGTCCACTTAAAGCAGAATGGAAATGGCACACAGTTCTATCCTGTATTTGTATAACACATGGGTACATTTAGAAGCATGGTGCAAATCTAGGGTTGCTCATGTTACAGTAGCAGAAATGGGCCAAGTAGCACATTTAAAAAGAAACATAAAAATGGAGAGCCGTAGATTGTAATGGTCAGTCATTTGCTCCTACGCTTCTGTATTATTATCTTTAAGTCAGGTATGTGTTTCTAGAAGTGCGGTAAAGCATGATATGCTGTGCTTTTTACACTTTAAAAAACCCATATACCTGGAGTAAAGATAGTTAACCATAAGTTTAGTCTACTACAGTTACCTCTGAAAATTGTTTTGTGATTGTTCAAGCATGCTTGCTCAACCAAGTCACCAAACTCCACAACATTCAAAAAAGGTCATAGTATGTGACGTATCAATCACTTATTATTCCAATCTGATGTTTGCACATAGTATATGCAGGATAAAGGATAACATACGACCGTCATACTGTGACTACAGACATTAGATGTCATATACAGGATGACATGTGACTGCTATATTCTACTCCATGACTGCAGACATCAGATATTGTACTGGCTGCATATTATCCTGTATATAACATTGTATATACTGTATGCGCACATAGTATACCACATCAGTATAGAGGTTAGTATATGATATATGCTGCTCAGATATTAGAAGATGGCTTCTATTTCATAATGTATCATATATCAGTCTTGTATAATCCTGTATACTGGATGTACTATGCTGGGTGCACTTATATACAACATTATATGCATTAGACTAAATAACCTGAAGCTTACTACAGTACATAACATATAATAAATGGCTCTCTGTGCAACATATAATATGTGAGGTCCTGGAACCAGGATCAGACAATGGAGGATTCTGTATATTGGTGTCCAGAGCCAATAAATTCCCACTGACAGCATGACCACGATCTGTATGAAGGTTGTAGATACTGCAATAAATCACACTGTGCCGCAGATAGAGTAGCTGCAGACAAGATAGAGGATAGAGGTAGAAGCAGCCAGGTGCGCTGAGTGTGCAGCAGACGTAGTCCACACATTGTGCAGTGAGGACATTTCTGCATAGGTCCTGGCCCACGTCCTCCAAAGCAACAGATGGCCGGTGACCCAAAACTACCAGGGGATCATATGCCTCTCTGTCCACCCTCAAATCCATCCCGACCCAGCCTGCTCAGGGGTATGGAAGAAAAATAACATCTGTTTCTGAATCAGTGGATCAGGGCCAATTAGAGGAAATACTAAGTTTGAATAAAAAAAAATGTAAAAGCTCCTCTATGAGCATTCATCAGTTAATTACTCTCAGTCAGAGCACATCAATACAGTGCATGATAACATTGCCAAGCAATATGCCATCACTAATGATGAAATACAGATGAAAAAGGACAGACAATACCTCAACTATGGGATGCATATGTAAGGGGTAACCTATCCCATGAGGAATTATACTCATTTGAGCAATACAGTATATGAGGACAGGGCGGTGATAAATAACATAAAACAAACAGAACCACAATGTTCATAAAAGATTTCAAGCCAACAGATGTATAAAAATGAAAAATCTTTATTATATTCAAGAGCAGGTAAAAAAGGAGACCCCTGTGGCTGTCATAGCCGGATAGCAGGTGAGCATTTCTGATATACAGAGCAGGGCTGAAGCCCTACTTTTGTAGCACAGGCGATCGTTGCAGCTTCTAGTCTCTCATGAAAACTATTGAAGCAAGTAAAAAGTAAAAAAAAAAGGTTTTTAAAAATATAACAAAAATGAAAAAAAGATAAAAGTTTAAATCACCCCCCATTCGCCACATTCAAAATAAAACAATATAAAACAATACACATATTTGGTATTGCCACATTCATAATCGTCCAATTTTTCAATAAATAAAAATAATTAATCTGATCGGAAACGGCATAACAAGAAAAAAAAATCAAAACACCAGAATTACCGTATTTTCCGGCGTATAAGACAACTTTTTAACCCCTAAAAATTGTCCCAAAAGTCGTGGGTCATCATATACGCCGGGTACAGGTGCACGGAGCGATCCTGGATGGTTCCCAGGGTCTGAAGGAGAGGAGACTCTCCTTCAGGCCCTGGGATCCATATTCATGTAAAAAATAAAAAATAAAAATAAAAAATATGGATATACTCACCCCTCCGACGGACCCTGGACCTTAGCGGTGTAACCGGCAGCCTCCGTTCCTAAAAATGCAGTGAGTGATGTCGCGGTCACGTGAGCGGTCAGGTGAGCGGTCGCGTGACCGCGACGTCATCGAAGGTCCTTCACTCTCTGCTTTCTTAGGAACGGAGGCAGACGATAGCAGCGCTGAGAGCCAGGGTCCGTCGGACCTATCCATAGTTTTTATTTTTATTCTTTTTTTACATGAATATGGATCCCAGGGCCTGAAGGAGAGTCTCCTCTCCTCCAGACCCTGGGAACCACATGCCTTATAAGATGACTGAGCGTATAAGATGACCCCCGTCTTATATGGCAGGTATATCCCAAATTCCATATTTTATATGGAAAAGTTGGGGGTCGTCTTATACGCCCAGTCGTCTTATACACCATAAAATACGGTATGTTTTTTTGTCTGCCGCAATAGTGCATTAAAATGCAATAACGGGTGATCAAAAGAACGTCAAAATGGTATAAATAAAAACATCAGCTTATCGCACAAAAAATAAGCCCTGACCCAGCTCCATATTCCAAAAAATGGAGATGCTATGGATCTCAGAAAAAGACAAAATATATATATTTTTTAAACAAATTTTGGATTCTATTTCACCACTTAATAAAAAAGACACTAGACATGTTTGGTATTTGTTAACTAGTAATGACCTGGAGAACCATAATGGTAGGTCAGTTTTAGCATTTGGTAAACATGGTAAAAAAATAATCTAAAAAGCAATTGTGGAATTGCACTTTTTTTTGCAATTTCACCAAACTTGGAATTTTTTTCCTGTTTTCCAGTAAACTAAATGGTAAAACAAATGGTGTTCTTCAAAAGTACAACTCGTCCCACCAAAAACAAGCCCTTACATGGCCATATTGATGGAAAAATGAAAAAGTTATGGCTCTGTTGAGAAGGGGAGCAAGAAACAGAAACATATAAAATAAATATGGCCTGGAGGTGAAGGGGTTAAAGAAAAAAATAGTGGGAAAAGTAAACCATGATTCAAAGCATAAGGGACCAAAATCAGTCTAATGAACAATTCTCTATGTCATAGTAAATGTAACAGTGTAATGGAAAGGAAGGTATTAAGCCAAAAAGAGACACTGCATTGAAAGATCCACCAATGCGGGCAGAAATCTATGATGGTAAATAATGAGGTCATAATAATAAAACATGCTGCCACAACTCCCCACGTGTCCATCCTGAATGTGTCAGAAACCAGAAGAAAACGGCCGGACTCACACACCTATTTTATTCAATTCTGTGCTGCAAAACTATCGGGAAGTGAGCCTGATATACAGATATATATATACTAGATTGTGGCCCGATTCTAACGCATCGGGTATTCTAGAATATGCATGTCCCCGTAGTATATGGACAATGATGATTCCAGAATTCGCGGCACACTGTGCCCGTCGCTGATTGGTCGAGGCAACCTTTATGACATCATCGTCGCCATGGCAACCATTATGACATCTACGTCGATACTGTGCCCATCGCTGAATCAGAAACGTGAGATGTCTACGTCCTTTATGACATCATCGTCGCTGTGCCCGTTGCTGATTGGTCGAGGCCTAGCGGCCTCGACCAATCAGACGCGGGATTTCTACGTCCTTTATGACATCATCGTCGCTGTGCCTGTTGCTGCCAATATATATACAGTGGGGCAAAAAAGTATTTAGTCAGTCAGCAATAGTGCAAGTTCCACCACTTAAAAAGATGAGAGGCGTCTGTAATTTACATCATAGATAGACCTCAACTATGGGAGACAAACTGAGAAAAAAAAATCCAGAAAATCACATTGTCTGTTTTTTTAACATTTTATTTGCATATTATGGTGGAAAATAAGTATTTGGTCAGAAACAAACAATCAAGATTTCTGGCTCTCACAGACCTGTAACTTCTTCTTTAAGAGTCTCCTCTTTCCTCCACTCATTACCTGTAGTAATGGCACCTGTTTAAACTTGTTATCAGTATAAAAAGACACCTGTGCACACCCTCAAACAGTCTGACTCCAAACTCCACTATGGTGAAGACCAAAGAGTTGTCAAAGGACACCAGAAACAAAATTGTAGCCCTGCACCAGGCTGGGAAGACTGAATCTGCAATAGCCAACCAGCTTGGAGTGAAGAAATCAACAGTGGGAGCAATAATTAGAAAATGGAAGACATACAAGACCACTGATAATCTCCCTCGATCTGGGGCTCCACGCAAAATCCCACCCCGTGGGGTCAGAATGATCACAAGAACAGTGAGCAAAAATCCCAGAACCACGCGGGGGGACCTAGTGAATGAACTGCAGAGAGCTGGGACCAATGTAAAAAGGCCTACCATAAGTAACACACTACGCCACCATGGACTCAGATCCTGCAGTGCCAGACGTGTCCCACTGCTTAAGCCAGTACATGTCCGGGCCCATCTGAAGTTTGCTAGAGAGCATTTGGATGATCCAGAGGAGTTTTGGGAGAATGTCCTATGGTCTGATGAAACCAAACTGGAACTGTTTGGTAGAAACACAACTTGTCGTGTTTGGAGGAAAAAGAATACTGAGTTGCATCCATCAAACACCATACCTACTGTAAAGCATGGTGGTGGAAACATCATGCTTTGGGGCTGTTTCTCTGCAAAGGGGCCAGGACGACTGATCCGGGTACATGAAAGAATGAATGGGGCCATGTATCGTGAGATTTTGAGTGCAAACCTCCTTCCATCAGCAAGGGCATTGAAGATGAAACGTGGCTGGGTCTTTCAACATGACAATGATCCAAAGCACACCGCCAGGGCAACGAAGGAGTGGCTTCGTAAGAAGCATTTCAAGGTCCTGGAGTGGCCTAGCCAGTCTCCAGGTCTCAACCCTATAGAAAACCTTTGGAGGGAGTTGAAAGTCCGTGTTGCCAAGCGAAAAGCCAAAAACATCACTGCTCTAGAGGAGATCTGCATGGAGGAATGGGCCATCATACCAACAACAGTGTGTGGCAACCTTGTGAAGACTTACAGAAAACGTTTGACCTCTGTCATTGCCAACAAAGGATATATTACAAAGTATTGAGATGAAATTTTGTTTCTGACCAAATACTTATTTTCCACCATAATATGCAAATAAATTGTTAAAAAAACAGACAATGTGATTTTCTGGATTTTTTTTCTCAGTTTGTCTCCCATAGTTGAGGTCTACCTATGATGTAAATTACAGACGCCTCTCATCTTTTTAAGTGGTGGAACTTGCACTATTGCTGACTGACTAAATACTTTTTTGCCCCACTGTATATATATATATATATATATATATATATATATATATATATATATATATATATATACACACCATATATAGTATAGTAACATAGATGGGAGATGCTTTTAACATTTTAAAAGTCTCTCAAAACGTCTCATACGGGAAAGCAAAAGTCTAGAGTTATGGTGACATCCTTCCAGCCATTTCTACCTCTATTAAGTCTACTGTGATTTTATAGAAATAAATAGAATGTCTAGCAACTCAGCCCCTGACATATTATGAAAAGTGACCTGTGGACTGGAGGGTCGCTTCAATATACAACAATACGGATTACTTAGTGTGGCCAATTCATCTGTGAAAGTGTTTTGATGACAGATTTCTAGCTGCTATAAGCTGCACAATGCTATTCAGTTGAAATAATCATTTGAAAAAAAGGCTGTGCAGTAAATCAGCACAGATCTATATATTTATGGCATTATATTCAGCATTATAGAAAATTCTTAGAGAATAAAGGCTATTTCCATGCTTAAAATGTATTGTCAGCGCAGTCCCTAGGGGTGCAGATGGAGTCATACTAAGATTTATTGCACCAAATGGGGGTTAAAAATACCTTTCACCTTGCCCTCAAGTTTCTAAAAGAATATGGATAAACATGCCTGATTTGAAATAGTAATTTCTGCCTCCAAATCCTAAAGATTATCTCAGAATAATCGCCTCAATTTGGGAGGGAATTTTAATTTATTGGCCAGAGATGCTGATATCTATTCTTCAGTCCTGAAACACAGTCATGTAATCTCTTTCTAAATGTATAAAAAGCTGTCAAAATGAGTGGGAATTAAGATTAACCTGTACATTATTAGCACAAACCATGCCCATCAGCGCTAAATTTATGTTCAATAACTTTTCTTCTATTTCTCATCCAAATCCAACACATGGTCTTTTATGACGACAACTCCTCTCCATAAGCCTAAGTAGTTCCCAATCAAAACCTACATCCATGAGTCAAAACAGAAAGTCCTCTCTAGGAGATGCTCCTGTTTTGAGGGACCTAAGTCATTATTGTATTACACGGATGGTCATGAATGGCTGGCATGTAACGCTACATTTCTTCTGGACAAAATTCAGGATTGCCGCTGCACTCCTTGACTGTTGTGAATTCTGCTTTTGGGCTCCCTCCGGTGGTTGTAGGTGGTAATGCAGTTGTCCCTGGGCTGCAGTCTTGGACAGGTGTATCTGCTGATTGCAATTCTGACTGGGGTATTTAGGTTTGCAGGACTCATTAGTCCTTGCCAGTTGTCAATGTTTCTTGGGAAGGGTTGGACCTCTGTCTGGCTTCTCCTGCTTAGCTGCCAATTCAGCAAATATAAGTGTCTGTTTCTTTTTCTATGGCACACAAGCTGTGTGCTTGTTTTTTTATTGTATTCCTGCTCTGTGTGTAGGAGTCTCTGGAGTTGCAGATATACGTTCCATGTCTTTAGTTAGATGGAGGAATTTTTTGTATAATCTGCTGTGGATATTTTTGGAAGGGTTTTAATACTGACCGCACAGAACTCTGTCCTATCCTTTACTATTTTAGCTACAGTGGCCTCTTGTGCTAAACGGTTATGATCTGGTGATTTAGGAACAACATGAGACAAGCTCTGAAGGAGGTGGTATCTGTACTGACCGCAAACCCTGAACCTAGCAGCGCAACTAAAAATAGCTGTGGGGGGTACCTGACGCTCCCTAGACCCCTCGGCACAGCCTAAGATCTAACTTCCCCTAAAGATGGAAACAGGAAACCTATCTTGCCTCAGAGAAAATCCCCAAAGGAAAGATAGCCCCCCACAAACATTGATGGTGAGAGGAGGGGAAAATAACATACGCAAAAATGAAATTAGATTTTAGCATAGGAGGCCAGTCTAGCTTGATAGATAGGACAGGAAAGGATACTGTGCGGTCAGTATAAAAACTACAAAACAATCCACACAGAGTTTACAAAATATTCACACCTGACTAAAGGTGTGGAGGGTAAATCTGCTTCCCAGAGCTTCCAGCTAACAGAAAAAATCCATAATGACAAGCTGGACAAATATAGAATGCACAGAACAATAAGTCCACAACATGTGGACTGAAATGAGCAAAGCCAGAACTTATCTTTCCAGAACTGGTCAGGAAACCAGGAGAATCCAAGCAGAGATGTGAATCCAGCCAGGAAACATTGACAAGTGGCACAGGCTGAAGAAAAAGCCAGACTTAAATATCGGAGCAGAAGAGACGATAAGTGGAGGCAGCTGATGACAGCTAACTCCAATGAGCAGCCATACCACTAGAAACCACAAGAGGTAGTCCAAGAGCAGAACTCACAAAAGTGCCACTTACAACCACCGGAGGGAGCCCAAGAGCGGAATTCACAACAGTACCCCCCCTTGAGGAGGGGTCACCGAACCCTCACCAGAGCCCCCAGGCCGATCAAAACGAGCCAAGTGAAAAGCACGAACCAAATCGGTAGCATGGACATCGGAGGCAACAACCCAATAATTATCCTCCTGGCCATAACCCTTCCACTTGACAAGATACTGAAGCCTCCACCTCGAAAAACGAGAATCCAAAATCTTCTCAACCTCATAATCCAACTCTCCCTCAACCAACACCGGGGCAGGAGGGTCAACCGAGGGAACAACGGGCACCACATATCTCCGCAACAAAGATCTATGGAAAACATCATGAATGGCAAAAGAGGCAGGAAGAGCCAAACGAAAAGACACCGGATTAATAATTTCAGAAATTTTATAAGGACCAATAAACTGAGGCTTAAACTTAGGAGAAGAAACCTTCATAGGAACATGACGAGAAGACAACCAAACCAAATCCCCCACACGAAGCCGGGGACCAACACGCCAACGGCGGTTAACAAAACGTTGAGCCCTTTCCTGAGACAACGTCAAATTGTCCACCACATGAGTCCAAATCTGCTGCAGCCTATCCACCACAGAATTAACACCAGGACAATCAGAAGGCTTAACCTGCCCAGAAGAAAAACGAGGATGAAAACCAAAATTACAAAAGAAAGGTGAAACCAAAGTAGCCGAACTAGCCCGATTATTAAGGGCAAACTCGGCCAACGGCAAGAAAGACACCCAATCATCCTGATCAGCAGATACAAAGCATCTCAAATAGGTCTCCGAGGTCTGATTAGTGCGCTCAGTTTGGCCATTAGTCTGAGGATGAAACGCCGAACAACAAGACAAATCAATGCCCATCCTAGCACAAAAGGCCCGCCAAAATCTAGAGACAAACTGAGAACCTCTGTCAGACACAATATTCTCCGGAATGCCATGCAAACGAACCACATGCTGAAAATACAATGGAACCAAATCTGAGGAGGAAGGCAACTTAGGCAAAGGTACCAGATGGACCATTTTAGAGAACCGGTCACAAACAACCCAGATAACAGACATCTTCTGGGAAACAGGAAGATCCGAAATAAAATCCATGGAAATATGCGTCCAGGGCCTCTCAGGGACCGGCAAAGGCAAAAGCAACCCACTAGCGCGGGAACAGCAAGGCTTGGCCCGGGCGCAAGTGCCACAGGACTGCACAAAAGCACACACATCGAGAGACAAGGAAGGCTACCAAAAGGACCTAGCAACCAAATCTCTGGTACCAAAAATCCCAGGATGACCAGCCAACACTGAACAATGAACCTCAGAAATTACCTTACTTGTCCATCTATCAGGAACAAACAGCTTCCCCACTGGACAGCGGTCAGGCCTATCAGCCTGAAATTCCTGAAGCACCCACCGCAAATCAGGGGAGATAGCAGAAAGAATCACTCCCTCCTTAAGAATGCCAACCGGCTCCAGGACTCCAGGAGAATCAGGCAAAAAACTCCTAGAGAGGGCATCAGCCTTAACATTCTTAGATCCCGGAAGATACGAGACCACAAAATCAAAACGGGAGAAAAACAGGGACCATCGAGCCTGTCTAGGATTCAGCCGCTTGGCCGACTCGAGGTAAATCAGATTCTTATGATCGGTCAGGACCACAACACGGTGTTTAGCTCCCTCAAGCCAATGTCGCCACTCCTCAAACGCCCACTTCATAGCCAACAACTCCCGATTGCCGACATCATAATTGCGTTCCGCAGGCGAAAACTTTCTGGAAAAAAAAGCACACGGTTTCATCAAAGAACCATCAGACTCCCTCTGAGACAAAACGGCCCCTGCCCCAATCTCAGAAGCGTCGACCTCAACCTGAAAAGGAAGAGAAACATCCGGTTGACGCAACACAAGGGCAGAAGTAAATCGGCGTTTATGCTCCTGAAAGGCCTCAACAGCCTCAGAGGACCAATTCGTCACATCAGCGCCTTTCTTCGTCAAATCAGTAAGGGGCTTAACCACACTGGAAAAGTTGGCAATGAAACGGCGATAGAAATTAGCAAAGCCCAAAAATTTTTGAAGACCCTTCACAGATGGGGGTTGGATCCAGTCATGAATAGCTTGGACCCTAACAGGATCCATTTCTATAGACGAGGGAGAAAAAATAAAACCCAAAAAAGAGACCTTCTGAACTCCGAATAGGCACTTAGACCCCTTCACAAATAAAGCATTATCACGAAGGATCTGGAACACCATCCTGACCTGCTTCACATGAGACTCCCAATCATTGGAAAAAATCAAAATATCATCCAAATATACGACCACGAATTTATCAAGATAATTGCGGAAAATATCATGCATGAAAGACTGGAACACAGATGGAGCATTAGAGAGCCCAAATGGCATCACAAGGTATTCAAAATGGCCTGCGGGCGTATTAAATGCAGTTTTCCATTCGTCACCCTGTTTAATACGAACAAGATTATATGCCCCTCGGAGGTCAATCTTAGTAAACCAACTAGCCCCCTTAATCTGAGCAAACAAATCAGTAAGCAAAGGCAAGGGGTATTGGAATTTGACCGTGATCTTATTGAGAAGACGATAATCAATACAGGGTCTCAAGGAGCCATCATTCTTAGCAACAAAAAAGAAACCCGCTCCCAATGGTGACGAAGAGGGCCGAATATGCCCTTTCTCCAAAGATTCCTTAACATAGCTCCGCATGGCGGCATGCTCTGGCACAGACAGATTGAAAAGTCGGCCCTTAGGGAACTTACAACCAGGAATCAAGTTAATAGCACAATCACAGTCCCTATGTGGAGGAAGGGAACTGGACTTGGGCTCATCAAATACATCCTGGAAATCCGACAAAAACTCAGGGACCTCAGAAGAGGGGGAAGAGGAAATTGACATCAAAGGAACGTCACTATGTACTCCTCGACAACCCCAACTAGTCACCGACATAGTTTTCCAATCCAGCACCGGATTATGTTCCTGTAACCAAGGAAATCCCAGTACAACAACATCATGCAGGTTATGCAACACCAGAAAATGGCAATCTTCCTTATGTGCAGGAGCCATGTACATAGTCATCTGTGTCCAGTACTGAGGTTTATCCTTGGCCAAGGGTGTAGCATCAATGCCCCTCAAAGGAATAGGACTCTGCAAAGACTGCAAGGAAAAACCACAGCGCCTGGCGAATTCTAAGTCCATTAAGTTCAGGGCAGCGCCTGAATCCACAAATGCCATGACAGAAAAGGACGACAATGAGCAAATCAGGGTCACAGATAAGAGAAATTTAGGCTGTGTAGTACTAATGGTAACAGACCTAGCGACTCTCTTAGTACGCTTAGGGCAATCAGAGATAACATGAGCCGAATCACCACAGTAAAAACACAGTCTATTCTGACGTCTGAATTCCTGCCGTTCTATTCTAGTCAAAATCCTATCACATTGCATAGGTTCAGGACTATGCTCAGAGGATACTGCCATATGGTGCACAGCTTTGCGCTCGCGCAGACGCCGATCAATCTGAATGGCTAGAGACATAGATTCGCTCAAACCGGCAGGCGTAGGAAAGCCCACCATAACATCTTTAAGGGTTTCAGAAAGACCTTTTCTGAAAATAGCAGCCAGAGCCTCTTCATTCCATTTAGTGAGCACAGACCATTTTCTAAATTTCTGGCAGTATAACTCTGCCGCTTCCTGACCTTGACACAAGGCCAACAGGGTTTTTTCTGCATGATCCACAGAATTAGGTTTGTCATACAATAATCCGAGCGCTTGAAAAAATGCATCTAAATTCAATAATGCCGGATCCCCTGTTTGAAGAGAAAAATCCCAGTCTTGAGGGTCACCACGCAGCAAGGATATGATGATTTTCACCTGCTGAATGGGATCACCAGAAGAACGGGGTTTCAAAGCAAAAAACAATTTGCAGTTATTTTTAAAGTTCAAAAACTTGGATCTGTCCCCAAAAAACAAATCAGGAGTAGGAATTCTGGGCTCTAAAGCCAGAGTCTGGACAACATAGTCCTGGATACTCTGTACTCTTGCAGCAAGTTGATCCACACGAGAAAACAAACCCTGAACATCCATGCCAAAACATATATCCTGAACCACCCAGATATCAAGAGGAAAAAAAAAAGACAAACCAAAGCACAGAAAAAAAAATGGTTCAGAACTTTCTTTTCCTTCTTTTGAGATGCATTTAATTTATTTTTGGCCACTTGTACTTTTATGATCTGGTGGTTTAGGAACAACATGAGACAAGCTCTGAAGGAGGTGGTATCTGTACTGACCGCAAACCCTGAACCTAGCAGCGCAACTAAAAATAGCCATGGGGGGTACCTGACGCTCCCTAGACCCCTCGGCACAGCCTAAGATCTAACTTCCCCTAAAGATGGAAACAAGAAACCTATCTTGCCTCAGAGAAAATCCCCAAAGGGAAGATAGCCCCCCACAAATATTGACTGTGAGAGGAGGGGAAAATAACATACGCAGAAATGAAATCAGATTTTAGCATAGGAGGCCAGTCTAGCTTGATAGGACAGGAAAGGATACTGTGCGGTCAGTATAAAAACTACAAAACAATCCACACAGCGTTTACAAAATCTCCACACCTGACTAAAGGTGTGGAGGGTAAATCTGCTTCCCAGAGCTTCCAGCTAACAGAAATAATCCATACTGACAAGCTGGACAAATATAGAATGCACAGAACAATAAGTCCACAACATGTGGACTGAAATGAGCAAAGCCAGAATTTATCTTTGCAGAACTGGCCAGGAAACCAGGAGAATCCAAGCAGAGATGTGAATCCAGCCAGGAAACATTGACAAGTGGCACAGGCTGAAGAAAGAGCCAGACTTAAATAGCGGAGCAGAAGAGACGATAAGTGGAGGCAGCTGATGACAGCTAACTCCAAGGAGCAGCCATACCACTAGAAACCACAAGAGGGAGCCCAAGAGCAGAACTCACAAAAGTGCCACTTACAACCACCAGAGGGAGCCCAAGAGCGGAATTCACAACACTAAACCCTGTTTTCTGACTGTGTGTGTCTTTCCTCTCCTACTCACAGCCAATATTTGTGGGGGGCTGCCTATCCTTTGGGGTTCTGCTCTGAGGCAAGGTAGAATTCCTATTTCCATCTTTAGGGGTATTTAGTCCTCCGGCTGTGACGAGGTGTCTAGGGCTTGTTAGGTACACCCCACGGCTACTTCTAGTTGCGGTGTTAAGATCAGGATTTGCGGTCAGTATAGTTACCACCTACTCCAGTGAAAGCTTTCATGCTGCTCCAAGGTCACCGGATCATAACACTTGACAAAATTAGCTGTTTGTTAGGAGTACAGTAAAAACAGAGCAAAGCTCATATGAGGATGCAGCGGTGCACATGCTGGTAGCTAATGGAGCAATGTACTGCAATATGGGGCTGTATATAGGGGTTGACGGGATTGTTATACTGCATGATGGAGTTATATAGAGGAAGATGAGCACAGTGTCATACAGCAAGATAGGGTTGTGTACAGGGGGTTGAGATGCGTGATATATAGCAGGATGAGGCTGTGTACAGTGGCTGTAAGATGTGATGTACTACAGGATGAGGCTGTATATAGGGGCTGAGAAAAGTGATACACAGCAAGACGGGGTTGTATATAGCGGTAGAGATTAGTAATATACTGCAAGATGGGGCTGTATATACAGTGTCTTGAAAAAGTATTCCTACCCTGTGAACTTTTCCACATTATTTCACATTACATGCCACAAACTTAAATGTATTTTATTGGCAGTTTATGTAATATAACAAGACAAAATAGAACGTATTAGTGAAATGTAAAGGAAATAATATATAGTTTTCTAAATATTTTAAAAACATAAATCGGAAAATTGGGACATACATGTTTTTTCAGCACCCTGTAGTCTGGTACGCATGTACAGCGGGATGTGAAACCCATTTATTTTTTTAGATTTTCCCAAATTTAAACCATAATTTCTTGCTCTTCTCACAAAAGGCATGGATGTTAGTATTAGTAAAGTTTAATTAAATTAGTAATAGGTGTGAAAGTTTACAATGCCAGACCTCTTCCACGCTCTATAAATGTGTGGAAGTAAACAATGGCCTAACAACCTCAATGACATTGTAATGTGTTAAGTACACAGTGCACTACAAATTCAACTTCCCCCTGCTGTTTTTACATTTGCAATTGTGTATTTTTTCATGAACTCAAGTAATCTTAGCTCACGACTGCACTTCATTGATGAATCCAGCTTTTTGTTCAGAATAGTCAAGATTTCTCAGACACAAAAAACTTTTTCCCCTAAATGATTTTCAAAACTGTTTTCAGGTTTCACACATGTCTTGGCCTAACACCTTCTATTTTTCATGCTTTCAAGGTGGAAGCAGAGCTGAATTTTGGAATCCTGAAAAATGCTGCAAAAATGCAGCAAGAAAAGCTGCAAAACCTGCATTTGCCTGCACCTGTTTTACTGCCAAAAGATCAAGTTTTAGCTGCAGAAAAAATTAATCAAAAAGCAACATGTGATCTTAGTCTTACAGTCATAATAAATACAGTTCCATTACCGCTTAGGAACCTACGACTTATGCTAAAAACAATCTAGGAAAAGAGACCTTGAATTGTACCTTATTCTAGGAGGCACACTGTACCTTGTTTCCAGTGGAACATTGCTGTTGAGTACCCAGCTGTCCTGAAGCTGAACTGATTCTGGAGTTGTTGCCATATCATTTGGAGCTTGTACTGGTGCATGAATCTGATTTCTTCGGTTGGTCAGGGAGTTCTTATTTAGAGAGTTGGCTGAAGAATGGTGGTGGGAGAGAGTGTGATTGTGAGGAGGAGGAAGAGGAGGTCGAAGCGTTGACTGGCTATGATGATTTGTTGGGCCTGGAACAAGGAAAAAATATATATTATTATTTGAGGTTCACTTTCTCAGTTTCCATGTAAAATGTGAGACATTTTGATAAATGCATTAGAAAGCTAATAACAAACTAAGATTATCATAGGTTAAACTGTATTATCAGAATATCAAACATTAAGCAAAATTAAAAATAAATTTGTGCATACAGAGCCAGCATAATATGAACATAGCAGGCTTCCTGCAGTCCACAGAAAAAAGTTAGTTGAGTCAGTTCCTGTAGTCCGTAGGCCAAAAGTCAGTTCAGACAGTTCTTGCAGTCCGTATGCCAAAAGTGAGTTCACTCAGTTCTTCTAGTTCATAGCCCAAAAGTCAGTTCAGTCAGTTCCTGTAGTCTATAGGCCAAAAGTCAGTTCAGTCAGTTCTTGCAGTCCATAGGCCAAAAGTCAGTTCAGTCAGTTCTTGTAGTTTCTTAGCCCAAAAGTCAGTTCAGTCAGTCCCTGTACTCCATAGCCCAAAAGTCAGTTCCGTCAGTTCCTGTAGTCTGTAGGCCAAAAGTCAGTTCAGTCAGTTCCTGTAGTCTGTAGGCCAAAAGTCAGTTCAGTCAGTTCCTGTAGTCTGTAGGCCAAAAGTCAGTTCCGTCAGTTCCTGTAGTCTGTAGGCCAAAAGTCAGTTCAGTCAGTTCCTGTAGTCTGTAGGCCAAAAGTCAGTTCAGTCAATTCCTGTAGTCTGTAGGCCAAAAGTCCGTTCAGTCAGTTCCTGTAGTCTGTAGGCCAAAAGTCAGTTCAGTCAGTTCTTGTAGTCTGTAAGCCAAAAGTCAGTTCCGTCAGTTCCTGTAATCTGTAGGCCAAAAGTCAGTTCAGTCAGTTCTTGTAGTCTGTAAGCCAAAAGTCAGTTCAGTCAGTTCCTGTAGTTCATAGCCCAAAAGTCAGTTCAGTCAGTTCTTGTAATCTGTAAGCCAAAAGTCAGTTCAGTCAGTTCCTGTAGTCTGTAGGCCAAAAGTTAGTTCCGTCAGTTCCTGTAGTCTGTAGGCCAAAAGTCAGTTCCATCAGTTCTTGTAGTCTGTAAGCCAAAAGTTAGTTCAGTCAGTTCCTGTAGTTCATAGCCCAAAAGTCAGTTCAGTCAGTTCCTGTAGTCTGTAGGCCAAAAGTCAGTTCAGTCAGTTCCTGTAGTCTGTAGGCCAAAAGTCAGTTCAGTCAGTTCCTGTAGTCTGTAAGCCAAAAGTTAGTTCCGTCAGTTCCTGTAGTCTGTAGGCCAAAAGTCAGTTCAGTCAGTTCCTGTAGTCTGTAGGCCAAAAGTCAGTTCAGTCAGTTCCTGTAGTCTGTAAGCCAAAAGTTAGTTCCGTCAGTTCCTGTAGTCTGTAGGCCAAAAGTCAGTTCCTGTAGTCTGTAGGCCAAAAGTTAGTTCAGTCAGTTCCTGTAGTCTGTAAGCCAAAAGTTAGTTCCGTCAGTTCCTGTAGTCTGTAGGCCAAAAGTCAGTTCAGTCAGTTCCTGTAGTCTGTAGGCCAAAAGTCAGTTCAGTCAGTTCCTGTAGTCTGTAGGCCAAAAGTCAGTTCAGTCAGTTCTTGTAGTCTGTAAGCCAAAAGTCAGTTCAGTCAGTTCCTGTAGTTCATAGCCCAAAAGTCAGTTCAGTCAGTTCCTGTAGTCTGTAGGCCAAAAGTCAGTTCCGTCAGTTCCTGTAGTCTGTAGGCCAAAAGTCAGTTCAGTCAGTTCCTGTAGTCTGTAGGCCAAAAGTCAGTTCAGTCAATTCCTGTAGTCTGTAGGCCAAAAGTCAGTTCCGTCAGTTCCTGTAGTCTGTAGGCCAAAAGTCAGTTTAGTCAGTTCCTGTAGTCTGTAGGCCAAAAGTCAGTTCAGTCAGTTCTTGTAGTCTGTAAGCCAAAAGTCAGTTCCGTCAGTTCCTGTAATCTGTAGGCCAAAAGTCAGTTCAGTCAGTTCTTGTAGTCTGTAAGCCAAAAGTCAGTTCAGTCAGTTCCTGTAGTTCATAGCCCAAAAGTCAGTTCAGTCAGTTCCTGTAGTCTGTAGGCCAAAAGTCAGTTCAGTCAGTTCCTGTAGTCTGTAGGCCAAAAGTCAGTTCAGTCAGTTCCTGTAGTCTGTGGGCCAAAAGTCAGTTCCGTCAGTTCCTGTAGTCTGTAGGCCAAAAGTCAGTTCAGTCAGTTCCTGTAGTTTGTAGGCCAAAAGTCAGTTCAGTCAGTTCTTGTAGTCTGTAAGCCAAAAGTCAGTTCCGTCAGTTCCTGTAATCTGTAGGCCAAAAGTCAGTTCAGTCAGTTCTTGTAGTCTGTAAGCCAAAAGTCAGTTCAGTCAGTTCCTGTAGTTCATAGCCCAAAAGTCAGTTCAGTCAGTTCCTGTAGTCTGTAGGCCAAAAGTCAGTTCAGTCAGTTCCTGTAGTCTGTAAGCCAAAAGTTAGTTCCGTCAGTTCCTGTAGTCTGTAGGCCAAAAGTCCGTTCAGTCAGTTCCTGTAGTCTGTAGGCCAAAAGTCAGTTCAGTCAGTTCCTGTAGTCTGTAAGCCAAAAGTTAGTTCCGTCAGTTCCTGTAGTCTGTAGGCCAAAAGTCAGTTCCATCAGTTCTTGTAGTCTGTAAGCCAAAAGTTAGTTCAGTCAGTTCCTGTAGTTCATAGCCCAAAAGTCAGTTCAGTCAGTTCCTGTAGTCTGTAGGCCAAAAGTCAGTTCAGTCAGTTCCTGTAGTCTGTAGGCCAAAAGTCAGTTCAGTCAGTTCCTGTAGTCTGTAAGCCAAAAGTTAGTTCCGTCAGTTCCTGTAGTCTGTAGGCCAAAAGTCAGTTCAGTCAGTTCCTGTAGTCTGTAGGCCAAAAGTCAGTTCAGTCAGTTCCTGTAGTCTGTAAGCCAAAAGTTAGTTCCGTCAGTTCCTGTAGTCTGTAGGCCAAAAGTCAGTTCCTGTAGTCTGTAGGCCAAAAGTTAGTTCAGTCAGTTCCTGTAGTCTGTAAGCCAAAAGTTAGTTCCGTCAGTTCCTGTAGTCTGTAGGCCAAAAGTCAGTTCAGTCAGTTCCTGTAGTCTGTAGGCCAAAAGTCAGTTCAGTCAGTTCCTGTAGTCTGTAGGCCAAAAGTCAGTTCAGTCAGTTCTTGTAGTCTGTAAGCCAAAAGTCAGTTCCGTCAGTTCTTCTAGTCTGTATGCCAAAAGTCAGTTCAGTCAGTTCTTGTAGTCCGTAGGTCAAAAGTCAGTTCCGTCAGTTCCTGTAGTCTGTAGGCCAAAAGTCAGTTCAGACAGTTCCTGTAGTTCATAACCCAAAAGTCAGATCAGTCAGTTCCTGTAGTCTGTAGGCCAAAAGTCAGTTCAGTCAGTTCCTGTAGTCTGTTATCCAAAAGTCAGTTCAGTCAGTTCCTGTAGTCTGTATGCCAAAAGTCAGTTCACTCAGTTCCTGTAGTTCATAGCCCAAAAGTCAGTTCAGTCAGTTCCTGTAGTCTGTAATCCAAAAGTAAGTTCACTCAGTTCCTATAGTTCATAGCCCAAAAGTCAGTTCAGTCAGTTCCTGTAGTTCATAGCCCAAAAGTCAGTTCAGTCAGTTCCTGTAGTCTGTATGCCAAAAGTCAGTTCAGTCAGTTCTTGTAGTCCGTAGGTCAAAAGTCAGTTCAGTCAGTTCCTGTAGTCTGTATGCCAAAAGTCAGTTCAGTCAGTTCCTGCAGTCCATAGGCCAAAAGTCAGTTCAGTCCAGTGTTTATGGTCTGGTACATTTTGTATATTTCTGATTCAGTGGAGGGTGACCACACACACACACACAATGGTCACTGGTAAAGCTTAAAACGTTCTTGGGATTAATGGTTGTCTGGCCACCGATATCATCATGTTATAATACGTTATGATGTGAAAAGTTAGATTTTTTTTTTTTACTTGTGAACTGATCCAATATATGTGGAAATATAGTCCAGACCTACTGAATATTGCTGCATACATAATTTACAATCTGTTCTTATAAATATTAAATGGTTCGTACATAAAATATATATGCAAAAATGTTTTATGCTTTTATTTATCAGACCAACTTTTTGGCCAACATCTATAATAATACTCGGATTCCCAAACTAAATACTCTGACTAAACAGTCATTTATTAGCCTATAAATAAGTGCATGGATCTAGATAAACACTATACAGCTTTATAAGTGGCGGTTGCAAGCAATTGGACTTTAAACATTAAGCATGTTGTAGACTGAGAAATAATAAGATATACTGAGTAATAAAGTACTAAAATAAATATAATTACAGTTAAGGAGAGGCCAAAAGAAAATTCTGGGAAGGAAGCCAGTGATGATAAAGGTCTTATAAGTCACACTGATACACAGTTGAGTAACTACCATTTCAACCCAGCAGCCACTTAATATCAATTCACTGGAAATTGACTTGAATAATATAGAACATATAAATTACTTATCTGAAGAAGGAGCAATATTGCTATTGACCATTTAACATCTATGATTTATATTTCGGGATTTCCTTATGTATGCACTTACATACAAATCAGTCAACCTGGGTCATATTTAGTGAATTCAACGCCTCAGACATAGCTTATCATTATGTTATAAATAATGTTACATGATATTACTGGAAGCCAGAACCCTGCAGCCTTCCAATTTTATAAGGATAATCCTCATTTATCAAAACAGCAGCCTTTAACAAAGCAATCCAGATTTTCCCACAAAACCGTCTTTTGTTAATATTTTCCCTGCCCCAAATATAACATGCCAGCCATTGTTTGGTTAAATTAATCTGCAGCAAAGCAGTAGTTACGCTTTTTTTCACCCAAGCCAAATGTGCAGTTTGCTTCCCATTACTTCTGCATTTAAATATTGTGGCCATGAAAAAGTGGCTTGTTGGTAACCCCCTGCACACAGCACCTGAGGCTCTTGCTCCAGAGTCATCCCCATCATAGACACCCCTAAGCCTATGGGAGCAATCAATCATCAATTACAATCTTTAGTCCAGCCGCATGGATAGAGCATAGGATCTTCTTTACTGAATATTGAGTAAAAACATGGATATCGGCTTGAAACGCCTAAGCTCTGTACCTCATTTTATGGTGTTTCTCTGTTACAACACATTTTACTTAACATTAAATAAAGGAGATTTTATTCTCTCTCCATATGGCTGGACTAAAGATGCATTTTTGGATTTTCACTGGGATGCTGTAAACGCACATGGTCCAAGCCTTGGATTGAGCCTAACTACACCTCGTGAGCTGGTGGTACACTTTTTGCTTTTTGAATAATTATCACAAAACTCAGAACATGATGTGATCTGATTAAGGAGGACCCTTTGCCATTTTTTTTCACGTTGAACTGGACACATGATGTAATAAATGGCTGCAGAGAGGAAATCAACTTTTTTTTAACAATTTTGCATATCCATTAAGGAGATATTAGCAATAAAAGTATTGGAATCTAATGAGTTAACTTTTGTTACGTCCAAGTGGGTATTATCAGAGTGTACACTGTGGTGAGTACTTATTCTTCCTGTATGGTGTTGACCAATCATATGTAGGCAGCAACACAGCAGGAAAAGAACACACCCTCACCATAGCTTATAGCAGGTTACTCAACGTGTGAGATATATGACAGACAGCCTTAGTCTCTTGGTCTATCCTCCTGTGTGATTAGAAACTTCTAGAGTATAGCACAGAAGACTAACACCATTCAGATATTTTCCCTGTAGAGGGGGGAGCAGCACAACTGAGTTTAGCTATCTCACATAACAAACCCTTCTATCAGCTTCCCTTGTCTCCTTTCATGGTCACCTCTGCTGTACTGCTCCTTCCCAACACTGCCTGTCCAGAGATTTGTCAGTTATCACACTTACACTTATGTCAGCTTTGCTCAATTTGTAATAATTCAGCAGGGAGATCAGAGCAGGGTGTCATTACATATCTCACCCAGGAGTAGACCAGAGCAGGCTTCTCCTGTGTGAGATGCAATGCCTGGACTGACTGTGGATCTCTTCACCTGAATTTTGAAGCCAATATATACCTTTGAAGCTGTAAAGTTTGATGAGGGGACCAAGCATTGGGCCAGGTATTCCGGTCCAAACATGGACATGTGAATCTGGCCAAAGACTGATATTTTTCCTAATAGCTAATTGGCTTCATGTGAAATTAACCCATGTGTGATAGGGAATTTAGATTGCGATTGTGTGCGCTGCAGAATATGTTGGTGCCATATAAGGAAATGTAATAAAATAAATAACAAAATCAAAGTTCATGGCAACTAAGTTTGGTTTTCCTGATGCAATTCATATCTGGTCAGTTTCTGGTGGCATTCATCACCTGAAATGCATTTCCCACAAGACCATCTGCAGTTTGATTTCTACAGTCAATGACTTTAACGACAAAAAGAGCACAGAAAACTTCCCAGAATGCACTGCGGAAGCCCCAAGCGGTAAATGGGTAAATAACACATAAGTGGAATTTATGAGAACAGTGAGGATATAAAACAAAAATCGTGCCATAGGTCCCAATATATGATGCGTCCGTCCCAGGCATCGCGTGTAATAACACCTCCCTGGAGCCAGGCTGACATCCCTGCATTTGCCGATGATTAGGACATTCTAATACTTAATGTGTAGAACGTTTGTTAAATCAGATTACATTTATTACCAGCTCTCACATTTTGCGCGCAGCTCGTAGATAACATGTTTCTCTTGATGAGAAAACAATGCAAATTAAGTATTGTATTATGAAATATCACATCTAGTGTTTGGAAAAAATGATGTGCAGTCTTTGTAAGTGACTCACTTGACTGTCCTCATATTTCAGGGCCGTCTGTTATTCGGTGTCATGTTGAGTACATATTACATTTTGGTACAGTTACTTGGCAGACATTTTCGCTTGTATACAGAATTTACACTTTACGAAGGATGGCCTGGCTTCTGTAACTTCTCATGGATTCTATGGATGATTGCACTTCACAAATCAGGGAACATGGATGGATGTGATTACACAACAGGCTTCACTAGAGGGCGCTCTAAATGACTGGTTTTCCTACAAGAGAAAATCCTTACCTGTGCCTTCCAGTGCATTAGATTAGGTAGTAATGTAAACTGTGTGTTTTTTTTTGCCTGCACGTTATAGTACCAAGTACCAAGTGTTAAAGGGAATTGGTCAACAGGCTTTTGTAATGTAATCTGAGAGTGACATGATGTAGGGGCCGAGAGCCTGATTCCAGCAATGTGTCACTTATTAGGATGGGTCTTGATGTTTCAATAAAATAAGGGTTTTATCAGCAGGAGATTATCAGGACTATCGATGTCTTGTGCCTCCTTGTCAACTGCTCTGTGAAACCACACTTTCCCACTGATTAGCAGCTTTCTGCCAATATACAGTGTGCACAGAAAGCTGCCCATCAGTGGAGTGGGGGCAGTTATACAGGACACTGTTAAGGTACCGTCACACATAACAATATCGTTAATGATATCGTTGCTTTTTGTGATGTAGCAACGATATCGTTATCGAAATTATTATGCGTGACAGCGACCAATGATCAGGCCCCTGCTGGGAGATCGTTGGTCGCTGGGGAATGATCAGGACTTTATTTCGTCGCTGGATCACCCGCTGACATCGCTGAATCGGCGTGTGTGACACCGATTCAGCGATGTCTTCACTGGTAACCAGGGTAAACATCGGGTTACTAAGCGCAGGGCTGCGCTTAGTAACCCGATGTTTACCCTGGTTACCATTGTAAAAGTAAAAAAACAAAACACTACATACTTACATTCCTGTCACGTTCCTCAGCGTCAGCTTCCCTGCGTCCCCCAGTGTCAGCGCCAGCCGGCAGTAAAGCAGAGCACAGCGGTGACGTCACCGCTCTGCTTTCCGGCCAGCGCTTACACAGTGCAGGGAAGCTGACGCTGGGGGACGTGACAGGAAGGTAAGTATGTAGTGTTTTTTTTTTTTTTTACTTTTACAATGGTAACCAGGGTAAACATCGGGTTACTAAGCGCGGCCCTGTGCTTAGTAACCCAATGTTTACCCTGGTTACGCGGGGACTTTGGCATCATTGGTTGCTGGAGAGCTGTCTGTGTGACAGCTCTCCAGCGACCACACAACGACTTACCAACGATCACGGCCAGGTCGTATCTCTGGTCGTGATCGTTGGTAAATCGTTAAGTGTAACGGTACCTTTAGATCTACAGAAGCGAAAACAGTGATTGTATCAACAACACAGCATGTGACACATCACTGGAATCAGGGTCTCTGCCTCTACATCATACTGCTCTCTGGTTACATGGCAAAAACCTGGTGACAAATTCCTTGTAATTTGACACTTAATACTTTACATGACATTATGCAGCAAATTCCAAAGGTTATGGACACTTTTATTTAATTACTTAAATACAAGCATTTTATGACAAAAAAAACAGTTTCACAATATGATTTTATCTATTTAATTATTTAGCCCCTACAGCCTTTATGCATTTTAGCAAAAGCAAACTGCAGAACGAGTTCCCAGAACGAGCTTACGAGAGGATTCACTGTTAAATCATTCCATAATTTGCTATGTAAAGTGATGCATATAGCCTGAAAAACAACTCCATTTTTTATTAAAATCTTATTGCTAATTATTCTCAGCCAAAATGACATAATAATAATAATCTTTATATAGCGCTAACATATTCCGCAGTGCTTTACAGGTTGCATACATTATCGTTGCTGTCCCCATTGGGGCTCACAATCTAAATTCCCTATCAGTATGTCTTTGGAATGTGGGAGGAAGCCGGAGTGCCCGAGGGAAACCAACGCAAACACGGAGAGAACATACAAACTCCTTGCAGATGTTGTCCTTGGTGGGGCTTGAACCCAGGACTCCAGCGCTGCAAGGCTGCTGTGCTATTCACTGCGCCACCGTGCTGCCCTTCATGCATGCATGTATATCGTTACATTTGACCGTTTCAACGGATTGTGCGGTGCCAAGTGTCAGGTTACCGTTTCCGCATCATAGCTTGTAATGTAATGCTAGCCCCCCCGCTCAGACATATAAAATACAGCGGGGGTCGTATGTCCACATAGACCTTAATGACCTCATGTATTTGTAAATAGGGTTCAGGGTAAGGTCAAGTCTCAACTATTATTAGAGTAAAAGTGGCTTAAACTGGTTATGGCTGGTTTCTGTGCACTCCTTTTTGCCACATTTTCATTGGCCATTAGGTCTTTTGGCAGTCTTTTTTATCATTTATAAACCCTGGTCCTGTCAGATTTTGTCACTCCGCTTGAAGAAAAAAAGAGGACTCACCGAGAGATGGAGTAGTTACTTCAGGAACTCCTGGCCAGAGCCGGCGGGGAGGATGGAATGGATTGGCTAAGGAACTGCTTAGCTATAAAACCTACAACAGCAGCCTCCGAAGACATGCCTCTTCCTCCCGAACTGGAGGTCCTGGTCCCGTCCTCGGGTCAAGTTCCTGTGCCTCTGCATGCCGAAGGCTCCGTGGCAAGATCCAGGAAGCACAAGGCGGTCTTCTCCCCTTCATCCTCACCTCCAGCATCCAGGCGCGGCCCCTCGGAAGCAAGCAAGAAGTCGCATCGCCACCCTCCAGAAAAATCTCTTCAGCCGCCGTCATCCCAGCAAGCCCTCTTCGTCATCAGGAGCCGCCGGAAAAGCCAGGGAGGGTTTTGGCTGTTAAAGCGCTACAGTGCCCTCTGCTGCTGGCTCCCGGGAGGCTTCTACATCGGCTGCTGAAGGCTTGAAGTCTGTCCCAATCATCAGGAATCAGTCATCGGATGAAGATGAGAATCTTCAAACAAGATCCACCAGGCAGCTGCGCTCGCCCTATTCTGAGGCTGTGCAGAAGACAGAGGATGAGACGACCGACCGGCAAGGGTGAGACTTCTAATGTTCCCATGTCTGTCCTTCAAAGTCAGTTAAAAGACTTGATTAAATTAGTGTTAGCTGAAGCCTTAAGGGTACCGTCACACTATACGATTTACCTACAATCACGACCAGCGATATGACCTGGCCGTGATCGTAGGTAAATCGTAGTGTGGTCGCTGGGGAGCTGTCACACAGACAGCTCTCCAGCGACCAACGATGCCGAGGTCCCCGGGTAACCAGGGTAAACATCGGGTAACTAAGCGCAGGACCGCGCTTAGTTACCCGATGTTTACCCTGGTTACAAGTGTAAAACTAAAAAAAAACAAACAGCACATACTTACATCTGGTGTCCGTCACGTCCCTTGCAGTCTCTGCTTCCCGCACTGTGACTGCTGGCCGTAAAGTGAAAGTGAAAGCACAGCCGCTGTGCTCTGCTTTCACTTTACGGCCGGCAGTCACAGTGCTGGAAGCAGACGGCAAGGGATCTGACGGACACCAGAATGTAAGTATGTGCTGTTTGTTTTTTTTTAGTTTAACGCCTGTAACCAGGGTAAACATCGGGTAACTAAGCGCGGTCCTGCGCTTAGTTACCCGATGTTTACCCTGGTTACAAGCGAACGCATCGCTGGATCGCATCGCTAGATCGCTGTCACACACACCGATCTAGCGATGACAGCGGGAGATCCAGCGATGAAAGAAAGTTCTAAACGATCTGCTACGACGTACGATTCTCAGCAGGATCCCTGATCGCTGCTGCGTGTCAGACACAGAGATATCGTAACGATATCGCTGGAACGTCACGAATCGTACCGTCGTAGCGATCGAAATGTTATAGTGTGACGGTACCCTTAGGTACCTTCACACATAACGATATTGTTAACGATATCGTTGCTATTTGTGACGTAGCAACGATATCGTTAATGAAATCGTTCTGTGTGACAGCGACCAACGATCAGGCCCCTGCTGGGAGATCGTTGGTCGCTGAACAAAGTCCAGAACTTTATTTCGTCGCTGGACTCCCTGGAGACATCGCTGGATCGGCGTGTGTGACACCGATCCAGCGATGTCTTCACTGGTAACCAGGGTAAACATCGGGTAACTAAGCGCAGGGCCGCGCTTAGTAACCCGATGTTTACCCTGGTTACCATGCTAAAAGTAAAAAAAAACAAACACTAGATACTTACCTACCGCTGTCTGTCCTCCAGCGCTGTGCTCTGCACTCCTCCTGTACTGTCTGTGAGCCGGAAAGCAGAGCGGTGACGTCACCGCTCTGCTTTCCGGCTCACAGACAGTACAGGAGGAGAGCAGAGAAGCAGAGCGCAGCGCTGGAGGACAGACAGCGGTAGGTAAGTATCTAGTGTTTGGTTTTTTTTACTTTTAGCATGGTATCCAGGGTAAACATCGGGTTACTAAGCGCGGCCCTGCGCTTAGTTACCCGATGTTTACCCTGGTTACCGGCATCGTTGGTCGCTGGAGAGCGGTCTGTGTGACAGCTCTCCAGCGACCAAACAGCGACGCTGCAGCGATCCGGATCGTTGTCGGTATCGCTGCAGCGTCGCTTAATGTGAAGGGGCCTTTAAGGTACCGTCACACTCACCAACTTTGCAAAGAGAACGACAACAATCCGTGACGGTGCAGCATCCTGGATAGCGATCTCGTTGTGTTTGACACGCAGCAGCGATCTGGATCCAGCGGTGCCATCATTGGTCGGAGCTAGAAGTCCAGAACTTTATTTCGTCGCCAGGTCGGCGTGTATCATCATGTTTGACATCAAAAGCAACAACGCCAGCAACGAGCAAAGGGCCCATGTGTGTCGGATCGGTACACTCTGGCTGTTTGACATGGAGCTAACAACCAGCGAGAACGAGAAGTGAGTCGCCGTTACGTCACTGGATCGCTCCTGCATCGTTCTGGAGTTGCTGTGTTTGACGTCTCTACAGCGACCTAAACAGCGACGCTCCAGCGATCTAGTTTAGGTCGGCTCGTTGTCTATATCGCTGCAGCGTCGCTGAGTGTGATGGTACCTTTAGGTGAGGTTACCAGCTCTTCCCAAGCAGCAGCTTCTCATGCCACTTCACGCATAGAAGCTCCTGCTCACAGTGTCACCCCTGTAAATCCTTTTAAGGAGCGATTAACATGCAAGCTCTCTCCCCTTGGCTTCCATCTAAGCTCGTCGGTTAAAGGTACCTTCACACTGAGCGACTTAACAACGATATCGCTAGCGATCCGTGACGTTGCAGCGTCCTGGAGAGCGATATCGTTGTGTTTGACACGCAGCAGCGATCTGGATCCTACTGTGACATCGTTGGTTGGAGCAGAAAGGCCAGAACTTTATTTCATCGCTGGATCTCCCGCAGACATCGCTGAATCGCAGACGCCGATTCAGCGATGTCTTCACTGGTAACCAGGGTAAACATCGGGTTACTAAGTGCAGGGCCGCGCTAAGTAACCTGATGTTTACCCTGGTTACCATTGTAAATGTAATAAAAACCAAACAGTACATACTTACATTCCGGTGTCTGTCCCCTCGCCGTCAGCTTCCCACACTGACTGTGAGCGCCGGCCGTAAAGCACAGCGGTGACGTCACCGCTCTGCTTTACGGCCGGCCGGCGCTGAGACAGTGCAGGGAAGCTGACGCCGGGGGACTGACACCGGAATGTAAGTATGTAGTGTTTGTTTTTTTTACATTTACAATGATAACCAGGGTAAACATCGGGTTACTAAGCGCGGCCCTGCGCTTAGTAACCCGATGTTTACCCTGGTTACCAGGGTACTTCAGCATCGTTGGTTGCTGGAGAGCTGTCTGTGTGATAGCTCTCCAGCGACCATACAGCGACGAAACAGCGACGCTGCAGCGATCGGCATCGTTGCCTATATCGCTGCAGCGTCGCTTAATGTGACGGTACCTTAAGGAGCTTACTTGGAACAACCAGTTTGTTGACTTGTTTTCTCTACTCCTTCGCAGAGACCACCCCCCAAAATCTGAAAAGGAAGACGACAAATCTGAGCCTGATGACACAAAACGTAGCATCAGATCCTTTCATAACTGGATTCAAGCATTTTCTATTTATGCTGCTGTCTTAGGAGAGAAATCTCCTAACCTGTGTAGCAGCCTCCTTCAGCATGTAGATATCATATTAGAGGCTTATAGAAATTTTGGTGGCTCTGCTTGGCTCAATTACGATGAGGCATTCAGGCATAAATTATCTGTTCACCGTGAAGTTAATTGGGGTTCCAAAGACATTGGTCTTTGGATTAAACTCATGCTTCCTATGAGAAATGCTGTTAATAGGCAGCCTAATAGTACTGTTACTAAAAAAGGTGTTTGTTTCGCTTACAATGAGTCCTTTTGTAAGTGGAACAACAGCTGTCAGTTCCGGAATGAATGTTCCTTCTGCGGGAACCCCCACCCAATGTCAAAATGCTTTAAAAAGCAAGCTGTACAACAATCATCCCCTAAGGATGCAATTCCAAAAGGCTCAGTCACAAGTGAAGCTGGAAAGAATGGTTCACTGGTTAAGCAGTTATCCAGACAAGGAGATCAGTAAGTTACTATACAATGGTATTTCTTTAGGGTTTTTTGTACCACAATTTAAAGGTAATGGCTGTAATTTAGTTAAGAACTTATCTTCCATTTCTGATTTCCCTGAGGTTGCTAGAGAAAGTTTTTTTTAATGAAATAGAGCTAGGCAGAGTTGCTGGCCCGTTTTTGTCTCCCCCATTATTAAATTTCCGCTTATCCCCCCTATGTATTATTCCCAAGAAAGAGCCCGGTTCATATAGGATGATTCATCACTTATCGTATCCACTGGGCCAGTCATTGAACGACGAGGTGGATAAGACTTTATGTTCTATCACCTACTCTTCCTTTGACGGCGCTTTGGATATATTAAGGAAATTCGGCCCTAATGCTTTAATGGCCAAATCTGATATCAAATCTGCCTTCAGACTTCTCCCAGTTCATCCAGAGGGGTTTAATTCACTTGGCTTTCACTTTGACGGTTTTTTCTTTTTTGACAAATGTTTTCCGATGGGCTTCTCTTTGTCATGTTTTTATTTTGAAAATTTTTCCCGTTTTTTACACTGGGTGTTAGAATCTAGTAGTAATGAAGAGGGTATTTTACACTATTTAGATGACTTCCTCTTTGTTGGTCCTCACCAATCCCTATCCTGCAAAAATACTCTTAACAAATTTTTACAGTTATGTTCCCACTTTGGCGTCCCAATTGCCCATGAAAAAACAGTAGGCCCATCAAGCCGTATTGAATTTCTAGGCATTACAATTGATTCTGTGAGAATGGAATCTATTTTACCTCAGGACAAAATTGTCAAGCTTCATAGTTCTCTTATTAGCCTCTTGTCTAAGGACAAGATTACTCTTAAAGAGCTACAATCATTACTTGGACTTTTAAATTTTGCTCTAAGGGTTATCCCAATCGGCAGAGTTTTTTTTAGGAGTCTTTATGAAGCTACTAAAGGCATTTCATCGCCTAACTCACACGTCAGGGTGAGTTCCGATTTAAGAGAAGACGCCAAAATTTGGCTCTCATTTTTGGCAGATTTTAATGGGAGATCTGTAGATCAGTCTCCTTTTGTAGTGGCGGATTCTATCCCATTTGTTTTTTCTACAGATAGCACTTCAGGATTAGCAGTTTTGTTCCAGTCACATTGGGTATCCTTAAAATAGCCTGGAAAATGGGTCGCTAAAAAGCTTAGTAAGAATCTATTAGTTACGGAACTTTTTTCAATCTATTTGGGAATTTTCTTATGGGGTCATAGGTTACAGAATTCGAGAATTCTGCTAACCTCATTAAATCAAACAGTAGTCTTCTCAATTAATACCCTATCGTCTAAAAATCTATACGCAGCCAAAATTTTAAGAAATTTAGTGTTGGAGTGCCTGAAATGTAACATTTGGTTAAAGGCAAACTCAGGAGTCCGTAAAAGTGGTTATTTAACTGAATTCGTACTTCATTGTCAGTGGCTCCATTTTTATCAACAGGTGCCACTGGCAGACAAGGAAGCAACCTCTTGCTCTCTTTCAGTCTGGGATATAATTCCAATATAATTCCTTATTTCATACAGAATTCCTTGTCTAAGAGATCATGGGCTGATTACTCAGCTGCATGGAAAAAAATGGATCAATTTTTCTGAACTGTACGGTTTTGACGCGACGGTTCCCAGTCCGATTTCTGCCTTGAAGTTTGCAGAATCTCTGGTTGAAAAGGACCTATCGTACTTGGCAATAACTAAATGCTTTGCAGGAGTTTCTTTCTTTTTAAGGTTATACGGTAGTACTGCTCTAACGGAATTTTTCTTGGTCAAGCAATTTTTAAAAGGCCTCAAAAGGGATACATTTTTGCCAGATTCCAGATGCCCGATTTCTATCTCATTATTAGAAAGCATATGTTCAGCCCTAATACATGTATGTTCAAATTCGGATGAAGCACTGTTGTTCACTTCCATATTTTCCATTTCCTTCTTTGGGGCTTTGAGAGTCAGTGAGGTGGTTTCCAAGAAGAAATCTGAACCCTCTGGGCTTATGCTAGCTGATATTAAAATTTTTGAATCCTTCCTTTTGTAATTTATAAGAAAATCCAAGACGGATCAGCTGGGTAGAGGATCTGAACTTAGATGGAATTTGTTTCCAGATCCAAATATTTTCCCAGTGTATAACCTATCAAAATGGATTAGCATAAGGCCTGTAGTTCAGGGCCCTTTATTTCTGCACAGAGACAAATCCCCTGTTACGGTCTTCCAGTTTAATTTTATATTGAAAAAGTGTTTAAGCTTTCTGGGTAAAGGACACCTTAGAATCTCTTCACATTCATTTAGGATTGGAGCGGCCACGGAAGCTTCCAGAGCGGGCTTGTTGGACGATAGGATTAAAAAAATGGGAAGATGGGATTCAAATAGATTCAAACTTTATGTCCGTCACGAATTGTATGATGATTAACTCTCATTTCCTTTTAGGTCCAACAATTATTTGGATCGTTGGTCATTCCTTTGTCTTCTTGGCTCAGAAGAGGGCCAGCTTACGTTCAAGTTCTGAAAATGTATCGTTTAACCCTTCTAATACCCAGGTTTTTGGGCACAGCATTCACGGGATGAGATGGCCTTCTTTGGTGTTTGAATTAAAAAATTGTATGGGAAAGTTCCCTTATCTGGATTTAATAATTTTTGCATATCACTGGCAATGATTTGGGAAAAAACAACACTTTGAATTTATTGACTGCTATGCGGTCTGACCTTGTTTGCTTAAGACAAATCTTTACGTCATCTAGTATTTTTTTTCCGAAATCATACCCAGGCTATTGTAGTACCAAAAGCAACTTTGCTTTGTAGATAAAATCCGGAAAAGGGTGAATCTTTCCATTAAAAAATGTTTACCCCTTATTAACGGATTTTCTTTTAGACATACGGATTTGCAAAGGATTTTTACCAGGAATGTTCAGACAGGACTTAGTGCATTTGTCTGATATTGGTCTTGACATTTTCAATTTAAACATGGGTAATATAATTGAAAAATGGCTAAGTGGTTGGGGGGGGGCAGCTCTTTGAGTCTTAGCCTTGTGGGTAAAAATCACCCTACTACGGGTGGATTTGGATACTGGATGTTTTGAAATATGGACTTATGAGTTATGAAATTTATTTATTGGTTATTTATTCAAGTTGTATGTAGCCCAAAATAAAACCCCACGGCAAATTTTATTCCATCAATAAATGTGTCTTGTTATTTTTGTTAGTTATGGGTCTTGTGGGGACCAGTGACTGAGGCCTGAGGAAAGGCCTAAGCTATGTATTAATAGCCAACTTCTCATCTATGAGTACACTTTGTTGGTGGTCTACTTTACCCCAACTATTTTTATTTTTTCATCCTTCCCTCCGCACTTCTGGGCACAGCGAACAATGTGGCTTGGATAGTGTCATTCACCCGAGACTTGTGCCTTTTTGGTTTTTCCCCAGTGCCTGGTCTGTATACCTGCCTTTTCCTCCACCTCACCACCAGTCACTTACAAAGATTGAGGTGAAACAAAAGTTGGAGGGTGAGATGGAAGATATGGTTGGAAGTTTATGCCGTTTGCATCATTCAGCCCATTCTGTCTATTTGCTGTATAATATCACTTTTCCTATGTCAGCGCATAATATAGTGCCACTAGTGATGCTGCATCCCTCCAGCTTTTTGGCTTCAATAATGCCTATGACTTTGTGTGCATGTTTCTTATGAGTTTATGTCCAACAATGTAACATAGTAACATAGTTATTAGTTATTAAGGTTGAAGGAAGACTATATGTCCATCTAGTTCAACCCATAGCCTAACCTAACATGCCCTAACATGTTGATCCAGAGGAAGGCAAAAAAAACCCATGTGCAAAGAGTAAGCTCCACATTGGGGAAAAAAATTCCTTCCCGACTCCACATACGGCAATCAGACTAGTTCCCTGGATCAACGCCCTATCAAGGAATCTAGTGTATATACCCTGTAACATTATACTTTTCCAGAAAGGTATCCAGTCCCCTCTTAAATTTAAGTAATGAATCACTCATTACAACATCACACGGCAGAGAGTTCCATAGTCTCACTGCTCTTACAGTAAAGAATCCGTGTCTGTTATTATGCTTAAACCTTTTTTCCTCCAACCGCAGAGGATGCCCCCTTGTCCCTGTTTCAGGTCTATGATTAAAAAGATCATCAGAAAGGTCTTTGTACTGTCCCCTCATATATTTATACATTAAAATGAGATCACCCCTTAGTCTTCGTTTTTCCAAACTAAATAGCCCCAAGTGTAATAACCTATCTTGGTATTGCAGACCCCCCAGTCCTCTAATAACCTTGGTCGCTCTTCTCTGCACCCGCTCCAGTTCAGCTATGTCTTTCTTATACACCGGAGACCAGAACTGTGCACAGTATTCTAAGTGTGGTCGAACTAGTGACTTGTATAGAGGTAAAATTATATTATCCTCATGAGCATCTATGCCTCTTTTAATGCATCCCATTATTTTATTTGCCTTTGTAGCAGCTGCCTGACACTGGCCACTGAATTTAAGTTTGTCATCCACCCATACACCCAGGTCTTTTTCATTGACGGTTTTGCCCAGAGTTTTAGAATTAAGCACATAATTATACATCTTATTACTTCTACCCAAGTGCATGACCTTACATTTATCCCCATTAAAGCTCATTTGCCATTTATCAGCCCAAGCTTCTAGTTTACATAAATCATCCTGTAATATAAAATTGTCCTCCTCTGTATTGATTACCCTGCAGAGTTTAGTGTCATCTGCAAATATTGAAATTCTACTCTGAATGCCCCCTACAAGGTCATTAATAAATATGTTAAAAAGAAGAGGGCCCAATACTGACCCCTGTGGTACCCCACTGCTAACCGCTACCCAGTCCGAGTGTGCTCCATTAATAACCACCCTTTGTTTCCTATCCCTGAGCCAGCTCTCAACCCACTTGCACATATTTTCCCCTATCCCCATTATTCTCATAGAACATTTAATAGAAATATGTCTTTATTGTTTTATTTCCATCTGGCCATTATTTAGCTAATTGTGTTTTAGGAATACTTTTGGTCATATGTTCAGCTAAATTAGTCCTATGTAGAACAACTTGACCTTTTTGTGTTATTTCCAAGACCTTTATCAAGAAGAAGGAAACATAAGAAATTGCATTTTCTATATTAGAAATGATTGTTTTCAATATAACATCATTTGTATAATGGGAAATATTTTACCCCTGCATTGTCAAGACTACTAGTAATAAAAAATAACTTACCGTATTTTTTGGACTATAAGACATACTTTTTCCCCCTTTTTTGGGAGGAGGAAATAGGGGTGTATCTTATAGTCGGAATCTTCTTACCAGGAGTGTGGTGGCAGCAGGAGTCGGGCCACAGGCTTTCACAAATTGTCAGCAGAGTCCCTGTACCAAACTTGACACACCAGTCTGCAATGAGAGTCATATCATCGCCAGACCACCGAACACTGCCTGTGTCCCCGCTCCACCAGTGCTTCTGATATCCACCTGGTAAGCTGAATTCGGACTATAGGTGGCACCCCCATTTGATGCAATTTTTTCCCCGACATTTTCCTTCTGAAAATTTGAGTTGTGTCTTATGGTCCAGTTCATCTTATAGTCCGAAAAATACAGTATATAATTCAAGCTAAATCAACCAGAACAGCCAATTGCCATCAGATGCAACTGATTGTTAGTGATTTAGTGCTGCTCTTCAGTTTTAGCACATATAGTTCAGAGCTACATTCACAATTCTACTGAATTAAGCTCAATCTGTCTAGTTGCATTCTAGGAACTGTTTGATTTGACAACCAGCAGAATTATGATTACAGCTCTGGGATATAATTCACACTGTAAAAATCAGTATAATAGATATAGTGCCTTTTAAAGCATGTTCTGTGACCTGTGCAGAGAGAATTGTGAAGGAGGGGGGAAGGTAAGGGATTCCTATACAAATCCTTTGGTTGCTCCTGTTTTGTTTCCCCCTAGTTTTACACTAGGTGTTACCTTTAAATGAAATTTTGCCTGTGGTGATAATGACATGAATGCTGAAAAGTGAGCTCGAAAATGTGAATATAAATTAATATCATTTCTGGGTTTATTTCACTATTATTTGATGCCAAGCATATTTGTGAAAATCTATAAAATGTCCAGATTTTATTTTGTGGCAGTATTACGATGTCTGAAATCAGCACAACAGCACATGTGGAGAATGTTCACGGGAGGAGAGGATTATTAAACACAGCTTTTAACAGATTTTTTTTTCACTTTTTGCATATTTTTAGCAGGAAGGCAGAAAGCAATCATTGATGATGTAAATATATGATCATTGCAGCCAATAAAAGGTTGGCATGTTCTTCATCACTCAATGCTGCGTGATGACTACTTGGATCATTTGGAATTTAGAAAGGTTTGATGTGTATGAAAATTATTAGGAGCAAAACTGTTAAGTGAGTAGGTGGGAGTTCCCTTCACATTAGTGGGATATTGAACATCTGGTGAAAAAACCAATGCTACTGATATATGCGTGGGCACACATAAATGTGAACAGTTTGATGCCAATCAGGATGCTTTACAAGCAGACCTCTTGCTACTTATTGCCAGCAGGAATCTGATGCTAAGAAAGCTAGTACATTGGAAATTGAGGATTAAATTGAAGCTTAGTTATTTAAGCAAGGTATGGAAGTTTGAGAGATTTTGCATTTTCTTGTTGTTGAACTTTTTATTTCCATCTTTAAAGTGGTACGATGCATATAATTTAAGCAAAAATGGGTTTAGCAATATTGTGCTTTTCAAAAGGCAAAGCAGAATTAAACCATTTCTTGATTTGCAAAATTATGACTTTTTTCTGCCAGTGGCATTATATACATGTTATCAAAGTAACTGCTCCTAAAACAGTATACTCAACATATATAAGATCTTTCCACTTTACCAGTAAGATCATTTTTCTAACTCCCTTAGAATTCTTAACACACTGAGGTCTATAAAGACATAATTTGAGGAGTTTGGTGTAAAGGAACTTATGTGGCCTGCACACAGTCTTGACCTAAACCTCATTGAGCATTTTTTAGAATTTTTCAAGCTGGATATTTTCAACCAACATTATTATTTATCTAAGAAATGCTTTTTTTGGCTAAATGGGCACAAATGCCCACATATACATTTCAAAACCTTATGAAAGCCTTCCCTGAGGAGTATTGGCTGTTAAAGATTCAAAAAGAGCCCAAAGTATTATTACAGAAAACTTGTCAGTTTAACAAAAAAAAAAATAATCAGTTGTATCACTTGTAAAAATCTGAGTTTATCTGCTTCTGATCTGTTTTGTGCTGCATCGCTCCGTAACAGAGATAAGGCACAAATGTGATTATGTGAAATCTCTCCCTGCAGTCCTATGGGCATTTCTTCACATTCTTCTCTGGGGACTTGTGATTTTACATCACCTTCCCTTATGCTGCCAATCAATGCTTGGCAGCTGATGTAGCGTTCTATCAGTCTCAGATGCTGCTGAGCTGTGATTAGCAGCATCTGGGAAGGGTGACTGTGCACATCCTAGAGAACTCTGCGCAAATGCCCAGCTGGACTGCAAGCTAGAGATTTCACATAGTGCTCTCCAAAAGCAAGAAATGTGAATATCTCGGCAATGGAGTGACAAAGTGCAAAATGGAACACAACGTCAGAATCAGGGGAGCACAGGGATTTTTAAAACGCATTTAACTCAATTTTTGAGCAACTGACAGGTCCCTTCTAATGTACATGGTTTGGGAATAAGATGCTCAACATGTACTTTGCTGTGGTAGTCAGATATCCACAAACTTTTGGCCATAAAGTTTTGACTGTACACATTGGCAATATGAATGTATTTGCTGTACTTCCTTATCCAGTGAGAATACTAGATGTTATGATGAACTTCATCTTATATATATATATTTATTTATATTTGACAATGGAGAATTGTGCTGAATTCTCTTTTGAGTAACGTGGTGTAATTTATGTGCAATAAGTATGTGCTACAATGATTAATCTTGTTTTTCTCAGATTGCTATTCCAGATGGAGAAATCAAATGCTATTTATACTGACACAATGGGTTTATCCTTACATTCTTACACGGAGCCAGTACAAGAAAAAGAAATACTTGACCCAAGGGCACCAGTGCTTTTCAACATCTCCAAAACATAGAAGATTTAGAAACCTAATCTACACTTAAGAGAGAAAATACAGGTTGTTAAGGGAAAAAGGCATTTGCTACTAATGGCTGATACAGCCGTAAATCAGGACCCATGGATTCAATTCAATCAGCCTTATCAAGCTATTCTCTAATATCCCTTCTCGGGTGTGTTTAGGCAGTTTTGTAAGATGACATTGAGCCTGTGTTGTTATCAGCAAACTATGCATTTCTTATATAATCGGATATTCAAAGCATATTTAATGCTATTCTCCTAGCAGAAAGGAAAACTAAAAATGCAGTAACTACAATATTAAATTCAATGCCATAAAAAGCAAAAAGTATACATATTTGCCAAGTATAATACATAATATATTTAACATTAATGTAGTACAAGTATTTATGAATCTTCATGATTTGGACTCTGCAGGCTACTATTTTCTTTTTTCAAAACAAAAATGGGAGAACCCGAACAGTAAAGTTCAGTATCCATACCAAACACCTACTGTTTGAGCACGGACACCAAACATGGACTTCACCAGGAAGGCATGTTAGCCTGGGGTCACACTAGCGTATATGCTAATGACCTTCAGCTCCTGCTCTGCTGTGAGTGGGAGCCTAGTGTTAGGCTACTGTACTCCAAGCCTCTTCCACAGAGAGAATCGGAGCACAGCTGCAGAGGAGGCGGAGAAAGTAATTTCTGGACTGCCGGCGTCGGTGTATATCGCACTGCACTCGGATGATATCCGAGTGATGTGCGCTGTGTCACTCGCACCCATAGACTTATATGGGTGCGAGTGAGCCGAGACTTGGCCGAGTATCAGTGTCAATCACAGCATGTTTCTAAAGCAGACAGCTGGAAGCTAGCATTCTCAGGCTGGTAAGGGGTCATGGATATTGCCCCCCCAGCCTTAAAATAGCAGCCTGCAGCAGCCCAGAAAAGGTGCATCTATTAGATACGCCAATTCTGTCACTTTGCCTGGTGGTAAGTGGGGTTGATGTCACCTTTGTATTGTCTGGTGACATCAAGCCCACGGATTAGTAATGGAGAGGTATCTATAAGACACCTATGCATTACTAATCCTATAGTTATATTGTAAATAAGCACACAGCCATAATAAAGTCATTTATTTGAAATAAAACAAAACACACTTATACTTTTTTATTTTAAAATAACAAACACAGTTATACTCACCAAACGCCCATTCCATTGAATACCTTGTCTCCTGTAATAATACAAAACAACAATATCCCTCACCTGTCCATCATTCTGTCCCACGCCGTAATCCATTTCTGGAGTATAAACAGTTTTCAACCTAGATGGTGCCAAGATGCGACCATCCAGGCTGAAAACCACTGTGAAATGAGTTGGTGTGAGCACAGCATCAGTGAATAGAGGGGACATCATCGAGGTTACTGCAGGTGACAGAGGCTGCATTCCCATCCAGGCCAATGAACTGCAGTGACCTCAGTGAGATCACAGATAGCACAGTGAGAAAAAGTTTGCGGTGATGATTAGAAGCGGTGTTTGCTGTGCTGTCATTCAAGTGAATGGGTTCTGGGTTCGGGTACCAGAACCAGAACAGTACCCGGACCCGAACCTGGAACATCTAAGAGTCCACCCATCTCTAATCATAAGTAAAATTTTCATTTTTAATAATTTATAAAGAATCCTTTGCAGGCTATGACTGCCTGAAGACTGGAAGCCGTGAATGTCACCAAACGTTGGGTTTGCACGTTTGATATAAAAACACACAAACACTACGAGCATCTTAATTGAACACCTTTATTTGACTTCCTTTAGGATATTTACTGTTTATACTTAGCATCATTGATGTTTTATAATACCCTTTGTTCATTACCTTATATGTAGTGTTTCCGGCCCCAAAATCTCTGGGCTATTTGTCACTGTTTTACCCCCATCTATTTTTCTTGCACACTACTTGTGTGTTTATAATTGTGATTGTTTTTTTTCTATAAAATGTTATGTTTTTATAAGTGGTATGGACTTAGGTTTCTCCTTGTATATATATTTTGCAGAGTTGCTATCATATTTATTGTTCGGCCTCATGTGCATATACATTCATATTTTACAAAATGTTTGACTGGAGAATTTTCTTTATATCAGCAAGGAGTTTGTATGTTCTCCCTGTGTTTGTGTGGGTTTCCTCCGGGTTCTCTGGTTTCCTCTCACACTTCAAAGACATACTGAAAGGGAATGTAGATTGTGAGCCCCAATGGGGACAGTGATGACAATGTATGTAAAGCGCTGCAGAAAAAGATAGCGTTATATAAGAAAGCATAAGAATAAATTGTGTGGCTTGTCTTTGTTCTTCTTTGCTGTATGTATTATTAGCTGTATTTGTAGGTATTTTATATTCGACCTTGATATGTTTCAGTTCAATAAAGACTAAAATTATTTTGATTAGCTCAGTGAAAAAACTAAAGTGTTGATTTAGTGAAAGTTAAAACCAAAAGGAAGCTAAGTGATGCTGACACATCTCTAGAGCTTAAACCTTTTCAGTTCTCAGCTGTAGTCAACATTAATTTGCTGGGCGGTTTGTGTACTAGATGCTTTAGAAAACCTGATAATATGTAGAGAACCAATGAGAAAACAAAAGGTGGCAGTGGTTCCTAATCTCCTCTATTTGAAGTGTATTAGAATCAACAGTTGGAAATAAAACCATTTCCAGTTTATACAAGATGGTAGCTCATGGCTTAAACAATATCTTTTCACAATGATCATGTATAATAAAACATAGAACAAGATTTATATGAATCTAGCCACAAAGTTGATATCCATTCTATATATTCAATTTGCTATGCTTAGAAACTCTGATAAATTATCCTTTATGCAATTTGACAATATTAAGACCTATATTTTATTGTGTATGCGCTTCCTGACCAGGCCAATTTTTACAATTCTGACCACTGCCATTTTATGTAGTAATAACTCTGGAACACGTCAATAGATCTCACTGATTCTGAGAATGTTATCTCGTGACATATTGTACTTCATGGCAGTGGTAAAATGTCTTTGATACGACTTGCGCTTATTAACGGAAATTTGGTGAAAATTTTGGAAATTTCGCAATTTTCAAACTTTTAATTTTTGTTCACTTAAAGCAGAGAGTCATATCACACGAAATAGTTAATAAATAACATTTCCCGTATGTGTATTTTACATCAGCACAATTTTTGATACATTTTTTTTGTTAGTAAGTCATAAGGGTTAAAAGTTGACCAGCAATTTCTAATTTTTACAGCACAATTTGCAAAATCTTTTTTTTAGGGACCACCTCAAATTTGAAGTGACTTTGAAGGGGCCTATATGACAGAAAATACCCAAAAATGACACCATTCTAAAAACTGCACCCCTCAAGGTGCTCAAAACCACATTCAAGAAGTTTATTAACCCTTCAGGTGCTTCACATGAATTTTTGGAATTTGGAAGGAAAACATAAACATTTACTTTTCTTTCACAAAAAAAATCCTATTTTTTTCTTTTGCAAGGATAACAGGAGTTATTGCTCCATGCAATTTGTTGTGCGATTTCTTCTGAGTGCGCAGATATCCAATATGTGGAAGAAAACAACTGTTTGGGCACACGGCAGGTCTCAGAAGGCAAGGAGCGCCATTTTACTTTTTGAATGTAAAATTTGCTTGAATAATTGGCAGACGCCATGTCATGTTTGGAGAGCCCCTGATGTGCCTAAACAGTGGAAACCCTCCGCAAATGACACTTTGGAAACAAGACCCCTTAGGGAATTTACCGAGATGTGTATTGAGCACCTTGAACCCACAGGTGCTTCACAGAAGTTTATAACGTAGAACCTTGAAATTAACCCTCCGTCACATACAACTGATCTGACAGGCGCTTCTCTTTTACTTTCATTTCTCCTTCCTCACCAGATTGTGAGGAAACCCCCTCCCTCCAGGTAGTCTCCTGTCTCTTGAAGGTCTGTGAAACCTGATATCACAGTTGGATTTCAGAGCTTCAGGGGAGAGGATATAGCTGCACAGATCTCTCAGGCTCATTGTATGTGAATACGTCACATTCAGTAAGGTTGGTATTTTATGTTTTTATTCATCACAATAGTTTATTTAGCTTGTTTTATGAATGTATAGCACAAAATGTGAGGATATTTCATAGAAATAAGGGAGATTTTATAAAAGAAAGTGTGCTGCTCAGGCATATACAGTAGTTCCCTAACATATTCCTTCTCTTGCTTCAGATTATCTGCTGAAATGGAGAGGAAAATGTACAATTTATCCAAACAACTTGATGTTGAGGAAGTAACAAACATGCTGTTAGATGATAGAGACCTCACACTGAATGAGGATTTAGGAGAGGAAAGTGAGATTGATTCTCATGATGAGGTGGAAGAATGTGTCCTGGATTCTGAAACAGAGCAAGATGGTGACAGTGGTGAGGATGAAGAAGTTGGATCATATTATATTGGAAAAGATAAAAATACTAAATGGAACAAGAAGCAATTCCAGAAAAAACGTAGGGAACCTTTAAACATTATTACTCACCTTCCTGCAGTAATAGGAACTGCACGTAATGCAAAAACTGCAGTTGAATGCTGGAACAGTATATTTACAGATGACATTCTGGACTCTATTGTCACATATACCAACCAATATATAGACATTATAAAGGACAAGTACATCTGCAACAGAACCATCAAGCCCACAGATGAAATAGAACTGCGTGCTTTTTTTGGATTACTGTACCTTGCAGGAGCCTATAGGGCAAATAGACAAAGTTTGGAGGAACTTTGGGGTTAAGATGGGGATGGAGTTGAAAAATTTAGCCTTGTTATGTCCATAAACAGATTCAAGATTCTAATTCGTTGCCTTCGGTTTGACGACAGAACTACCCGAACTGAACGCAAAACACATGACCGACTTGCTCCAATTCGTGATATATTTCAAAGATTTGTTGTAAACTGTAAACAAAGTTATTACCCTGGAGAGAATCTCACTATTGACGAAATGCTCCCTGGTTTTCGTGGTAGATGTGCCTTTCGTCAATATATTCCATCAAAGCCAAACAAATATGGAATAAAAATGTATGCCCTTGTTGATGCCAGTAACACCTACACTTACAACCTGGAAGTTTATGCAGGAAAACAACCAGAAGGTCCTTACTGTGTGAGCAACAAACCCATTGATGTTGTAAAAAGACTGGCTGAAACCTTATTTGGATCGGGTCGCAATATTACAGCTGACAATTGGTTTACAAGTTGTGATCTGATTGATTATCTGAAAATTCAGAAGCTGTCATATGTGGGAACTGTAAGAAAAAACAAAAGGGAATTGCCGCCACAGTTTGTAAGTGTGAAAGAGAGACAACAGTACAGCAGTATGTTTGCATTCCATAATGGAAAGGCTTTAGTTTCCTATGTACCACATGCCAAAAAAATCGTACTTCTTCTATCAACACTTCATGATGATGCTGCCATCGATCCTGGGACTGGGGCAGAAAAAAAAACGGAGATAATTACATTTTACAATGCCACCAAAGGGGGTGTGGATACAGCAGATCAGATGTGCTCCACTTTCAACGTCAGCAGAAACATCAAACGCTGGCCAATGGTCATATTTTTTGCTATGTTGAATTTGGGTGGTATAAATTCACAAGTAATTTATCTTGAAAACAAGCTTGAACCACTCCATAGACGATTGTATCTGAAAAAATTGGCCCATGAACTAGTACTTGCGAGAGCTACGCAGGAGAAGCGTGAAAACAATCGGTATCCCCTCTCGCCTTCAAGTTCAGCTCAAAAGGTTCCGCCCAGAAGATGATGGTGAAAAGTCACCATCTGCACCACCTCACAAAAGAAGGAGATGCACCACCTGCCAAACGGAAAGCGGAACCAGAAGGCTTTCAAATTATGAATGTCTCAAATGTCCTAAAGCAATTTGCCTGACACATGCAAAAATGGTGTGTAATTCTTGCTATTTGCTCTGCAAGTGTGACTTTTCTGGGGAAGCCTCAGCATCTACTTCTGATTGAATATGTTTTTAATAGTACTTAAGGTACCTTAAAATTAAGTTTGTGTTCAAAAATTTTCTTTGTACATTTTTTTGAGAGAGTCGAACTGGGGACTATTTGGCCGGAGTTTTGAAAAGTTTGTATTTCATAGTTATTAGTTTTATGTTAAGTAAATGTTTTTTTTTGCAACTGATTATGTGTAGTCTCTTTTATTACATCCCTATAAAGGTCACTGATCACTTTTAGAGCACTGAAATTGCAAACATTAGATATTATAGGTATTTTTCCAGCAGGCGCCTGACAGGCACATTGTATGTGAACTCGTTAGTCCGAATATTGTATGTGACGGAGGGTTAAAAGAAAATCACATTTTTCCCAGATAAATCTTTTTTAGCTCCAAATTTTGCATTTTAATAAGGTTAGCAGGTGAAATTGATCTATTCAATTAATTGTGCAATTTCTCCTGAGAGCGCAATTAACCAATTTATGGAGGATTGGACATTTTTTGCCAAAATTTGGTTCTAGTTTATAGCATACACCTTATTTTTTGACATTAAAATGTATGTTTTACAACTATTACTATGAATAATAATAATAAGAAGAAGTATGGGTGCAGGTGCTATTACTTGTGCAGTCCGTGGTTGGAGCTGGAGCCTTAGCTGGCTTTGAGTTAGTTTAATGTTTACAACTGTAAATATTAGTAATTGTCACAGTCAAGAGCCACCTAAAAAATGAGATTGGGAACAACATACAGTATATGTGAATATTACAGCTTCCAACCAGGTGCCTATTGATATTGTATCTACTATGTATGAATTACTTTTTTACAGTTGCATGAATGGTGTCAGAAGTAGTGTTGAGCGATACCTGCCGATATCGGGAAATATCGGATCGGATTGGATCGGACCGATACCCCAAAAATATTGGATATCGCCGATTCCGATACCATAAACAAATGCAAGTCAATGGGACACAATTATCGGAATGAAAATAAACCCTTTCTTTCCTTGCATATCCAGTTCGAGAGGGAGGAAGAGTGTGGGTGGTGCATGGGTGGAGACTGTGTGTGTCTGTGTGTGCGGGTGGGGTCTGTATGGGCCTCTTGGGGGTCTGTGCGGGCCTGCCAGGGGTCTGTTCAGGCCTCTCGGGGGTCTGTGCGGGCCTGCTGGGGGTCTTTACGGGCCTCTCCGGGGTCTGTGCGGGCCTGCCGGGGGTCTGTATGGGCCTCTCGGGGGTCTGTGCGGGCCTGCCAGGGGTCTGTACGGGCCAGTTGGGGGTCTGGGCAGGCCTGTCGGGGGTCTTTGTGTCTGTGTGAAGGCATCGTCCAATGGGACTACAGGTCCCATCGGGCTATGCCTGCTACAATGACAGTGATTGACACATTAGCCAATGATGGGACAGTAGTAGTCCCATTGTCTACTGTATACATACTACATACATACATACTACATACATACTACATACATACTACATACATACTGCATACTATGTACATACAACATACATACATACAACATACTACAAACATAAAAAAAACCTACAAAGAAACAGCACCACAAGAACCAATATAAAACCAATTGTTTTATTAAATCAAACAATAAAATCACAAGAAATTGTGTACAAGAGAATAACAGGGATGACAATGATTCACCTAAAAAAGGCAGCTCAATGCCCACCTGGTATAAAACTTTCCCAACACAGTAGAACAAAGGCATAAACACATAAGTACCTCCACAAAGTGCAAATGCATTGTGCAAATATTTAAAGTGATAGCAACACCAGAGAGACCACATCATGAAGTTAAATAAATACCAAGTGTAATAAGTAGTGTTGAGCATTCCGATACAGCAAATATCGGGTATCGGACGATATTCGCTGTATCGGAATTCCGATACCGAGTTCCGATACTTTTGCGATATCGGATACCGGAATCGGATACCGGAATCGGAAGTTCCCATAGTGCAATGATGCACTATAATAGGGTGTGGGCAGTGCGTGGGCGGAGACTGCGCATGTGTGTGTGCGGGCAGGGTCTGTGCATGACCGTGGGGGGTCTGTGCGGGCCTGCCGGGGGTCTGTGCGGGCTGCCAGGGGTCTGTGTGAGCCTGCTTGGGGTCTCTGCAGGCCTGCCGGGGCTCTGTGTGGGCTGCCGGGGGCCTGTGCCACCTGCTGGGGGTCTGTGCAGGCTGCTAGGGATCTGTGTGGGCTGCCGGGGGTCTGTGCGTGTGTGCAGCCATCGTCCGATGGGACTACAAGTCCCATCAGACGATGCCTGCTACAGTGACAGTGATTGACACATTAGCCATTGATGGGACAGTAGTAGTCCCATCAATTGGCTAATGTGTTGAATGTAAAAAAAAAAAATCCTACATACATACTACATACATGCTACATACATACATACAACATACTACATACATACTGCATACTACATATATACTAAATACATACTACATACATACTACATACTAAATACATACTACCTACATACATACTACATACATACTACGTACATACATACTACATACATACAACATACTACATACATACATAGTGCATACATACTACATACTACATATATACTACATACATACTACATACATACTACATACATACTACATACATATATACTACATTCATACTACATACATACATGCATGCATGCATACTCCATTCTACATACATACTACATACTACATACATACTACATACATACTACCTACATACAACATACATACATACATACTACAAACATACATACTACATACTACATACATACTACATATACAGTTAGGGCCAGAAATATTTGGACAGTGACACAATTTTCGCGAGTTGGGCTCTGCATGCCACCACATTGGATTTGAAATGAAACCTCTACAACAGAATTTAAGTGCAGATTGTAACATTTAATTTGAAGGGTTGAACAAAAATATCTGATAGAAAATGTAGGAATTGTACACATTTCTTTACAAACACTCCACATTTTAGGAGGTCAAAAGTAATTGGACAAATAAACATAACCCCCAAAAAATATTTTTATTTTCAATATTTTGTTGCAAATCCTTTGGAGGCAATCACTGCCTTAAGTCTGGAACCCATGGACATCACCAAACGCTGGGTTTCCTCCTTCTTAATGCTTTGCCAGGCCTTTACAGCCGCAGCCTTCAGGTCTTGCTTGTTTGTGGGTCTTTCCGTCTTAAGTCTGGATTTGAGCAAGTGAAATGCATGCTCAATTGGGTTTAGATCTGGAGATTGACTTGGCCATTGCAGAATGTTCCACTTTTTGGCACTCATGAACTCCTGGGTAGCTTTGGCTGTATGCTTGGGGTCATTGTCCATCCGTACTATGAAGCGCCGTCCAATCAACTTTGCAGCATTTGGCTGAATCTGGGCTGAAAGTATATCCCGGTACACTTCAGAATTCATCCGGCTACTCTTGTCTGCTCTTATGTCATCAATAAACACAAGTGACCCTGTGCCATTGAAAGCCATGCATGCCCATGCCATCACGTTGCCTCCACCATGTTTTACAGAGGATGTGGTGTGCCTTGGATCATGTGCCGTTCCCTTTCTTCTCCAAACTTTTTTCTTCCCATCATTCTGGTACAGGTTGATCTTTGTCTCATCTGTCCATAGAATACTTTTCCAGAACTGAGCTGGCTTCTTGAGGTGTTTTTCTGCAAATTTAACTCTGGCCTGTCTATTTTTGGTATTGATGAATGGTTTGCATCTAGATGTGAACCCTTTGTATTTACTGTCATGGAGTCTTCTCTTTACTGTTGACTTAGAGACAGAAACACCTACTTCACTGAGAGTGTTCTGGACTTCAGTTGATGTTGTGAACGGGTTCTTCTTCACCAAATTAAGTATGCGGCGATCATCCACCACTGTTGTCATCCGTGGACACCCAGGCCTTTTTGAGTTCCCAAGCTCACCAGTCAATTCCTTTTTTCTCAGAATGTACCCAACTGTTGATTTTGCTACTCCAAGCATGTCTGCTATCTCTCTGATGGATTTTTTCTTTTTTTTCAGCCTCAGGATGTTCTGCTTCACCTCAATTGAGAGTTCCTTTGACCGCATGTTGTCTGCTCACAGCAACAGCTTCCAAATGCAAAACCACACACCTGGAATCCACCCCTGACCTTTTAACTACTTCATTGATTACAGGTTAACGAGGGAGACGCCTTCAGAGTTAATTGCAGCCCTTAGAGTCCATTGTCCAATTACTTTTGGTCGCTTGAAAAAGAGGACGCTATGCATTACAGAGCTATGATTCCTAAACCCTTTCTCCGATTTGGATGTGGAAACTATCATATTGCAGCTGGGAGTGTGCACTTTCAGCCCATATTATATATATAATTGTATTTCTGAACATGTTTTTGTAAACAGCTAAAATAACAAAACTTGTGTCACTGTCCAAATATTTCTGGCCCTAACTGTATACATACTACATACATACTACATACTACATTCATACTACATACATACTACATACATACTACATACAATACATTCATACATTACATACAATACATACATATAGACATTTCTAGATTATGAGCCCCATTGGGGACAGTGATGATAATGTGTGCAAAACTGTAAAGTGCTGCGGAAAATGTTAGCGCTATATAAAGATAAAAGATTATTATTATTATTATTATTATACAGTACATATAACATAAAGTACATACTCACCATCACTTGTCACTTTGTTCCCCGAAGCCAGTGTCATCTGTAAAAAATATTAAAATAACAAACAACCAATATACTCCTTGATCCACAGAAATCCACGAGTGTCCCACGACGATCTCCCATGGAGAGCAGCAGCATCAGCTGATGCGACCGCTCTCCAGGGGCTCCAGGAATCCAATGACGGGAGGAAGGTATCCTTCCGCACTGCATTCCTCCGCCACTGTAAAAAAATAGTCCCTAGTCTCACTTTTGGCATTGCTGTGTGTACATTTTCCCACGCAGCAATTGCCATAAAGTGAGACTTTGAACTATAGTAAGCTCAGTGATGCACTGCAGAAGCCATTGTCTCCTGTCAGTGTGTTACTGAGGGTCCTATAGAGCAGTGACATCACCCGATGTCACTGTTCTATAGGGGAGATCGTTGTGGGACACTCGGTATTAATTGGACTACGGCAGACAGGTAGTATACGGTTTATTATTTTAAGTTTTCTGCAGGCGCTGAAGTATGGTAAGTATGGTTAAATGAAGAATATTAAAATACTTTTTTCCTAATGTGTGCGTGTTTTATTAACCCTTTATTACTATTGGATTAATAATGGATAGGCGTCTTATTGACGCCTCTCCATTATTAACCTGGCTTAATGTCACCTTACAATAGCAAGGTGACATTAACTCCTTATTACCCCATATCCCACCGCTACACAGGAGTGGGAAGAGAGGGGCAAAGTGCCAGAATTGGCGCATCTTACAGATGCTCCATTTCTGGGGTCGGCTGTGGACTGGTATTTGTAGCCGAGTGGGCCAATATCCATGGCCCCTCTCTAGGCTATGAATATCAGCCGACATCTGTCTGCGTAGCCTTTCCGGCTATAAAATATAGGGGCACCCCACGTCATTTTTTTGGGGGGTCCCCCTATTTTAATAGCCAGTAAATGCTACGCAGACAGCTGCGGGCTGATATTCATAGCAGGCTAAAAATATTGGCCCCCGGCAGTTGGCTTTCCCCCTCTGGCGCAGAAAATTGCGCGGGAGTCCACACCGTTTTTTCTAATTTTTTTTAAACTCAACGCTCATTAAGGCCTCTTTCACACTTGCGTCGGTACAGGTCCGTTACTATGCATCAGGCCGATGTACCGACGCACGTTGTGAAATTTGTGCACGACGTGGGCAGCGAATGCAGGCCGCGCATGCCCGGTAGAAAATGGCGGATGCGACGGCCCAAAAAATGTTCACTTGAATGTTTTTTCGTGCCGATGGTCTGCCAAAACATGCCGGATCCGTTGCACGACGGACGCAATGTGTGGCCATCCGTCGCGATCCATTGCTAATACAAGTCTATGGGTAAAAAACGCATCCTGCGAGCACATTTGCAGGATCCGTTTTTTTCCCAAAACAACGGATTGCTAAAAACGCAAGTGTGAAAGTAGCCTTAGAAACATCGGCCTTTCTATTATATATCTATGGATATATCTATCTATAGATATATTTATAGATACCGGTAGATATATCTATAGATACATAGATGCATTTATCCATTTATCTGGCTGCTTTCACACATTAGGTTTTTGCCATCAGGCACAATCCGTCGAGTTTTGAAAAAAACAGATCCTTTTTTTTCTGCCGCATCCGTTTTTTTTAGCCGGATCCGTTTTTTTTTACACCGGATCTGTTTTTTTCCGCAGGATCTGTTTTTTTCCGCTGGATCCATTTTTTTCCGCCGGATCTGTTTTTTTTCCGCAGGATCCGTTTGTTCTGCCAGATCCTTTTTTCCGCCGGATCCGTTTTTTACCGCCGGATCCGTTTTTTTAAAACTCGCTGGATTGTGCCTGATGGCAAAAACCTGATGTGTGAAAGCAGCCAGATATATGATAGATACATCTATGTATCTATAGATATATCTATCTATAAATATATCTATAGATAGATATATCCATAGATATATAATAGAAAGGCCGATGTTTCTAAGGCTACTTTCACACTTGCGTTTTTAGCAATCCTTTGCAATCCGTCATTTTGGGAAAAAAACGGATCCTGCAAATGTGCTCGCAGGATGCATTTTTTACCCTTAGACGGATGGCCACACGTCGCATCCATCGTGCAAAGGATCCGTCATATTTTGGCAGACCATCGGCACGAAAAAACGTTCAAGTGTATTTTTTTTGTCCGTCGCGTCCGCCATTTTCTACCGCGCATGCGCAGCCGAAACTCCGCCTCATCCTACCCGGACTTCAGAATGGGCAGCGGATGCGTTGAAAAACTGCATCCGCTGTCCACGCCGTGCACAAATTTCACAACGTGCGTCGGTACGTCGGCCCGATGCATAGCGATGGACCCGTACCGACGCAAGTGTGAAAGAGGCCTTAATGAGCGTTTAATTAAAAAAAGGGAAAAAAACAGCGTGGGCTCCCGCGTAATTTTCTGCGCCAGAGGGGGAAAGACGACGGCCGGGGGCCACTATTTGAAGCCTGCTATGAATATCAGCCCGCAGCTGTCTGCGTAGCCTTTACTGGCTACTAAAATAGCCAGAAAGGCTACGCAGACAGCTGCGGGCTGATATTCATAGCCTAGAGAGGGGCCATGGATATTGCCCCCCCCCCCGGCTACAAATACCAGTCCGCAGCCACCCCAGAAATGGTAAGATGTGCCAATTCCGGCACTTTGCCCCTCTCTTCCCACTCCCATGTAGAGGTGGGATATGGGGTGATAAGGGGTTAAAGGGACACTGTCACCTGAATTTGGAGGGAACAATCTTCAGCCATGGAGGCGGGGTTTTTGATTCACCCTTTCCTTACCTGCTGGCTGCATGCTGGCTGCAATATTGGATTGAAGTTCATTCTCTGTCCTCCATACTACACGCCTGCGAAAGGCAAGATTGCCTTGTGCAGGCATGTGCTACAGAGAACAGAGAATGAACTTCAATCCAATATTGCAGCCAGCATGCAGCCAGCGGGTAAGGAAAGGGTGAATCAAAAACCCCAAAACCCCGCCTCCATGGCTGAAGATTGTTCCTTCCAAATTCAGGTGACAGTGTCCCTTTAATGTCATCTTGCTATTGTAAGGTGTCATTAAGCCTGGTTAATAATGGAGAGCCGTCAATAAGACGCCTATCCATTATTAATCCAATAGTAATAAAGGGTTAATAAAACACACACACATTAGGAAAAAAGTATTTTAATATTCTTCATTTAACCCCTTTACCCCCAAGGGTGGTTTGCACGTTAACCGTGCTGTTCTGTTTGCTTTTGCTATACATTTGTACTGTCAATATGACCCAACCTATTAATTCTTGATTTTTAGCTACTCTAAGTGTTTTATTTGAATACTTTTTTCATTATTATACTGTATGTGAACATGGTTGATCATAAACAAATGAAACATTTAAATTTAAACTTAATAATTTATTTTTTTTCATAAAAAGGTTACACAGGCTTTTTACAATTATCGTTGATTGTTGGCATTCTGCACACAAATAACAAAGAAGCTTAACATTACTATTACTAAAACATGAAATTTAACTTTTTGAAAACAATATTTATAAATCAACAAATGAAAAATCATAAAAACTTCAACCTTTTTAGAAAGAAAAAAGAAAAACTGAACATGTCCATGCGTTTTTACACTGAACACAATAATAAGACACATGTTCTTTACACAGATATTTTGAACATCCAGCACATGTCAGATTAGTCTTATTGTCACAGGAAGATGGACAGAAGCTACATCTCTTCCTTTTTTTGCTGGTAGCTGTGCTGCTGGTAGCTGTGCTGGTGGAGGCCGTGTAGGTGGAGTCTCTTTCTTGAGCATGCTGGACACTTGTTACAATGGCTGTTGCTCCTTAACTTCTGGGGGTCATTTTTCTGCTCTCAATATATGGCCTAACCAGGGATTTGCCCAATTCCTCAAGAAATAATCTTCTTTTATGCAGCTTATTCCAGTTCCAATCGGGGTCGATTTCTCTCCATAAGACAAATGCATTGTATGCAGAAACGTTCAGTATGTTATAAAATAAAATCATTGGCCACCGATTGGTTTTGCGTTTGCATGTATATGTTGATATTGCTTGGTCTAAAGTATCAACTGCTCCCTTTGTGGCATCATAATCCCAAATAATGTCAGGCTTTCTGTCTTCTCTATAACTTACGGCATTGTCATGGTGCATTGTGCTAGAATTACCTAAGTTTGGAAAAGAAAAGAATAGTTGTAAAGATATGTATTCACAGCGTCAGTCAATAGACATTTTAGAAACATTTTTATCCAAGTTTTGAAAAAAAAAGAATACCTGTAAAGATGTGTATTCACAGCTCCGTGCTCTCTCTCACAGATTCCAGTGTCTCTTCCACAGGACTTAGCTTCAGGGTGTAAGTCAAATGACTGGTGTCCAATTTATAAGACAACAGTGTCTTCTCTCACAAGCTGAAAATGCATTTGACTAAATAAATACTTGATTACTGATGACAGTGAAACCCCCAGCCTTTGAATGATAGACAACCAGTCTCCTCTCTCACAAAAAGCAAATGGATAATACTAGATAATTACTTGTTTACTGATAAGAACAGTGAAACCACCACCATTTTGAGATGAAGTACACATAAAAAAACATAACTTTTGCAGTCAGAAATAATCAGAGACCTGTAGAACAGTATAAAATGCTATCGGGTCATATTGACCAGAACAGTACAAGTGTAACAATCAGCGTGTAGCAAAAAGTAAACAAAACAAAAAAAATATATAGAGCTCCACAAATGAGAAGTCAAGATACCACTAGTTTCAAATCCTCATATAAAAAATCTACAGGGTCTCAAAAATCATTTCGGGTCATATTGACCCGAACAGTACAGCAGGATTAATGATCAGGCCAATTTTTACAATTCTGACCACTGTCTCTTTATGAGGTTATAACTCTGGAACACTTCAACGTATTCTGGTGATTCTGACACTGTTTTCTCATGACATATTGTACTTCATGTTACTGGTGACTAGTGTTGAGCATTCTGATACCGCAAGTATCGGGTACCGGCCGATACTTGCGGTATCGGAATTCTTATACCGAGTTCCGATATTTTTGTGATATCGGGAATCGGTATCGGATCCATATTAATGTGTAAAATAAAGAATTAAAATAAAAAATATTGATATACTTACCTCTCCGGAGGCCCCTGGACATCACCGCTGGTAACCGGCAGCCTTCCGTGCTTAAAATGCGCGCGTTTAGGGACTTTCATGATGTCACGGCTTCTGATTGGTCGCGTGCCGCTCATGTGACCGCCACGCGACCAATCAGAAGCCGCGACGTCATTCTCAGGCCCTAAACTCCTCATTCTAGGAATTTAGGACCTGAGAATGACGTCGCGGCTTCTGATTGGTCGCCTGGCGGTCACATGAGCGGCACGCGACCAATCAGAAGCCGCGAGATCATTCTCAGGTCCTAAACGCGCTCATTTTAAGCAAAGAAGGCTGCCGGTTACCAGCGGTGATGTCCAGGGGCCTCTGAAGAGGTAATTATATCAATATTTTTTATTTTAATTCTTTATTTCACACATTAATATGGATCCCAGGGCCTGAAGGAGAGTTTCCTCTCCTTCAGACCCTGGGAACCATCAGGATACCTTCCGATACTTGGTGTCCCATTGACTTGTATTGGTATCGGATATCGGTATCGGCGATATCCGATACTTTTCGGGTATCGGCCGATACTATCCGATACCGATACTTTCAAGTATCGGACGGTATCGCTCAACACTACTGGTGAAATTTCTTTGATATATACCTGCGTTTATTTGTGAAAAAAACGGAAATTTTCCAAATTTGAATTTTTATGCAATTAAATTACAGAGATATGTCATACAAAATACTTAATAAGTAACATTTCCCACATGTCTACTTTACATCAGCACAATTTTGGAACCAAAATTCTTTTTTGTTAGGGAGTTATAAGGGTTAAATTTGACCAGCAATTTCTCATTTTTAAAACACCATTTTTTTTAGGGACCACATCTCATTTGAAGTTATTTTGAGGGGTCTATATGATAGAAAATAACCAAGTGTGACACCATTCTAAAAACTGCACCCCTCAAGGTGCTCAAAACCACATTCAAGAAGTTTATTAACCATTCTGGTGTTTCACAGGAATTTTTGGAATGTTTAAATAAAAATGAACATATAACTTTTTTTCACAAAAATTTTACTTCAGCTCCAATTTGTTTTATTTTACGAAGGGTAACAGGATAAAATGGACCCCAAAAGTTGTTGTACAATTTGTCCTGAGTACGCTGATACCCCAATATGTGGGGGTAAACCACTGTTTGGGTGCATGGGAGAGCTCGGAAGGGAAGGAGTGCCGTTTGACTTTTCAATGCAAAATTGACAGGAATTGAGATGTTGCATTTGGAGAACCACTGATGTGCCTAAACATTGAAACCCCCCCCACAAGTGACATCATTTTGGGAAGTAGACCCCCTAATGAACTTATCTAGATGTGTGGTGAGCACTTTGACCCACCAAGTGCTTCACAGAAGTTTATAATGCAGAGCCGTAAAAATAAAAAATCATATTTTTTCACAAAAGTGATTTATTCGCCCCCAATTTTTTATTTTCCCAAGGGTAAGAGGAGAAATTGGACCCCAAAAGTTGTTGTACAATTTGTCCTGAATATGCAGATACCCCATATGTGGGGGTAAACCACTGTTTGGGAGCATGGCAGAGCTCGGAAGGGAAGGAGCGCCATTTGACTTTTCAATGCAAAATTGACTGAATTTGAGATGGGACGCCATGTTGCGTTTAGAGAGCCACTGATGTGCCTAAACACAAATGACCACATATTGGAAACTAGACCCCCTACGGAACTTATCTAGATGTGTTGTGAGAACTTAGAACCCCCAAGTGTTTCACTACAGTTTATAACGCAGAGCCGTGAAAATAAAAAAATCTTTTTTTTCCACAAAAATTATTTTTTAGCCCCCAGTTTTGTATTTTTCCAAGGGTAACAGGAGAAATTGGACCCCAAACGTTGTTGTCCAATATGTCCTGAGTACGCAGATACCCCATATGTTGGGGTATACCCCTGTTTGGGCGCAAGGGAGAGCTCGGAAGGGAAGGAGCACTGCTTTACTTTTTCAAAGCAGAATTGACTGAAATTGAGATCGGACGCCATGTCGCGTTTGGAGAGCCCCTGATGTGCCTAAACAGTGAAAAACCCCCAATTCTAACTGAAACCCTAATCCAAACACACCCCTAACCCTAATCCCAACAGTAACCCTAACCACATCCCTAACCCTGACACACCCCTAACCCTAATCCCAACCTTATTCCCAACCGTAAATGTAATCCAAACCCTAACCCTAGCTTTAGCCCCAACCCTAACCCTAACTTTAGCCCCAACCCTAACTGTAGCCTTAACCCTAGCTCCAACCCCAACCCTAGCCCTAACTCTAACCCTAGCCCTAACCCTAATGGGAAAATGGAAATAAATACATTTTTTTAAATTTTTTAATTTTCCCTAACTAAGGGGGTCATGAAGAGGGGTTTGATTTACCTTTATAGTGGGTTTTTTAGCGGATTTTTATGATTGGCAGCCGTCACACACTAAAAGACGCTTTTTATTGCAAAAAATATTTTTTGCATTACCACATTTTGAGAGCTATAATTTTTCCAAATTTTGGTCCACAGAGTCATGTGAAGTCTTGTTTTTTGCGGGACAAGTTGGCGTTTTTTAAGGTAACATTTTCGGGCACGTGACATTTTTTGATCTCTTTTTATTCCGATTTTTGTGAGGCAGAATGACCAAAAACCAGCTATTCATGAATTTCTTTAGGGGCGGGGGGGAGGCGTTTATTCCATTCTGCGTTTGGTAAAATGGATAAAGCAGTTTTATTCTTCGGGTCAGTATGATTACAGCAATACCTCCTTTATATAATTTTTTTATGTTTTGGCGCTTTTGTATGATAAAAAAAAACTCTTTTATAGAAAAAATAATTATTTTTGCATCGCTTTATTCTGAGGACTATAACTTTTTTATTTTTTCACTGATGATGCTGTATGGCGGCTCATTTTTTGTGGGATAAGATGTCATTTTCAGAGGTACCATGGTTATTTATAGCCGTCTGTTTGATCGCGTGTTATTCCACTTTTTGTTTGGCAGTATGATAATAAAGCATTGGTTTTTTTTTTTTTTACGGTGTTCACTGAAGGGTTAACTAGTGGGACAGTTTTATAGGTTGGGTCGTTACGGACGCGGCAATACTAAATATGTGTACTTTTATTGTTTTTTTTAATTAGATAAATAAATGTATTTATGGGAACAATATATTTTTTTTTTTCGGAATTTTTTTAATTTTTTTTTACACATGTGAATATTTTTTTTTACACTATAACATTGCCCCAGGGGGTGACATCATGTTATAGTGTAAGATCGCTGATCTGACACTTTGCTGTGCTCTGTGTCAGATCAGCGATCTGACGTGCACTCATAGAGGCTTCCCGGTGCCTGCCCTGAGCAGGCGCTGTGAAGCCACCTCCCTGCAGGACCCAGAGGCAGCCCCGTGGCCATTTTGGATCCGGTCCTGCTGCAGGGAGGAAGGTAGGAGACCCTCGGAGCAACTAGATCACATTGCGTTGCTCCAGGGGTCTCAGGGAAGCCTGCAAGGAGCCCCCTCCCTGCGCGATGCATCCCTATACCGCCGGTACACTGCGATCATGTTTGATCGCAGTGTGTCGGGGGTTAATGTGCCGGGGGCAGTCCATGACCGCTCCTGGCACAGAGTGCCGGATGTCAGCTGCGATAGTCATACGGGCCCACCCCACCTCGACGGGATAGTACGTCACATGTCAGAAAGGGGTTAACCATACTTACCATACTCAGCGCCTGCAAAAAAGTGTAAAATAATAAACCGTATACTACCTGTCCACCGTAGTCCAATTAATAACGAGTGTCCAGCAATGATCTCCCCTATAGAACAGTGATATCGGGTGATGTCACTGCTCTACAGGGCCCTCAGTGACACACTGACAGGAGACAATGGCTCCTGCAGTGCATCACTAAGGTTACTATAGTTCAAAGTCTCACTTTAAGGCAATTGCTACTTGGGAAAATTTCTCACACAGCAATGCCAAAAGTGAGACTAGGGACTATTTTTTTTTTTTTTTTTTTTTTAACAGCGGCGGAGGAATACAGTGCAGAAGGATACCTTCCTCCCGTCATTGTGTTCCTGGAGCCCCTGTAGAGCAGTCGCATCAGCTAATGCTACCATTCTCCACGGGAGATTGTCGTGGGACACTTGTGGATTTCTGCGGACAGGGAGTATATTGGTTGTTTGTTATTTTAATATTTCTTACAGGTGACACTGGCTTCGGGGATCAAAATGACAAGTAATGGTGAGTATGTACTCTATGTTTAATGTTGTGTGTCTATATGTATGTATTGTATGTAATGTATGAATGTACTGTATGTAGTATGTATGCAGTATGCATGTAGTATGTATGTATGTTGTATGTAGTATGTATGTAGTATGTATGTTTTTTTTTGTTTTTTTCATTCAACACATTAGCTGGATGATTGGACTACTACTGTCCCATCATTGGCTAATGTGTCAATCACTGTCACTGTAGCAGGCATCGTCCGATGGGACTTGTAGTCCCATCGGACAATGTCTGCACATACGCACAGACCCCGGCAGGCCCGCACAGACTCCCGGCAACCATGAACAGAGCCCCGGCAGGCCCGCACAGATCACCAGCAGCCCGCACAGACCCCCGGCAGGCCCGTACAGACCCCCGGCAGGCCCGCACAGACCCCTGGCAGGCACGCACAGACCCCCGGCAGCCCGCACAGCCCCCGGTAGCGCTTAATCATTAAATAACTCAAATTATCTGATATACAGAAAGATATTGACAAAACTAAATCAGAATGGAGTTTGCACAATATTTCACTGGATGAGAATATTTTTTCCAGAAAACCCAAGACGATTTGACTAAATTAGAAGATGAGATTATGCTTAGAAAAAAGCGCAAATTCCAGTGCGATTTGGGGGATTATGCATCCATCAAAGTGTACAACTGGAATGAATGGGACTCTTCTTCTAGAACTCCTAGATCTATTTTGAGACACACAAACTACAGAAAGAGACACTATAAATGATATGTCAGTTTTAGTTCTCATGAAGGAGACTCTGGTGACAACGGTCTCAGCATGTCAGACATTTCTTTGAATGAGCCTCCAGGTTGTAGTTCCACTAAGCATGCGAACAGAACAAAAAACGCAAAAGGCGTGGTGGCCGGAAACACAAAAGGCAATTCTGGCACGCAAACACGCCAAAAGAAGTTCACGCCGAAATGAGTCCTGAAAATGTAGTAAATTTGTCTTCTTGGGTTTTTTCAGTTGAACAACTAAAAATATTATCTTATGGATTAAATTTTGTTCCAGATCACAATTTTAATCTTTATTCGTCCATATTGGACATTAACAAATTTGTCCGTAACTTCACAGTGTAAAAACATTTTTGGGCTGATGAAGTTAATATCAGCAACAACCAGTGTGTGACCAAAGACAACGAGTTTCATTCTTTGGATTTTTATGAACAGATTACGCTATTGACACTACAGGAGTTACAGGGGCACAGTGATTCATCTCAAGATACTATCAATCAATTGGATCAATTGAAACTTAAAAATCCTTTTTTTATCCCACTCAATCTAGGGCTGATTGCATGAATAGGTTCCAGGAGGTTCTTGAAAGTGAACTTAAAAATCTCAATACACTGAGACAGTCTCAAATGTGACCAGCAATATAACAAAAAAACAAAGACGCATCATTGAACAAATACAGGACATGAAGGACATTACTAAAGATGAGTGATAAGGGAGGAATAGTTGTTATTATGGATTTCTTGCAATACAGAAATGAAGTCCTGAATTTATTGTCAGATGAAACCACATATAGAAAGCTAAAAGCGGATCCTACTATCATTTTTAAACATAAAATGGATAAAGTCATACAGGATGGACTGTCTTTAGGTGCCATCTCTAACATGCAAGCGGATTTTTTGAAAGTTCCTCACCCTGTCACACCAATTTTACATGGATTGCCTAAAATTCACAAGAAGAGTACATTTCCTCCCATGCGTCCTATAGTATCCAGCATAGGCTCCACGAATGAACTTATGGGTCAGTGGCTTGATTCATTGTTGCAACCGTTGGTTCTCAGAGTGCCAGGACACAGTAAAGATACGAAGGATGTTCTGGATATTTTGTCGCACAAGGAATGGTTACCGGACTATACGTAGTTAAGCTGTGATGTAATTTCTTTATACACTTGCATACCCCATAATTTAGCGCTTGAAGCGCTACAACTTCATTTATGCAAATATAGTTGTTATTCACAGGACTTAATTGGATATATTTTGCAAGTTACATCTTTTTTGCTAACTCATAACTTTTTTCTTTTGATCAAGATTATTATTTACAGCATACGGGTGTGGCAATGGGGGCCAAATTTTCACCTTCTTTGGCAAATTTAGTTATGGCGTTTTGGGAATATCATTTTTTGTTTGCGGTTTCCAACAATTTTTCATCTTTTATTTCATGGTATGGCAGATACATCGACGATATGCTTATCATTTGGAAAGGCAATGTGTCTGCCATAGATTATATCATTTCTTATATTAACAGCAATGATTACAATATTAGGTTTAGGTTTTGTTTATGAGACATCTAGGATTTCTTTTCTCGATTTGGAGCTCACTGGTGTTGCCATTCAATTGATTTCAACACAAACCTATTCTAAACCGTTAGCAGGTAACACCATCCTGCACGCAAACAGTAGTCATCCGAAACACACTGTCAGATCGATTCCTGTTGGAGAGTTTACAAGGTTAAAACGAAATTGTAACAACAATGATGCTCTCAAACAGGATCTGGCCAAATCGTGCACCAGATTTAATAAACACGGTTATACCAACTGGATGTTAAACAGAGCCCTTAACATAGTCTCCCACAAAAATCAAGAAGATCTTATTGCAGTCACTGCCCGGCACCCGCATACTCCCGTCCAGCCACCGCTAACACAGGGTTAATGCCGGCGGTAATGGACCGTGTTATAACTCTGTGTGTCCTCAACTTTTTACTATTGATGCTGCCTATGCGGCATCAATAGTAAAAAATCTAATGTTAAAAATAATAAAAAAACAAAAAACCTGCTATACTCACCCTCCATTGTCCGCAGAGCCGGCCACCATCTTCCGTTCCCGGTGATGCATTGCGAAATTACCCAGAAGACTTCGCGGCCTCGTGAGACCGCCAAGTCATCTGGGTAATTTTGCAATGCATCCTGGGAATGGAAGATGGCGGCAGCCGCGCGCTCATCGCCTGCGCCAGATCCGAAGGTGAGTATGTTACAACTACAAGGGGCCCTCGGATCCGAAGGTGAGTATGTTTATTTTTTAACCTGTGACATACGTGGCTGGGCAATATACTAGGTGACTGGGCAATATACTACGTGGCTGGGCAATATACTACGTCACTGTGCAATATACTACGTCACTGTGCAATATAGTACGTGGCTCTGTGCTGTATAGTACGTTGCTGGGCAATATACTACGTCGCTGTGCAATATACTACGTGGCTCTGTGCTGTATACTACGTATCTGGGCAATATACTAAGTGGCTAGGCAATATACTACGTGACTGGGCAATATACTATGTGGCTGGGCAATATACTACGTAGATGAGCAATATACTACGTGGCTGGGCAATATACTATGTCACTGGGCAATATACTACGTCACTGGGCAATATACTATGTGACTGGGCAATATACTACGTGGCTGGGCAATATACTACGTGGCTGACCAATATACTATGTCACTGGCAATATACTACGTGGCTGGGCAATATACTACGTGGCTCTGTGCTGTATACTACGTCGCTGTGCAATATACTACGTCACTGGGCAAAATAGTACGTAGCTGGGCAATATACTACGTGGCTGACCAATATACTACGTCACTGGGCAATATACTACGCGGCTGCGCAATATACTACGTGGCTGGGCAATATGGTACGTGACTGTGCAATATACTACGTGGCTGGGCAATATACTACGTGGACATGCATATTCTAGAATACCCGATGCGTTAGAATCGGGCCACCATCTAGTTATTATATAAATATTGATTGTCTGATGTATTTGTAGATTCATCTAAGGCTATGTTCACACATTGCTTTTTTATTGTGTTTTTTTTCTGAAGCCAAAACCTGCTCTCTTGGCAGTAGAAAAGCTGCTTCTAAAAGATTTTGCTGCGTTTTTGCTACAGATTATATATGGCATTTGCCTACAGCACAAGTTCAATGAAGATAGTTTCAGTCACCAAAACAACAACAAAAAAACACAGGGGTAAAGCAGGTTTGCTTTTTGGCTGCATTTTTACACTTTCTCATTCCTTTCTACTGTGAAAAAATACTGCAAAAGTGCTGATAGAATTGACATAGTTTAACATAGTTATTAAGGTTGAAGGAAGACTTTAAGTCCATCTAGTTCAACCCATAGCCTAACCTAATATGCCCCAACATGCTGCAAATTTTAACCCTTTCATGACATGCGCCGTACTATTACGGCGCATGCCGTGTCACCCCTTTTGATGTGGGCTCCGGCGGTGAGCCCACATCAAAGTCGCGACATGTCAGCTGTTTTGTACAGCTGACATGTGCGCGCAATAGCAGCGGGTGAAATCGATATTCACCCGCCGCTATTAACCTGTTAAATGCCGCTGTCAAAAGCAGACAGCGGCATTTAACCGGCGCTTCCGGCCGAGCGGCCGGAAATGATGTCATCGCCGACCCCCGCCACATGATCGGGGGTCGGTGATGCATCAGGAAGGTAACCATAGAGGTCCTTGAGACCTCTATGGTTACTGATGCCGGCCTGCCCTGTGGTCGGCGCTCACAGCACACCTGCATTTCAGCTACATAGCAGCGATCGGATGCTCGCTGCTATGTAGCAGAGCCGATCAGGCTATGCCAGCTTCTAGCCTCCCATGGAGGCTATTGAAGCATGGCACAAGTAAAAAAAATGTTTTTAAAAATATGAAAAAAATATAAAAAATATAAAAGTTTAAATCACCCCCCTTTTGCCCCATCCTAAATAAAACAAAACAAAAAAAAAAAAACTACACGTATTTGGTATCGCCACGTTCAGAATCGCCCGATCTATCAATAAAAAAAGCATTAACCTGATCGCTAAACAGCGTAGCGAGAAAAAAATCCGAAACGCCAGAATTATGTTTTTTTGGTCGCCGTGACATCGCATTAAAATGCAATAACGGGCGATCAAAAGAATGTATCTGCACCGAAATGGTATAATTAAAAACGTCAGCTCGGCATGCAAAAAATAAGCCCTCAACCGACCCCAGATCACGAAAAATGGAGACGCTTCGGGTATCGGAAAATGGCACTTTTTTTTTTTTAAGCAAAGTTTTGAATTTTTTTTCACAACTTGGATAAAAAATAACCTAGACATGTTAGATGTTTATGAACTTATAATGACCTGGAGAATCACAATGGCAGGTTAGTTTTAGCATTTAATGAACCTAGCAAAAAAGCCAAACAAAAAACAAGTGTGGGATTGCATTTTTTTTGCAATTTCACCGCACTTGGAATTTTTTTCTTGTTTTCTAGTAAAAGACATGGTAAAACCAATGGTGTCGTTCAAAAGTACAACTCGTCCCGCAAAAAATAAGCCCTCACATGAGCATATTGACGGAAAAATAAAAAAGTTATGGCTCTGGGAAGGAGGGAAGTGAAAAATGAAAATGCAAAAACGAAAAAGGGCCGCAACTTGAAGGGGTTAAAAAAGCAGCAGATTTCCAATTCAATCAGGAGAAAAAAAGCAATTGTGTACATGAGATTTCTCATAGCTTTTGCTGGTACTGTAAAAAGCAGCTTTTGATTTGCATTAAAACAAAAATGTTAAAACCGCTGCAAAAATACAGGGTGTGAACATAGCCTTAGTCTCAGACTAGACTCTCTGTCGGGGGTGGGCAATTAATTTTCCAGGTGGGGCACATGAGACACTGTAACTGTTCTGGAGGGCTGAACCAGTATCCTGACATAAGAATAATTATACTTATGAGCAGAATTATTATTTTTTTACTACTATTATTATTACATATTAACCTCTTACTGCCATCGGACGGAGTAGTACGTCAGCTGGCAGTATCCCCACTTTGATGTGGGCTCCGGCGATGATCCCGCATCAAAGCCGGGACATGTCAGCTGTTTTAAACAGCTGACATGTGCTCGCAATAGGCATGGGTGGAATTGCGATCTGCCCGCACCTATTAAGTAGTTAAATGCCGCTTTCAAACTCTGACAGCGGTATTTAACAAGCGCTTTCGGCCATCCGGCCGGAAATTCACGCACTGGTGACCCCATCACACGATCAGGGGTCATTGGTGCGTCGGCATGACAAACAGAGGTCTGCTTGAGATGTGGTCGGCGCTCATAGCAAGTCTGTAATTCTGCTACATAGAGGTGATCTGCGCATCGTCTCTATGTAGCAGAGCCGATCAAGTTGTGGCAGCTTCTAGCTTCCCATGAAAGCTATTGAAGCTTGCCAAAAGTAAAAAAAAAGTTTTTAAAAATATGAAAAAAAAAAATATATATAAAAGCTCAAATCACCCCCCTTTTGCTCCATTCAAAATAAAACAATAAAAAAATAAAACCTACACATATTTGGTATCGCCGCATTCAGAATTACCCAATCTATCAATATAAAAAGGACTAACCTGATCGCTAAACGGCGTAGCGAGAAAAAAGGTCAAAACGCAAAAATAACATTTTTTGGGGCCCAGCGTCATTGCATTAAAATGCAATAATGGGGGTTCAAAAGAACGCATCTACACCAAAATGGTATCATTAAAAATTTCAGCTCGGCACACAAAAAATAAGCCTTCACCCAGCCCCAGATCTCAAAAAAATGGAGACACTACGGATATTGGAAAATGTCTTTTTTTTCAGCAAAGTTTGGAATTTTTTTTCACCACTTAGATAAAAAAAAGAACCTAGGCTATGAACTTGTAATCACCTGGAGAATCATAATGGCTGGTCAGTTTTAGCATTTAGTGAACCTAGAAAAAAAGCCAAACAAAAAACTAGTGTGGGATTGCACTTTTTTTTGCAATTTCACCACACTTGGAATTTTTCCCCTTTTTCTGTTACATGACATGGTAAAACCAATGGTGTAATTCAAAAGTACAACCGTCCCGCAAAAATAAGCCCTCACATGGCCATATTGATGAAAAAAAAAGTTATGGCTCTGGGAAGAAGGGGAGCAAAGAATCAAAACACAAAAACGAAAAAAGCTCCTGGGGTTAAGGGGTTAATTATATTGATTTTTGAGCAAAATCAAACATGTTGACTTTCTGCTAATGCAAGATATGTTAGAGCTATATTAGTAGCACATACTAATATCAGTAAGGCCGGCATCACACTCGGCGTAAGACAATACGGTCCGTATTTTATGGCCGTAATACGCTGAAAAGTCCCCAAAATAGTGGTCCATATCTCCTCCGTAGGCAGGGTGTGTCAGCGTATTTTGCAGAGGGCGCCCTCATATGAACTCGAGCCTGGGAGCTTTCTAGGAAAGTTCCCACGCTCCAGGAACAGCCAGCAGAGGGCGCCTCACCGCAAATGAAGGTAAATATAGGTCATTGACCTACTTTACCTTCATTCTCCGGGGTTTTGCAGCCAGGAGCGGTGCTGCATTAGCAGAGCTCCTGGCTGCAAATTTTTTTAACCCCTTCAGATGGATTTACATCGTGGGACGTTACAGATCTTCGGAAGGTATGTATATTGTTGGTTTATTATTTTTTACTTTGTTACAGAGCGAGGGTCTTTAGAAGGATTGAGCGTAGAATAAATTATTACAACAACCTTTTTTTTATTTCATTAAAATAATTTTTATTAATGTGTGTGTGCTTTTTTTAACCCTTTACTAGTATTGGATTAATAATGGATAGGTGTCATAATTGACGGCTCTCCATTATTAATTTGGCTTAATGTCACCTTACAATAGCAAGGTGGCATTAACCCTTCATTACCGCATATCCCACCGCTACACGGGAATGGGAAGAGAGTGGCCAAGTGCCAGAATAGGCGCATCTTCCAGATGTGCCTTTTCTGGGGTGGCTGGGGGCAGGTGTTTTTAGCCAGGGAGGGGGGGGCAATAACGTGGACCCTCTTCAGGCTATTAATATCTGCCCTCAGTCACTGGCTTTACTACTCTGGCGGAGAAAATTGCGCGGGAGCCCATGCCAATTTTTTCCGCCATTTAACCCTTTAATTTAATAGCTAGAACGGCCAAATTTTGCACATACACACTACTAACATCAGTAGTGTGGAATATGCAAAAAAAAGGGGGATATGAGATGGTTTACTGTATGTAAACCATGTCTCATATCATGTCGGGTTTAGGAAGGAGATAGCAAAAGCCGGCAATTGAATTACCGGCTTTTAAGCCATCTAGCGCTCGATGAAATATTAATATATATACATATATGTGTCTCAATGACATATATATATATATATATATATATATATATCATCACCAACGAAGCTACCGCCTCACCAACACCGGAGCTACCGCCTCACCAACACCGGAGCTACCGCCTCACCAACACCGGAGCTCCTGCAACCCTCAACCTACTGTCTCCTTCCCCATAATCCTGTAGAATGTAAGCCCGCAAGGGCAGGGTCCTCGCCCCTCTGTATCAGTCCGTCATTGTTAGTTTGTTTACTGTATGTGATATTTGTAACTTGTATGTAACCCCTTCTCATGTACAGCACCATGGAATCAATGGTGCTATATAAATAAATAATAATAATAAATATATATATATATATATATATATATATATATATATATATATATATATACCTATTCTATGTGTACACATTTATTCCACCTATTCTATTGTAAGCTGTCAGTGTGATTTTACTGTACACCGCACTGAATTGCCGGCTTTTCTCGCTAACACCGCTGCGTATTTCTCGCAAGTCATACTGATGGTCCGTGTGTAATCCGTATTTTTCGGGCCCCCATAGACTTGCATTGGCGATTTTTTTTTTGCGCAATACGGTGACAAATGCAGCATGCTGCGATTTTCTACGGCCATAGAAAGCCATATAATACAGATCAGTAAAATACGGCAGATAGGAGCTGGGGCATAGAGAATAATTGGGCCGAGTGTAATGCGTGTTTTACAGATGTTTTTAATGCGCTCATACGTCCGTAAAACTCGCTAGTGTGACACCGGCCTAACAGCTAATCAAAGCTACATAATTTACTGCTTTCTATAAAGCTTATAAAAAGGAGTACGTCATACTGCTTTATTTATTCAGCTAGAACTATGTATAACCGTAATTGTACTAGATCTGCTGTAATCCTTAGTATGTTCTCTCCAATGGTCCCTATCTCTTTCTTTGTCCTGGATTCTGTCTCTATCTCTCTCTAATCCTGTTTGATTTTTTTCTCCTGCTCCAGCTCCCATTCTCACTGTTTTCTACCGCTCACATTTCTTCTGCTTTCCCCTTGGTTCTCCAAAGTCACAAGCTCACCTGACCTGTTTAAGGACCAGGTCTTTGCATCTACGGGTCAGATCTATGCATCTATGGATCAGGTCTACGCATCTATGGATCAGGTCTACACATCTATGGGTCAGGTCTACGCATCTATGGGTCAGGTCTATGCATCTGCGGGTCAGGTCTACGCATCTACAGGTCAAGTCTAGTCATCTACGGGTCAGATCTAGTCATCTATGGGTTAGGTCTACGCATCTACGGGTCAGGTCTACGCATCTACGGGTCAGGTCTACGCATCTACGGGTCAGGTCTACGCATCTACGGGTCAGGTCTACGCATCTATGGGTCAGGACTATGCATCTATGGGTCAGGACTATGCATCTATGGGTCAGGTCTATGCATCTACAGGTCAGGTCTACGCATCTACACAGGTGCACACTGTGATGCTGCAGGCACTTCTCTGCCATGTCACATTTGATGATTTCCAGTGCTTTCACGGCTTCAGCCCACTGATAGAACCCACCAAAGGGCTGTATGGTTCTCATGGGCCTCAATTTGCCCTAGCCTGCTTTAAAGGACTTGTAACAATGTAAACGTTCAAATGCTGTAAACCTTTAACTGATATGACATCAACAGTAAAAAATTTTTTGCATAATTATACACTTTCTGTTGAAAAACATCAGATTTCATAAATCTGGCCTGATTTAGACAGAAAATTAAAACATCCAGTATAACCTATAGAGCAATTCTAATTAGAGCTTTTGTACATTTCGCTTTTCCTTACCACTGCATGCTTGTTGGCTTGCCTCATTTTTATGTGGAAAGGTATCTTGGGATCAGTTCTCTTGTCAGAGCTCATTGACCCTATCCTCTGGTATGGAGTGTATTATAACAAGAGAAGCCAGTCTGAAGAATACTCATTTATCTACATTATGAATCTTAGCAATGAGAACATTTTATTCCTGGCGTCCTCCAAACTGGCTAATTTACAATCTTGTCATGTGCAGGTATATGTGTGTGCCTGTCTCCAAAATGTGTTGCCAGCCTACCGTTTAAACTGCACTTCACTGCACAATGAAAATTGACAGGAATGTTAATTATTAACCACCATGAAGCAGACTGCAAAACTGTGATTCATGCGTGTTTTAGAGGCATACAATGTTCCCTGTTAGTTCTCTGCAATTAGAGAGGATCATTTTGTGCTACTATTGTAGAGTGTTGGATGAAGCATGCAACATATGTTTTTCCTCTGTAAAGGACATTAAATCCAGATAATCCAGTTACTGTTACCAAAATGGTAGGCAGGCACATACACTCAGGACAACAAATGAGGTGTATTTAGCTGGCTGCTCTGACCAATGCCGATTCCTCGCGGCACCTTGCAGCGCCTAGAGCAGATGTCACGTCCCATCCTGACTGTCACATTAAACACATGAAAGGTTGCTTGTTACACAAATAGAGAGTCGAAAGATACATTCAACAGTTTGTATAGTACAGTTACATCCATCCATATCATCTTACAGCAGACGATGGCAATAACAGCTTTGTCTGAGATGCAATTACTTTTAGGACCATATAAATGATATGCAATACTCTGTGCTGAGTGAACCATGGGCATGTTTGTAAGAGATACTTTGTTCAAACCATTTTAAAAGTAACAAATGTTCTAATATTTTTACATATACAGTTGCTGCACCGAGCCATTTCCTCAGAGAAAAAAATAGTTCAAGCAATATAAACTGAAGATTTTCCCATATTAAGACTTGCACAGAAAATTATGATTTTATTAATAACTAGCTGTGAAGAGCCCCGCGTTGCCTGGGCATAGTAAATATCTGTGGTTAGTTATAGCACCTCACTTCTCTTATTTTCCCATCTTGCCTCTCATTTTCCCCCTCACATGTCTCATTTTCTCCCTCACACCTCTCATTTCCCCCCTCACTTCTCTTATTTTCCCCCTCACTCCTCTCAGTCCCCCCTAACACTTGTCATTTCGACCTCTCATCTGTCATTTTCCGATCACTCCACTATTTTCCCTCACTCCTCTCATTTTGCACTCACACCTTTTCATTTTCACCTCACACCCCTCATTTTCACCTCGCACCTCTCATTTTCACCTCAGTATATACATGTTTGTCATCTCCCTTATATATAGTATACACCTGTATGTCATCTCCCCTGTAAATAGTATATACCTGCTGTATGTCATCTCCTCCTGTATATAGTATATACCTGTATGTCATCTCTTCTGTATATACTATATACCTGTATGTCATCTCCTCCTATATATAGTATATACCTGTATGTCATTTCCTGTATATAGTGCATAACTGTATGTCATCTCCCCTGTATATAGTATATACCTGCTGTATGTCATCTCCTCCTCTTTATACCTATGTGTCATCTCCTCTTTTATATAATATATACCTGTATGTAATCTCCTCCTGTATATAGTATATACATGTGCCATCTCCTCCTGTAAGTCATCTCCTCCTGTATTAGGCCGCGCTCACATGTTATTTGGTCAGTATTTTTACCTCAGTATTTGTAAGCTAAATTGGCAGCCTGATAAATCCCCAGCCAACAGGAAGACCTCCCCCCTGGCAGTATATATTAGCTCACACATACACATAATAGACAGGTCATGTGACTGACAGCTGCCGTATTCCCTATATGGTACATTTGTTGCTCTTGTAGTTTGTCTGCTTATTAATCAGATTTTTATTTTTGAAGGATAATGCCAGACTTGTCTGTGTTTTAGAGCGAGTTTCATGTGTCAAGTTGTGTGTGTTGAGTTGCATGTGGCGACATGCATGTAGCGACTTTTATGAGATGAGTTTTGTGTGGCGACATGCGTGTAGCAACTTTTTGTGTGTCGAGTTGCATGTGACAGGTTAGTGTAGCAAGTTGTGTGCAGCAAGTTTTGCGCATGGTGAGTTTTGCGTGTGGCGAGTTTTATGTGTGGTGCGTTTTGAGTATGTGCAAGTTTTGTGTGAGGCAACTTTTGCATGTGTTGCAACTTTTGTGCATGTGGCAATTTTTCCGCGTGTGCAAATTTTGCATGTGGTGAGTTTTCCATGAGGTGAGTTTTGCACGTGTGGCGAGTTTTGCGTGAGCCTAGTTTTGCATGTGGCGAGTTTTGCGCGTGAAGAGTTTTGAGCGGCGACTTTTGTGTTTTGACTTTTATGTGGCAAGGTTGGTGTATGTGTGGTGAAATGTGTGCTGAGGGTGGTATATGTGTTCAAGCACGTGGTAGTGTGTGGCGCATTTTGTGTGTGTGTTCATATCCCCGTGTGTGGTGAGTATCCCATATTGGGGCCCCACCTTAGCAACTGTACGGTATATACTCTTTGGCACCATCGCTCTCACTCTTTAAGTCCCCCTTGTTCACATTTGGCAGCTGTCAATTTGCCTCCAACACTTTTCCTTTGGCCGGAGTCACACACAGCGAGAAACAGCCGAGTTTTGCAGGTTAAAACCAAGCTCTGGCACCGGCACTCCGGAGCGGAGCGTGCGGCCGCATAGCATCACATGGAGCTGCACGCTCCACTCTGGAGTGCCGATGCCAGAGCTTGGTTTTAACCTGCAAAACTCGGCCGTATCTCACTGTAGTGTGACTCCGACCTTTCACTTTTTCCCCATTATGCAGATAGGGGCAAAATTGTTTGGTGAATTGGAACGCACGGGGTTAAAATTTTGCCTCACAACATAGCCTATGATGCTCTCAGGGTCCAGACGTGTGACTGTGCAAAATTTTGTGTCTGTAGCTGCGACGGTGCAGATGCCAATCCCGGACATACACACATACACACACACATTCAGCTTTATATATTAGATATTAAAATGAATAAATAGTTTGCAAATGGGGTGTACTACTTCCGTAGAGTATAAAAATGTGCTTAGATAATGTGCAGTAGGAGATCAAATCTAATGAGGGAAGTATGCCATAGCCTTCTCACAATAGCCACTACTGGATGTATTAGATACTCCATTCAATAATGGCAGCAACCCCTATTCCTTCAGCAGTGTGCTGAAAACTTTCATAAAAAGGAAGCTATTATCAGAAAATGACCTATTATTTAAATCAAATTTTATCATTACATCAATTCATTTATGTTTTAGTTTTGTCAAGGATTTTTGTACATATCACAATCTTTTTAAAAAATGAAAAATATAAATCTTGCAATTTTCACACTGGCCAGTGGAGCTTTTATTATAATCTAACTTAATGTACATACTGTATCATAATGGTCAGATCCTGACCCTATCTATTGCATTGAAGTATCGAATGAGTGGGTGCAATAGTCTCTGTGATTGGAGGATGAACAAAGTCTGCTGTGACACTGCCTTTTGTGAATAGTGGATCCTTTATTATCAACTGTGTATAGACGTATCAGTTATCATTGTAATACTGCCTTCGGTATTATGGCACCTTACTGTAAACGCTTTCTGAAAGAACAGGAAGTATGAGTCTAAAAAAGCCCAAGAGCCCAGTATGAAATGTGTGGCTACTATTTTTTTTTAATTGAAGATCAAAATATTGCTTAAACACTAGTGTTGAGCGATACCGTCCGATACTTGAAAGTATCGGTATCGGATAGTATCGGCCGATACCCGAAAAATATTGGGTATCGCCGATACCGATATCCGATACCAATACAAGTCAATGGGACATCAAGTATCGGAAGGTATTCTCATGGTTCCCAGGGTCTGAAGGAGAGGAAACTCTCCTTCAGGCCCTGGGATCCATAGGGATGTGTAAAATAAAGAATTAAAATAAAAAATATTGATATGCTCACCTCTCCGGCGGCCCCTGGACTTCACGCTGCTAACCGGGAGGCTTCTTTGTTTAAAATGCGCGCCTTTAGGACCTGGGAATGACGTCCCGGGTTCTGATTGGTCGCGTGCCGCCCATGTGACCGGCACGCGACCAATCAGAGGCCGCGACGTCATTCGCAGGTCCTCAATTCCTAGAATTAGCAGTTTTGTGAATGAGAATGACGTCCCGGCTTCTGATTGGCCGCGTGCCGGTCACATGGGCGGCACGCGGCCAATCAGAAGCCGCGACGTCATTCTCATTCACAAAACTGCTAATTCTAGGAATTGAGGACCTGCGAATGACGTCGCGGCCTCTGATTGGTTGCGTGCCGGTCACATGGGCGGCACGCGACCAATCAGAAGCCGGGACGTCATTCACCGGTCCGAAAGGCGCGCTTTTTAAACAAAGAAGCCTCCCGGATAGCAGCGTGAAGTCCAGGGGCCGCCGGAGAGGTGAGCATATCAATATTTTTTATTTTAATTCTTTATTTTCCACATCCCTATTGATTCGATACCGATACCCGATATCACAAAAATATCGGATCTCGGTATCGGAATTCCGATACCGCAAATATCGGCCGATACCCGATACTTGCGGTATCGGAATGCTCAACACTATTAAACACCATTAATGCAAAAACCTGATTTAAACAATAGCTCATTTTCTGATGAAAGCTTCTCTTTAACCCCTTACCAATATATATTAGCATGTCATAAGTCGGTTCCTTGTCTTTGATGCAGGATCAGGAGCAGAGTCTGTATTTATGATGGCAGATGATGGCTGTATTATTCAGCTGCCCACAGCTATTAACCCCTTCATGACCACAGCTTTTTTCATTTTTGCGTTTTTGTTTTTTGCTCCCCTCCTTCCCAGAGCCATAACTTATTTTTCCATCAATATGGCCTTGTGAGGGCTTATTTTTGAGGGACGAGTTGCATTTTTGAACGACACCATTAGTTTTAGCATGTTATGTACTCAAAATGGGAAAAAAATTCCAAGCACTATAGCTTACCGAAAAAGCCCTGACTCAATCAAATTCGCTCATCTCTAGTGTTAACCCTTCAAATGCCGTTGTCAATCCCTGCTTCATCATTTACATTGCGGCTCAAGGGGGGAGGGGAATGCTGTTATAACCTCCCAGCAGCCCTCCCACAATGGAATTCAATGGGCTGCCTTGACGGTTGGGGGTGGCTATCATGACTGTACTAAAAGTCAGCCTGTGCCTATTATTCATATGACTGTGATTTTACTAAAGTATTGCTGTATATAGCACAAGTGATCAGATTCAAATCCCCTAAGGGATTACAAAATACAGTAAAAAGTACAAAATAAATGTTTTTAAAAATACGAAAAAAAAATAAAAAAATATAAATGTTCAAATCATCTCCTTTTTCCTCATTAAAAATAAATAAAAAAATTCACATGGTATGTTCACATCTATAACAGTCTAATCTATCGAAGTATAACATTAATTAATCTATTCGGTAAACACTAATGAAATGCCATTCTGGAGGGTGTTCGGCCATCACAACACTGCAAAATCTGCAATAGGAGTCAAAACATTATATCCACCTCAACATGGTATCAATAAAAACAGCAGTTCAAGGCTTTAAAAAATAAGTGCTCACACAGCTGCACTGACTGAAAATTAAAATGTTACAAGTCTGAGAAAAAAAAATTCATAAATTTTTGTTTGTTTTTTAACTACATAAAAACACTATGCACGCTTGGTATCAACATAATCATACTGACCTGGTAAATAATATTACAAGTTCATTTTTACCATATAATGAACTTTGTCAAAACAAACCCCAAAAAACAATTGCAGTTGAATTTTTTTTTTTCAATTTTGCTGTACTTCTGCAGTAATTGCAATAGAAAAATAAAAAAGTTATGGCTCATGAAAGTATGGGAGGAAAAAACAAAAGTGCAAAAACAGAAAATCTTTCTGTAGAGAAAGGGGTTAACCAGCATGACACCAACTTCATTATAAGAATGCATAAAGATAGCTGCCCAGCTATTCAATTAATGTTGGCATATCCTGCTGACAATTCGATGTGCATGGAAGTAACCCAACCATCCCATAATAGAAGAACCGACATGTGTTCCTTTATCTACCTTGGAGCTTAGCCAATGTCAGAATGGTCAGGATTGTGGAAGTGGGCCACTGGAGAGGTCAGCTGGCACAAGGGGCAGGAACGACAGTAGTTCAGGATTTCTCTGGAAGGCCGGAGTCACACTAAAGTGAGATACGGCTGAGTCTCGCAGGTTAAAAACAAGCTCTGGCACCGGCACTCTGGAGCAGAACGTGCAGCTCCATGTATTGCTGTGCGGCCGCACGCTCCGCTCCGGAGTGCCGGTGCCAGAGCTTGTTTTTAACCTGCGAGACTCATCTGTATCTCGCTGTAGTGTGACTCCTGCCTAACACCCAGGCGAGTAGAATCTCTGCAGAATGTGCTCCTGGGTCTTATCTGCCCCCAGGCATGGGAACGAGCCATGTTTAACAATCTGCATCTATAGGGCCCTGGCACCAATAACTGCTCTATCACCTCACCCCTTGGCTTGGTTATTCTATAAAGCAGATCTCCAATTACAGCAAAATGAAGGAACCGATAGTCGGCCTCCGGCTCCTGAGGCAAACCATTTAATACAGCAACATTTTCAAATACCCTTTTAAGAGTTAAGTCCCTGAGTTGGGTGGTTCCAAAGTTTCCCCCGGACACCTCCAGCTCAGGGACATTGGACTCCGTGAATGCTGCCTCATCCTCATCGCCAACAAGTACACAAAATGGAACCTGTCATCCATAGCCTGCAACAAGGTTTCGTTGGAGAAACTTGGCTGTTGTCTGGACTACCAGATGTCTTCCCTTTTACCCCACAAGTCCCTGAATAATACAAAGTCCCACCCTCCTGACCTATTATAATAGGGTGCAATAGGTCCTTGATCGCGCTGACCTCATGGGACTCTGTGCCACAGTTTGTGTTGATGAACACTTGGGCCACAGGATAGGCCATAGCGTCACCATGGATACAGCAGGTGCCCACCCTTTTTCCAAGAATCAGCCGATGGGAATAGTAGCCCTCACTAGGGTTACCAAACTCCCTGAGTATAGCAGACCAGCCACTTGCATCCCATTTATTGTTATGGGACATGCTTGTGGCACCTCTTCTGTTTGAGGAACAGCACTGCGGGCAGGGTATGCAAAATACGAGCAGCGCCATCATGTGCTTCAGTCCATTGGCTCGGTGGTCATGAGACAATGAGCAGCTATGTGGCCAGGGGTATGACATATCCAACAAATTACACTAGGGGAAGGGACCTTGGACACTAACTCTGGTGTTTTTGGCCGCCCACTGGTGTGGCTCTAGCTCCCCTCTTTTGGGTGTCAGCCCCACTTTTGGAACCCAAGTATGGGGATGATACAACCCCTTGCTTCCCCACAGAACTCTCGACTGCCTGGTACCTCTCCACCAGATTCACTAGGTCATTAGCATTATGGGGATCTCCCTGGGCAACCCAGGATTGCACTGGCCTTGGTAGGGTTGTATATTAACCGGTCCATAAAGACCCTATCCATCATCTGTGCTGGGGAGGAGGATTCAGGTTGCAAGCATTTTTGGAGCAGGTGTAGGAGATCAAACATTTGGGACCTGGGAGGGTTATCACTGTGATAGGAGCACTGGTGCCCTCGTTGCGCCCTGACAGTCAGAGTCACTCCTGAGTGCCAATATCTCAGCTTATAACTTGGCATACTCCTTAGAATCCTGGAAAGCTAGATCATTAGAGGACTTCTACAGTTCACCTGTTAAATATGGTGCCAGGACCTCCACCCATTGCGCCGGGGACAATAATGCAGCAAGAAGAGGCAGCGCCCGGGGCGCACAGGTCCGTAGTGACGGCTGTGCTGCGTCTGATTAGAAGGGAAAAACCCGCCTCCGGGAACATTTCAGGGTATGAGGGGGCACATTTTATAAACGTTTATTTCAGCATGTGCAGGCATCATAACTAAAAGAGCCACATTGTCAGAATGCAGCATTTGTGCTGCACAAGGTGGCTCTTTTAGTTACAAACACCTGAGGGGGGTGACAGGTTCCCTTTAAGGAGTATATGATGACACATGAATGACTATATGATTTGCATTGGTTAACCCAGCTGCTTATTGGGAATTCTATACGAGATATCTTGTGGTATATTATAAATCTTATGCACTAGGCACTTTACTGTATGCAAATATTGTCCATGTATGAGATATAATAGTCCCTTGTGTAACCAGACAGAATACAGTGCTTAACGAGACAGATTCTATTGCTATGATAATTGATATTATAGTTGAATATTAGATGCATGGTATCATTGTTTTTTTTAGATACACTGTATAGTGTGAGCATGCTATTTTGGGTATTAATATTAGCTTGTGATGTCTTTCAGATCATCTGTACATAAATTTGTTTGACTATAGTTTTCATTTGCTGAAGTGCTGATGATTAATGTGTAATGTGCTATAAATTATATTATATATTTTTGTATGGTAATTTTTTAAGCAAAATACACTTTAATATGCTGTGGAACCCATAACCCCAGTTGTTATCATACATATACCTTTTCCCATTGCTATACTTTTCATCAATTATGATTATGAATTTGCATGATACGATACATATATGCTAGCCACCTTAGGGAGAGACCCAAGTTGGGCTAAATGTAGCGGGACGAAAGAGACCGAAAAGCACTCTACTTAAAGGAAATACATAGTGGATACTTTCCTGAAACTGAAAGTACTTGCAAGCTTGCAAGTACTTTCCGTTTCAGGAAAGCATCCACTATGTATTTCCTTTAAGTAGAGGGCTTTTCGGTCTCTTTCGTCCCGCTACATTTAGCCCAACTTGGGTCTCTCCCTAAGGTGGCTAGCATATATGTATCGCTTGCTCACCGAGCCCCACTCCATACAGCCAACCAATTCCAGCCCTGTGCTGATGAGGGCCTAAAGCCCGAAACACGTGTCCACAGGTAGGAATTGGTTGGCTGTGTAAATTTAGAAATTAATCCGCAGCATTGCACGCTTGGCGGTTCCAAGCGCTGTTGATTAGACTGGGGTGGAAAAAGGTGATTTGCATAGCTCCGCCTACTGCAAAGGATTCTGGGTAAACCTGCTATTCTTTGTATTATGCTGCTTGCAAGTACTTTCCGTTTCACGAAAGCATCCACCATGATACGATATTCACTTTATGTGTAATCATGACCACTGATTTTTTTTCGAGTAGCATATCAAATCCCCATCTGTATGCTTTTTAATGTTTTTAGATCATGTTTCTTGGTATGCAATAAAGATAACATTTTTGTTTATGTATTAACCCCTTTACCCCCAAGGGTGGTTTGCACGTTAATGACCGGGCCAATTTTTACAATTCTGACCACTGTCCCTTTATGAGGATATAACTCTGGAATGCTTCAATGGATCCCAGTGATTCTGACAATGTTTTCTTGTGACTTACTGTACTTCATGATAGTGGTAAAAATTCTTTTAGCTGCGTTTATTTGGGAAAAAAACAGAAATTTGGCGAAAATTATGAAAATTTTGCAATTTTCCAACTTTGAATTTTTATGCAATTAAATCACAGAGATATGTCACGCAAAATACTTAATAAGTAACATTTCCCTCATGTCTACTTTACATCAGCACAATTTTGGAACCAAAATTTTTTTTTGTTAGGGAGTTATAAGGGTTAAAAGTTGACCAGCAATTTCTCATTTTTAAAACACCTTTTTTTTTAAGGACCACATCTCATTTGAAGTCATTTTGAGGGGTCTATATGATAGAAAATAACCAAGTGTGACACCATTCTAAAAACTGCACCCCTCAAGGTGCTCAAAACCACATTCAAGAAGTTTATTAACCATTCTGGTGTTTCACAGGAATTTTTGGAATGTTTAAATAAAAATGAACATTTAACTTTTTTTCACAAAAATTTTACATCAGCTCCAATTTATTTTATTTTACCAAGGGTAACAGGAGAAAATGGACCACAAAAGTTGTTGTACAATTTGTCCTGAGTACGCTGATACTTCATATGTGGGGACAAATTACTGTTTTGGCGCATGGGAGAGCTTGGAAGGGAAGGAGCGCCGTTTGAGTTTTCAATGCAAAATTGACAGGAATTGAGATGAGACGCCATGTTGCGTTTGGAGAGCCACTGATGTGCCTAAACATTGAAACCCCCCACAAATGACACCATTTTGGAAAGTAGACCCCCTAAGGAAATTATCTAGAGGTGTGGTGAGCACTTTGACCCACCAAGGGCTTCACAGAAGTTTATAATGCAGAGCCGTAAAAATAAAACAAAAATTTTTTCCCACAAAAATTATTTTTTTAGCCCCCAGTTTTGTATTTTCCCGAGGGTAACAGGACAAATTGGACCCCAAAATTTGTTGTCCAATTTGTCCTGAGTGCGATGATACACCATATGTGGGGGGAACCACTGTTTGGACGTATGGGAGGGCTCGGAAGGGAAGGAGCGCCATTTGGAGTGCAGACTTCGATGGAATGGTCTGCAGGTGTCGCATTGCGTTTGCAGAGCCCCTAATGTACCTAAACAGTAGAAACCCCACACAAGTGACACCATTTTGGAAACTAGACCCCCAAAGGAACTTATCTAGATGTGTTGTGAGAACTTTGAACCCCCAAGTGTTTCAATACAGTTTATAACGCAGAGCCGTGAAAATAAAAAATCTTTTTTTTCCCCACAAAAATTATTTTTTAGCCCCCAGTTTTTTATTTTCCCAAGGGTAACAGGAGAAATTGGACCCCAAAAGTTGTTGTCCTATTTGTCCTGAGTACGCATATGTTGGGGTAAACCCCTGTTTGGGCACATGGGAGAGCTCGGAAGGGAAGAAGCACTGTTTTACTTTTTCAACGCAGAATTGGCTGAAATTGAGATCGGACGCCATGTCGTGTTTGGAGAGCCCCTGATGTGCCTAAACAGTGGAAACCCCCCAATTCTAACTGAAACCATAATCCAAACACACCCCTAACCCTAATCCCAACAGTAACCATAACCACACCTGTAACCCTGACACACCCCTAACCATCATCCCAACCCTATTCCCAACTGTAAATGTAATCTAAACCCTAACCGTAACTTTAGCCCCAACCCTAACCCTAACTTTAGCCCCAACCCTAATTGTAGCCTTAACCCTAGCCCCAACCCTACCCCTAACCCTAGCCCTAACCCTAACCCAAGCCCTAACCCTAACCCTAGCCCTAACCCTAACCCTAATGGGAAAATGGAAATAAATACATTTTTTTAATTTTTCCCTAACTAAGGGGGTGATGAAGGGGGGTTTGATTTACTTTTATAGCGGGTCTTTTAGCGGATTTTTATGATTGGCAGCCGTCACACACTGAAAGATGCTTTTTATTGCAAAAAATATTTTTTGCGTTACCACATTTTGAGAGCTATAATTTTTCCATATTTTGGTCCAAAGAGTCACGTGAGGTCTTGTTTTTTGCAGGACGAGTTGTTGTTTTTATTGGTAACATTTTCGGAAATGTGACATTTTTTGATCGCTTTTTATTCCGATTTTTGTGAGGCAGAATGACCAAAAACCAGCTATTCATGAATTTCTTTTGGGGGAGGCGTTTATACCGTTCCACTTTTGGTAAAATTGATAAAGCAGTTTTATTCTTCGGGTCAGTACAATTACAGTGACGCCTCATTTATATCATTTTATTATGTTTTGGCGCTTTTATACGATAAAAACTATTTTATAGAAAAAATAATTTTTTTTGCATCGCTTTATTCTCAGGACTATAACATTTTTATTTTTTTGCTGATGATGCTGTATGGCAGCTCGTTTTTTGCAGGACAAGATGACGTTTTCAGCGGTACCAAGGTTATTTATATCTGTCTTTTTGAGCGCGTGTTATTCCACTTTTTATTCGGCGGTATGATAATAAAGCGTTGTTTTTTGCCTCGTTTTTTTTTTTCTTACGGTGTTTACTGAAGGGGTTAACTAGTGGGCCAGTTTTATAGGCGGGGTTGTTACGGACGCGGCAATACTAAATATTTGTAATTTTATTGTTTTTTTTATTTAGATAAAGAAATGTATTTATGGGAATAATATATGTATATTTTTTTCATTATTTAGGATTTTTTTTTTTTTTTTTTTTTACACATTTTGAAAATTTTTTTTTTACTGTTTTACTTTGTCCCAGGGGGGGACACCACAGATCAGTGATCTGAAAGTTTGCATAGCACTCTGTCAGATCACCGATCTGTCTCAGAGCACTGCAGGCTTCGCAGTGCCTGCTCTGAGCAGGCTCTGTGAAGCCACCTCCCTTCCTGCAGGACCCGGATGCCGTGTCCATCATGGATCCGGGCCTGGAGCAAAGAGGGAGGTAAGGAGACCCTCGCAGCAACGCGATCACATCGCGTTGCTGCGGTGGGCTCAGGGAAACCTGCAGGGAGCCCCTAACCTGCACGATGCTTCCCTGTACCGCCGGCACATCTTGATCATGTTTGATCGCGGTGTGCCGGGGGTTAATGTGCCGGGAGCGGTCCGTGACCGCTCCTGGCATATAGTGCCAGATGTCAGCTGCGATAGGCAGCTGACACCCGGCCGCGATCGGCCGCGCTCCCCCCGTGAGCACGGCCGATCGCGTATGACGTACTATCCCGTCGGTGGTCATAGGGGCCCACCCCACCTCGACGGGATAGTACATCTAATGTCAGAAAGGGGTTAATGATGGTCTTTTCTTGTTTTTGGATCACTGTCAGAATAGTCAGACAGTGGTTTACCTCCTTTACCCCAATAGAATAAACATGCAAGATCATCTGTGCAGAGCTATATATGAAGAGGTCAAGAGACATTGATTAGTGGCATTTTGTTGGCCAACAAAAATCTTCTTTGTAAAAGATGTGAATAAATTCTCCATAACTCGCAGAGTCCACATGCCGTGGAGCACACATTTTAAACAACTATCTGAAAAGGACATAAAAATAAAAAGGCTGTATTCAAAAAAACAGTCACACAGATACGTGTAGTACACAATGATTGCATGAAGCTCCTCAGTGACACCAATAATATGAGATCAGGCAGGCTACCCACATAATAGGCACGGTGTGTAAGAGGTTACATTTTATCTTTATTTTTCTGGTTACTTAGTGTTACTTAAACATGTTATAGAAGTATTAGCTGAGAACTGTTAGATGAGTGCAAGATGTCATCTCAAATTTTGCGCCCCCAACACCATTTTGCATTCATGGTTGCTGTTGACATTTCACGCAAACAGTTTGAGTACAAAGCAGGTCTGCATTAAACAGCACTGAATGTGACAATAATTTACAATAATCCTTTAGTGTACACACAATATAATACAAACTGAACAGAAATTGTGTTTTCTTTTCAATTATCACTTTTTTATTCTGATTACATTCATACAACACATTTACCTCCTAGAAATCTTTGTTTTTTGTCTCCCTCCCTCAGCAGTGTAGATGCCTCAGTTTGGAGGTAGAGTATATATGTTTCTCCATCTCCCTCTCTTTGTCCTTCTGCGAGTTCTGTTATAAAAAGAAATAAAAAAAAAAATAAAAACTCAAATAATTCTCTTCTTATTCTAAATCCTCTTGCTCTCATGTTTTAAGTGTAGATAGCTTTAACAGCCTTGCTTTAAAGAGATCCTGTCATATTGTACATTCAGTCCTCCAATCTATGGACAGCACGGTCTAGAAAAGAAGGTGAGGAGAGTGATATATAGGCTTGTTGGAAAAGAATCAGTATAACTTGTTTTCATTCATTGACATCCTTGGATTATATATATAGTTATAGAAATGTTCAGTTTGTCTGATTTTTCACGTTATAGGTATATTTTTGAGCAAAATGTAAATTGATTTTTTATTCTATAACCTTCTGACAACATGTCTCCTAATTTCCACTGGATCACTGCGTTGAGAAACACGTGATGGTGTCTCCGCGGTGTTGGATGTTTTGATCTCCCCGAGGTCATTCATCCTTATGTTTATATTCCTTTTATTAGGCACTGCTCCTAATAGCCAGTTTCCTACTCCACACTGATGAGGGGCAAATACCCCGAAACAGCTGTCTGTGGATGGATACCATGTTTTGGCATAGGTGGTTTTCCTTTTTGGATGCTGCCCTTCCTGTGGTTGTTCCTTCCCGGTGAAAGACCTGGCTATTTATTGCTTGCGTTGAGAAACACGTGATGGTGTCTCCACGGCTTTTCAACATGCAGCCAGTTTCTTTTTAGCGTTTGATGGTTTTTGCCACTGCACTTGGGGACACTTTCAAAGTTTGCCCAATTTTTTGGACTGACTGACCTTCATTTCTTAAAGTAATGATGGCCACTCCTTTTTCTTTACTTAGCTGCTTTTTTCTTGCCATAATACAAATTCTAACAGTCTATTCAGTAGAACAATCAACTGTGTATCCACCAGACTTCTGCACAACACAACTGATGGTCCCAACCCCATTATAAGGCAAGAAATCCCACTTATTAAACCTGACAGGGCACACCTATGAAGTGAAAACCATTCCCAATGACTACCTCTGGAAGCTCATCAAGAGAATGCCAAGAATGTGCAAAGCAGTCATCAAAGCAAAAGGTTTCTACTTTGAAGAACCTAGAATATAAAACATAATTTCAGTTGTTTCACACTTTTATTGTAAAGTATACAATTCCACATGTGTTAATTCATGGTTTTGATGCCTTTAGTGTGAATGTACAATTTTCATAGTCCTGAAAATATAGAAAAATCTTTAAATGAGGTGTGTCCAAACTTTTGGCCTGTACTGTGTGTATATATATATATATATATATATATATATATATATATATATACATACATATATGCAGTGGCCAGTCCTACTTGTGATTGACATTTATCTCTGTATGAGCAGTCATATAGGGAGGACCGTCAATCACTGAGTAGCACCGCCTGCTGGACTCATACATACAAGCACCAAGGATTTCAATGAATAAAATGCAAGTTTTATTGAAACTGTTCCCACAAAAATATAGATTAATTTGTCCATCTCTTCCTACTCTATAACATATTGCCTACAAATCAGATACCATTTCCAACAAGTTTCCTTTCAAATTCCTATGGTAATGATGCTAGTTGTAGCTGTATTCTCTGGTCAGCCATAACATGAGAAGCATCTGGGTATTATTATAAAAGTCCCGTTTTGCCACAAAAACAGCTCAAAACAAATAGTGAAGAGCTCTATAAGACCTGGTGTCCAGTGGTAAAAGACACTAAGATCCTTTAGGTCCTGCAAGTTGTTAACACCTTGAACTTTTTCTTCAGTGACCAATTTTTGCTGAAAGATTCCACAGCCATTAGAGCCTGTGGCTGCAATGAAGGGCTTGACATGTTAGTATTTGTTTGGCTGCTGGCCTCCCTCTTAAGTGTATAAAATGAGTTTCATATTTCATACATAACTTGTTGGTCCTGTTCTTTCTAGTAATTCCTAACAATCGCACAGCTGCTCTTCCTACCGCATGCCATTTGAAGTCTAATGACTATACCAAGCTTGTACAAATAATCGGAGAATAATGCTAATATTGGGGAATCATTCACTATTGCATAGTTTGCTCTTTACCTTTTTAATAGTAGTGAAATGTTATTGGATGTTACTCAGCACCTTTGTGTTCTGTGATTAGTTCTGAACATCATTTACATTAATAGACACACTGCATTTGTAGACCAGAAAGAAAACCATTCTGCTCTCTTGTGTACAATATTAACTGAGAAGTAAACCAGGTTTTTTTAAAATAAGAAAATCCCATAACAGGTTGTATGTGTCAAAGTAACCACATGCGAGCCAAAGACACAAGGTTTCTCAGCAGAATGTTGTCCAGAACAACACACTGCCTTTATTGGCTTGTCTGCTTCCGGCCCTGATGCTATTTCTCCCCCAGGTAAGCATGTCCATTCACTTGGCCATGATTCATCAGACCTGGTCACCTTTTCCGAATAACTAAAGCAATTGTTACCATCCACCTCTCGTGTCTCCCCTTTTCCCCATAGTTTGTAAGCTTGCGAGCAGGGCCCTCACTCCTCCTGGTATGTTTTGAACTGTATTTCTGTTATGCTGTAATGTCTATTGTCTGTACAAGTCCCCTCTATAATTTGTAAAGCGCTGCGGAATATGTTGGCGCTATATAAATAAAATTATTATTATTATTATTATTATTTTCCTATTGCTCTGTTAGTTCCGAATATTCACATGCTAAATTTAGGTGCATTTGGTGGTAGAAAGGCTACAATGCGATATGTATTCTGACACCTTTCTTTGCAACCTTATTGTACAGTACTCCTTCTCTAAAATCAGACCATACTTGCCAGTATTCAACAACCCTGCCCATGCACGTCAATCATTGGGCACCCATGTGCCGACCTTGGTTTCATTTTTTTTTAGGGGGGTGTGGACAGGTACTAATCTCTGCTGAGAAGAAAAACACCACAAAACTTGCCATTTTTGTGAACCCTGAGACCAGCAGTTTGCCTTACAACTACCCTTTTTTCTTCTCTCAAAACAAGCTTCAATGACCACTTTTCACTATCTGTGAGATATCCCACATAATACAATGTTATATTTTGGACTTAAGTCATCCTTGACCAAAAATCCAATTACTCCAATAATATATAAAAAGAAATGGAGGCATCACTTCAATCTATACAAAAAGAAGACTTTTTTTGTGCATACGATTGGGCCAATAAAAGTCTACTTTTTGTAGATTTTACTGGTGTGCTGCCTCCATTTCTTTTCTAGATAGCTATAAGATGATGTGACTGTTGCAACTTAATGTTAGCATCAGGTGGATTATATTGATAACATGATGATAATATTTGCTTCTAAATTCCAAACGTTTTCTCTGTATTATTTGGAAATCCATTTACTGTTCTTTTATTTCACAATTCACATACACAGTTCATCGTGAAGTCTATGTCAAATATTTTTGCAGCAAAATTTCATAAACCAAAATAATTAAATGCCACAATTTACACACTGACATATATAATGGAACGTAGGTAATATCTAATGCACAAGTGAATCTAAATAGTGCTTCTCAGGTTCTTAATTAAAATAGATAAAAGCTATAGACTAGACAAAGCTTAGTCATCATAGAATGTTACTAAAAAGACCCATAACTATAAGAAACCACTGTGAACCATCATGCTTTGGCAAGACAAGCAGATGCAAAAGCTAAGCACAGAGATGCCAAAATTCATCTCTATTGATCAAGGATAAAAATCAACTTCAAGTCCTCTTTCCAGAGCATGCTACAAGCATATTTACCAATTCATTTAAAAAATCTGCTTGGTTTTCCTTTTGCAAATCAGAATAAACATCTGGATCCTATTCCTACCGGCATATCAATAATAGTTTGAGTATTTCAATTTGTTTAAAAAGTGTTTGATTGAAGCTTCGGGAAATCTAACAAGCTGTTGAAGAGTTTAATAGGAAGGAGAGAGGGTAATCTTTTGCATGTTTTTAGAATCTCCATCGAGATTCTACACCACCCGTATCCTCTGCAAAACATTAACGCCAGTATAAAATATTCATAAGAATAGAACTATTAGTGCTTGGGGAGACCAAAAATAGGATAGAACATGGAATGTGATATGAATTTCATTATCATTTTCCTGCAACATGGAAACAGTAATTAGAACCCTTTTCCATTTGGCCAAAGTATAGGTGAAATGGTCTTAAATATAGATCAATGATTTACAGATTACAGCATTATTCTGTTGAGTACTTCCATCATTTCAACATTTATTGCAAGAATAGTTTTTTTCTCATTTATTTATTTTAAAAGCAATATAGATTTAAAAATAAATAAAGACAGAAATAAATAATATTGTTAAAATATTAACTGAAATAATCCAAGTAAAATTATAATTCATGATTTTTATAGTATGATCATAACAGTAAGAACAAAAAATCCAAATATATAGCATTATTGCAAAAAATTGTTTGTGATGGTGCTTTTTACAAGTCTAGGGTAGCAAAGATTAAAGGTTCTTTAATTTAAAAGGTAAATTCTATTATAACTTGTACGCATCTTGTTAAGTTATTTGTTAACTGCAATGTACAAACCCGAACATTTCTATGTAGATGTTACATAATATGTTAAATGCTTCTTTAATAAATCACGTTTGCTTTATGGAAGTACACATATAAGCAGTTGTGCTGCTAGAAACTGCAGCTACAGCCTCCATTTCTATGTTTTAGTGTATTATTTAGACAAAAAGGATAATACTGTCACCCTTCACATAGCTATGTAAAACAGGAATATTCTTGATTTACCATCCACTAAACATGATCTGTGTCTGGACTTTTGTTGCGGGTCAATACATTTATCTGAGGCATCAAATGACCTGTTAGTCAGCTAAAAAAGGTCACAGTCGTTTGATATCTCAGGAGGCATTTCAAAGTCATCCAACTGCTTGGCTCTTGCACTAGCATGACAAATGCACAGATCGGGCATAAGTCAATGGCTTTATGATGCCAGACATCAAATAGAAATTAGCTACTTTACAGCATTTAACAGCTGTATTTAAAAAGGTACTACACTTAGAAGTCTAAAAAAATCGCAATATGAAATTCAGCAAATTCTTTTGATGGATTCAGTTTTGTTTGTTCCAAGAGTTTTTCTCCTTATACCAATCTGATCAAAAGAGGAAAATAGTCAGTAAAGGTCCACATGATCTTTTCCCAACAAGAAGCCATTATAATGGACTGGGTGGTGGAACCGTGACGTGATTTGAGGAGAGCCTGGAGGGTTGCTACTAGGTGCCTCACTAAGTCCAACCTCAGATGCACGGTGGTTGACGATACCACAATCTGAGGATGAATGAGGAAGGTGAAACCAGGTGCTACACCACGTCTGACCTTGGGTGGGAGGCAGCTGACCCTACGTGATAGGAGGCAGGAATGTCCAGGAATGGTAGACTTGGCAAGAAATGGTGGGCACGACTGATAGACAAGCTGGCAAGTGGGCATGGCTGATAGGCAAGCATGGCAGATAAACAGGCAGGCGGGCACAGCTGATAGAGAGGCAGGCTGGTGGGCACGGCTGGTATATGGACAGAGAGGTGTTTTGGAATATATGACTATAACACAGGTAGACATAGCAGACGTGAAATAAAGGGCAGATGTACTGGGATACGCACACTAGGGACCTGAGTATTAGCAAGCGCATAAAGCTAAACAAACACATTACTCTGACATCTCCCATCAGGTGCAGGTGCTTTAAGTAATAAGTGTCTCAGTACACAGACCCCAGGCAGTAGCAGCAGGAGATGGAGGAGGGAGTTTGGTGCTCTGCCGTTGAGTGAGTCGGCATCTTGGCCGCCAGACAGAAGGTAGAGTGCAGAGACACTGGCATTACAGTAACTCCTTTTGCATCCCCTCTTCTTCAGGCCCTCCAGAAATCCCTCCAGAAGGAGAGGTGCATGGATGTTCTCCGTTGGCTACCATGATATTTTCTCAGGAATAAATCCATCCCAATCCACAAGTAAAAAAGTATTTTCCCTCTTAACCTTTTGGTGGCAGAATATTTTCTACCTCAAAAACGTCCTCAGAGCTGACTGGAGCAGAAGTCGTAGAAGCATTTAAGGATGGTAGGCTTGAGGAAAGACGCGTGAAACGAGATGGGGATCCATAAAGAGGCAAGGAGTTTGAGCTCCTTGGCTACAAGATTCATTTGTTTTAAAACCTCGAAAGAACCAATGAAGTGAGGACCCAGTTTATAGGAGGATACCTTGAGATGGACATATCTAGTTGACAGCCAGACCTTTTCCCCAGGGTGAAGCAGATGCAGATCCAGACATATCTTGTCTGCATGTCTTTTCATCCATTCACAGGACTTCAATAAGGTGGACTTGGTGTCCTCCAAATTTAGAAAAACCCTTGATGAGGGATTCAACAGCAGGAATATCGGAGGTAGTGGAAATGGAATTTTGGGATGTTGACCATACACAACAAAAAAAGGATATTTGGCAGATGATTCACTCACATGATTGCTGTAAGAGAATTCAGCTCAAGGCAAGAGTTCAGCCAAATCACTGTGGTGGGCATTGACAAAGTGGCGCAGGAAGTTGGTCACCAGCTAGCAGGTGGTCCTCCAGAAACGAGAGTTAAACTGGACATATCTTTTCAAGACAATACCGAGTGGTAGACCATGGAGGTGGAAAATATGTAGAATAAACTTGTCTGTTAGCTTTGGAGCAGATAGAAGACCAGACAGAAAAGTGAAATGAGCCATCTTGGAGAAGCGGCCCACAACCACCAAGATGATGGCACACCTAGTCGATACTGGGAAATCAGTGATTAAATAAATTGCAATATGCTTCCAGGGGGCAGATGGCACAGGACAAGGAAGTAGCTGACCGGTTGGAAGCTGTTTCGAAGCTTTGCACTGCACAAGAGGGATAGGCAGAGACAAAGTCCACAATAGCCTTGCCCATGGTGCCAATGTGGCCCTCCAACAGATCCTAGGCTCATGAGTTTCCCAGTCTCTCTGGGCAGGAGCAAATTACATGCTCAGAGCAGCCACAATAGAAGCACCTTCCCATGCACAGTGGGTCTCCTGGCGATGCTTGACCATAATCACCTGATTAACTTATATGGAGTCTGAGAAGGAGACTTTTTGTAAGACCGGCCTTTGCAAAGTAGGTGCCAGGCGTGCATATCTTCTCTCGCACGTCACCTCTTTGGAACACTCCTGAAACCTGATGTCTATCCATGTTGCCAGTGACACCAGATCATCCAGTGAGGAGAGTATATCACGTCTGGTAAGCTCATCTTTGATTCGCCCAGAAAGGTCCTCCCAGAAGATGGCAACCAGAGCCTCATTATTCCAGGCAAGCTCAGTCGACAGGGTGCAGAACCGTACAGCATACTGGCCCACTGTAAGGTTTACCTTGTGCAGTCAGACAAGATGAGATGTTCATAAGGAGGAAAGGATGAACTCATCAAAGACCTTACAGAAGGCTTCTAGGAAGAAAAGGATATTCAACATAAGAGGATACTTTTCTATCACATGAAGTTGAGCCACGACAGTGAGATAGGACATGATGAAGGCCATCTTGTCCCAATGTGAAAAAAACTGATGAGCCAAGTGTTCAAAGTGTAGCATGCATCAGTTAATGAACTCCCTACAGAGAGTAGGGTCTCCGTTGTAACAGGGAAAAGCTGACAAACAGGGTCCAGGGTTTGGTATAGTGCTGGCAGTCATGTCCAAAGTTGTTTCAGCTTGTGTTGGTGTAAATGTGGTCGGAGTTGTCAGCATGTCTAGATGGGTGTTTACTGTCTGCAGGTAGACTAAGATCTTGTCCTGTTGGCCTTTCTAGTGGGAGACTGGGTGGTGGAACCACTGTCATGATTTGATGAGATCCTAGAGGTGCATAACTAGGTGACTCATCAAGTCCGAAACTCTGATGCACGTCGCCTGACAATATTGTGATCTGCGGAGGAACGAGGGTGGTGAGACCAGGTGCTGCCATCAGGTGGATGGCAGTTGACCCCCAAGCGACCGGAGGTAGGAATGGCAGTGAATGGTAGACTTGGCAAGCACTTGCTGGCACGACTGATATACAGGCAGGTGGGTACAGCTGATAGGCAGGCGGGCATAGCTTTTATATGGATAGAGGGTTGCTCTGGAAGATATGACTGTAACATTGATAGACATGGCAGATGTGAAATACAGTGGAGGTATTTTGGGATACAAGCACTAATGATCTTACTAATAGCAATCATGTAAGGCTAATCTAACATGTTGCTCAGGCACCTCACATTAGGTGGAGATGCTTTTAAACCCTTTACCCCCAAGGGTAGTTTGCACGTTAATGACCGGGCCAATTTTTACAATTCTGACCAATGTCCCTTTATGAGGTTATAACTCTGGAATGCTTCAATGGATCCTGATGATTCTGACAATGTTTTCTCATGACATATTGTACTTCATGATAGTGGTAAAATTTCTTTGATGTTACCTGCGTTTATTTGTGAAAAACAATTTGAAATTTTCGCAATTTTCCAAATTTGAATTTCTATGCCCTTAAATCACAGAGATATGTCACACAAAATACTTAATAAGTAACATTTTCCACATGTCTACTTTACATCAGCACAATTTTGGAACCAAACCTTGTTTTTGTTAGGGAGTTATAAGGGTTATAAGTTGACCAGCAATTTCTCATTTTTACAACACCATTTGTTTAGGGACTACATCACATTTGTGGTCACTTTGAGGGGTCTATATGATAAAAAATACCCAAGTGTGACACCATTCTAAAAAGTGCACCTCTCAAGGTGCTCAAAACCACATTCAAGAAGATTATTAACCCTTCAGATGTTTCACAGGAATTTTTGGAATGTTTAAAATAAAAATGAACATTTAATTTTTTTTGCAAAAGATTTAATTCAGCTCGCATTTGTTTTATTTTACCAAGGGTAACAGGAAAAATTGGACCCCAAAAGTTGTTGTGCAATTTGTCCTGAGTATGCGGATACCCCATATGTGGGGGTAAACCACTGTTTGGGTGCACAACAGAGCTCGGAAGGGAAGGAGGTTCATTTGACTTTTCAATGCAAAATTTACTGGAATTGAGATAGGACACCATGTCGCGTTTGGAGAGCCCTTGATGTGCCTAAACATTGAAACCCCCCACATGTGACACCATTTTGGAAAGTAGACCCCCTAAGGAACTTATCTAGATGTGTGATGAGCACTTTAACCCACCAAGTGCTTCACAGAAGTTTATAATGCAGAACCGTAAAAATAAAAAAGTAATATTATTTCACAAAAATGATATTTTTGCCCCCAATTTTTTATTTTCACAAGGGTAACAGAAGAAATTGGATGCCAAAAGATGTTGTGCAATTTGTATTGAGTACGCTGATGCCCCATATGTGGGGGTAAGCCACTGTTTGGGCGCACAGCAGAGCTTGGAAGGGAAGGAGCGCCATTTGACTTTTCAATGCAAAATTGACTGGAATTGAGATAGGATGCCATGTCGCGTTTGGAGAGCCCCTAATGTAGCTAAACATTTAAACCCCCCACAAGTGACACCATGTTGGAAAGTTGAACCCATAAGGAACTTATCTAGATGTGTGGTAAGTAGTGTTGAGCGATACCGTCCGATACTTGAAAGTATCGGTATCGGATAGTATCGGCCGATACCCGAAAAATATCGGATATCGCCGATACCGATATCCGATACCAATACAAGTCAATGGGACATCAAGTATCGGAAGGTATTCTCATGGTTCCCAGGGTCTGAAGGAGAGGAAACTCTCCTTCAGGCCCTGGGATCCATAGGGATGTGTAAAATAAAGAATTAAAATAAAAAAATATTGATATATTTACCTCTCCGGCGGCCCCTGAACTCAGCGCGGGTAACCGGCAGGCTTCTTTGTTCAAAATCAGCGCTTTTAGGACCTGAGAATCACGTCCCGGCTTCTGATTGGTCGCGGGCCGCCCATGTGACCGCCACGCGACCAATCACAAGCCGCGACGTCACCGCAAGCTATTAGCGCGCTCATTTTTGAAAAATGAGTGCGTTAATGACTTTCAAAGACGTAGCGGCTTGTGATTGGTCGCGTGGCCGCGACCAATCACAAGCCGCTACGTCTTTGAAAGCCATTAACGCGCTCATTTTTAAAAATGAGCGCGTTAATAGCTTGCGGTGACGTCGCGGCTTGTGATTGGTCGCGGCCACGCGACCAATCACAAGCCGCTACGTCTTTGAAAGTCATTAACGCGCTCATTTTTAAAAATGAGCGCGTTAATAGCTTGCGGTGACGTCGCGGCTTGTGATTGGTCGCGGCCAATCACAAGCCGCGACGTCTTTGAAAGCCATTAACGCGCTCATTTTTAAAAATGAGCGCGTTAATAGCTTGCGGTGATGTCGCGGCTTGTGATTGGTCGCGGCCAATCACAAGCCGCGACGTCTTTGAAAGTCATTAACGCGCTCATTTTTCAAAAATGAGCGCGCTAATAGCTTGCGGTGACGTCGCGGGTTGTGATTGGTCGCGTGGCGGTCACATGGGCGGCCCGCGACCAATCAGAAGCCGGGACGTGATTCTCAGGTCCTAAAAGCGCTGATTTTGAACAACGAAGCCTGCCGGTTACCCGCGCTGAGTCCAGGGGCCGCCGGAGAGGTAAATATATCAATATTTTTTATTTTAATTCTTTATTTTACACATCTCTATGTATCCGATACCGATACCCGATACCACAAAAGTATCGGATCTCGGTATCGGAATTCCGATACCGCAAGTATCGGCCGATACCCGATACTTGCGGTATCGGAATGCTCAACACTAGTGGTAAGTACTTTGACCCACCAAGTGCTTCACAGAAGTTTATAACGCAGAGCCGTGAAAATAAAAAAAAATCTTTCCACAAAAATTATTTTTTAGCCTCCAGTTTTGTATTTTCCCAAGGGTACAAGGAGAAATTGGACCCCAAAAGTTGTTGTACAATTTGTCCTGAGTACTGTTACACCCCATATGTGGGGGGGAACCACCGTTTGGGCACATGGCAGAGCTTGGAAGGGAAGGAGCGCCGTTTGGAATGCAGACTTAGATGGATTGGTCTGCAGGCATCACGTTGCATTTGCAGAGCACCTGATGTACCTAAACAGTAGAAACCCACCACAAGTGACCCCATTTTGGAAACTAGACCCCCCAAGGAACTTATCTAGATGTGTTGTGAGAACTTTGAATCCCTAAGTGTTTCACTACAGTTAATACCGCAGAGCCATGAAAAAACAAAAACACAAAAATCACCGCTTGGGCGCATGGCAGAGCTCGGAAGGGAAGGTCCGCCGTTTGGAATGCACACTTAGATGGATTGGTCTTCAAGCGTCACGTTGCATTTGCAGTATACAAAAAAAGGTTGCACGCTATCGTGCCAAAGCATGTCTAATATGAAATACATGAAATATGAATAGCAAAATGGCTTTTGGACATTAGGAAAAATATTTGAGAGACGCTTTGCACAGAATGTGGCCAAATAATGCGAGCCCATCAACCATCGTCAAGGTGGTCTCATTAATCTGATGGGTCCCTGACCTCCCTGTTTTTTTGTATATTGTATATGGAGGTAGCTGTTCGTTGTATGCACCTATTCACACTTGTTTGGATGTGCCAGTCATTTTTCTGTCATTTCTATGTTAGCTTACTGACTGAGCACTCCTCCCTTCACCATGTGGTTTTTAATTACATCTAATCACACTTGGTTCTGGCCAACCCATATGTATATGGAGGTAGCTGCTCCTAGTATGCACCTATTCACACTAGTTTTGATGTGCCAGTCGTTTTTCTTGCATTGCATTTGCAGAGCCCCTGATGTACCTAAACAGTAGAAACCCCCATAATTGACCCCATTTTGGAAACTAGTCCCCCAAGGAACTTATCTAGATGTGTTGTGAGAACTTTGAACCCCAAGTGTTTCACGTAACAGGAGAAATTGGAAACCAAAAGTTGTTGTCCAATGTGTCCTGAGTACGCTGATACCCCATATGTTGGGGTAAACCCCTGTTTGGGCGCACGGGAGAGCTCAGAAGGGAAGAAGCACTGTTTTACTTTTTCAACACAGAATTGGCTGGAATTGAGATCGGACGCCATGCTGCAATTGGAGAGCCCCTTATGTGCCTAAACAGTGGAAACGCCCCAATTCTAACTGAAATCCTAATCCAAACACACCCCTAACCCTAATCCCAATGGTAACCCTAACCAAACCCCTAACCCTGACACATCCCTAACTCTAATCCCAACCGTAAATGTAATCCAAACCCTAACCCTATCTTTAGCCCCAACCCTAACCCTAACTTTAGCCCCAACTCTAACTGTAGCCCTAACCCTAGCCCCAACCCTAACCCTAGCCCCAACCCTAACCATAGCCTCAACCCTAACCCTAGCTCCGCCCCTAACCCTAGCCCCAACCCTAACCCTAGCCCCAACCCTAACTTTAGACCAAACCCTAACCCTAAACCTAGCCCTAACCCTAGCCCTAACCCTAACCTTAATGGGGAAATGGAAATAAATACATTTTTTAAATGTTATTATTTTTATGATTGGCAGCTGTCACACACTAAAATATGCTTTTTATTGCAAAAAATAGTTTTTGCGTCTCCACATTTTGAGAGCTATAATTTTTCCATATTTTGATCCACAGAGTAATGTGAGGTCTTGTTTTTTGCGGGACAAGTTGATGTTTTTACTGGAACCATTTTCAGACACGTGATATTTTTTGATCGTGTTTTTTTATTCAGATTTTTGTGAGGCAGAATGACCTAAAACCAGCTATTCATGAATTTCTTTGGGGGGGCATTTATACCATTCCACGTTTGGTAAAATTGATAAAGCAGTTTTATTCTTCGGGTCAGTACAATTACAGCGATACCTCCTTTATATTTTTTTTATGTTTTGGCACTTTTATACGATAAAAACTATTTTATATAAAAAATAATAATTTTTGCATCCCTTTATTCTGAGGACTATAACTTTTTTATTTTTTCGCTGATGAGGCTGTATGGCTGCTCGTTTTTTGCTGGAGAAGATGACGTTTTCAGCGGTACCTTGGATATTTATATCAGTTTTTTATCGCGTGTTATTCCACTTTTTGTTCAGCATTATGATAATAAAGCGTTTTTTGCCTCGAATTTTTGTGACGTGTTCACTAAAGGGGTTAACTAGTGGGACAGTTTTATAGGTTGGGTCGTTACAGACGCGGCGATACTAAATATGTGTACTTTTGTTTTTTTTATTTAGATAAAGAAATGTATTTATTGGAACAATATATTTTTTTCTTTAATTTGGAATTTTTTTTTATTTTTTTTTACACATATAATTTTTTTTTTTTTACATTGCCCCAGGGGGGGACATCACACTATATTGTCAAGTCACTGATCTGACACTTTGCACAGCACTGTGTCAGATCAGCGATTTGACAGGCAGTGCTCCTGGCATACCAGCGCCTGCTCTGAGCAGGCGCTGGTAAGCCACCTTCCTGCAGGACCCGGAAGCAGCCCTGCGGCCATTTAGGATCCAGGGCCTGCACGGAGAAGGAGGTAGGAGACCTCAGTGAAGGTCTCAGTGAAGCAAGCAGGGAGCCCCCTCCCTGCGCGATGCTTCCCTATGCCGCCGGAATGCTGCGATCATGTTTGATCGCAGTGTTCCGGGGTTAATGTGCCAGGAGCGGTCCGTGACCACTCCTGGCACATAGTGCCGGATGTCAGCTGTGATAGTCAGCTGACATCCAGCCGCAATCGGCTGCGCTCCCCCCGTGAGCGCAGCCAATCGCATATGATGTACTATCCCATCGGTGGTCATACGGGCCCATACCACCTCGACGGGATAGTACGTCTAATGTCAGAAAGGGGTTAAATAATAAGTATCTCCCAGCTATTGGCTGGGGACACTTTAGAATGGTGTGCTGGCCCTTTAAGAGTGCCCTACACATGGTGCTGGGGATCTGACGGCAGCGCGCATACCCCGGACAATAGCAGCAGGAGACGGAGGAGGGAGTGCGGTGCAGTAGCAGTGAGTAAGTTGACGTCTCTGCTGGGGAAAGGAGGCAGAGTGCAGAGACACAGGCATTACAGCAATGCTGCTGGTGGATCATGAATCTATAATATGACATGTGATTAAAAAAACCTACTGCACTGGCCCCAAAATTTTGTGACTGTCGTATTGTAGATCCAAATGCCAGCTCCAGAGGATGGGTTTATATATTTTTTAATCAAATGCACTTAAATAAATATCTTATGCAGAGCTCTATTGGTTTGAAATTAAAGGGGTTGGTATTTTCACTGAATAAGTGATGTGTGAAATCATGAAGATAAGGGGAGGTTTCTGCCAACCTCTAGAACAGTGTCCACCCTCTGGTGTGGTGTGCAAACACTACCAGTATTGTATTCACTGTACTCATTGCCTACAGAAATGATGGAGTTAGCAGCGCACAGCACCCAGCTATTTCCATCAGTCACAGGGACAATAAATGGAGGAGAACATTCCTCTATTCAAACTTCACGGGCCCAAGTTTACCCACCAGGAGAAAACAAGTATCTATTGCCATTCACAGTTTATGAATTTTTATGTTTTACAACTACATTTTTTTTTCTCTTATCCTTTTTTTTTTTGAGAACCCCTGTAGCCAAGTGTTCAGCATTTCTGATCAACAATAACAAACAAATTGGAAGCTCCTCAAAATTCAGTAAGTGGTGTTCCTCTGCAGCTTCTTAGCAATAGGAGCTAGAGAATATTAGCAAGAATTGTAAAGATTACCCAATTATCAAGCATGCCTCATGTTAGCTTTCAAAATTATTTGCTGCTTGCCACAAAGAGGTTGCAGTGGATAATTACACTGGTTAACTATTTAATATAAAAATGCATTTGTGAGTACAAAGGGTCCTGAAGTCCACACCTCCATCATTCTAAATAAAAAAGTAAACAAAAATTCATATTATTAATTTTTATTGTCAGTAAATTAAACTGATAATTGAGTTTTCCTGACTCTTAATTATTTAGTGTCCACAACTCTATTCAACATTATTTTGATTCCTTCCAAATATCTTTCAATACCCCGGTCAACATCCACATGGCAATCCATAGGTAGCTCTTGTAGAACAAGCATCTGTCCAGGACAGATATCTCTCCCATGATTAGTCAAAGAATATTCAGGTCATATATTGTGTGAGCAATGGATCTCCCCATGTGTCTGCAATGCAAAAAGGTGCCAAAAAGACTAGATGTATATTATTTTTTTACAAATTATTTTGCATTTTAGTGTTTAGTTGAGATTGTATGTTTAAATGTCAAGAAATCTTTACTACTAATAAAATACATACATATTGCAAAGCTCTTCATCTCTTATGGGGTGGGTACACGCTGTGGACCGGGGTATACTTTGTGCCTGTGCAGGTAATTATGATGAATCTGTTTAGTAAGTATTACCGCTGTATTATTTAGATGTATTTCCAAGTTGGATACTGCTTTCCTGCGATGGCCATTTCTAGCTATCCTCATTTAGGACTTAGATATTGACTGCTATTGTCTATATGGTCTACACGCCTGTACCCCTGGCCGTTTCATGGTGCACATTGTGACCTGAGTTTTTTCCTTCTTCCCTCCCTGGCCGTATCAAATATCGTGTTTTATTCATATTTAATAAAGGATTTATATTATTTTCTATTATTACCTTGTTGGGTGTTTTTGATCGTGTGTTTTCTATGGTTGTTTATCTCTTATGTGAGGCAAATACAAATTATCTGCAATGTATATACCGTGGTAGATTGGTACACTCGGCTGCTCATAGAGGTAGACACAGAAACGCTGTCTCTTTAAATTATCCACTGGTTTATTTAGGTACAGCATAAACCAGGGCAGGATTAGATTAGCAACAAAAACACAGGCTTATTGTTGTGGGAATCAGCCAGCTCAGGAAACATGCATAGAAAAAAAACTTTCCTTTCTCTTCACACACAGCCCTGGAGTTCACATCTCCAGGCACATCCAACAACTAATGAGCCAGAAAGCTGTGTATTTATCCTCTGGATTCAGCCTGGGGGTGGAGATATGTTGAATAGCCTAACACAACCTCTCTACAGTTGTTCAATCAATCTAGCCCAAAACAAGGCCAATTAACCCCTCTCAGCACTTAATGTGCTGGAGCATTTTTTCTAGGTTCATATCACTGAAGCTAATAAGCTCAATGATACATATCTCCCTTCCAGTACTTTGCCAGTGACTTTGTCACAATAATTTTTAAAATAAATATCTGAAAACAGAAAAAAAGAAAACTCTTGTAAACACAACAAAACATCTGTGTGCTTAAATATGGTGATATTATCAATTTCCTTCCAAAGAAACACACGCAGGGAAAAGCATTCTGATAAGTCTCCATGTATCGTCTTTCATGCCTTGTACAACCCTATATTATCAGACATATCTGTAAATAAATGTGTTCTAAATTATTTGCAGATTAATATCACTAACAACATGTGAAATCAATTCTTCATATTTAGCACTGCTGCTGCGAAAACCAGAGGTTTGATGTTCTGTTTAGTAATACCCATATGAACTGTAAATTGAAAACGGTTTAAAGGGGGTTTTATTTGTACAAGCTCATAGCTCTAATATCTTTGTGGCTTCCAGCTGTACAGTACTTTGGCATACCACAAAAAGAGGTATGAAATAGTGTAGTTATGCTTTTCCATCTTGCTGAGTCCAGTAAAACTCATATCCATTATAACGTGGAAGTCTCTGGCTAATGAACATACAGATTAAATGCTTCTTCTGGGGTATATGTTAAATGATGGATTTACCATAAGCTACATCTTTTTTGGTGAAAATCGGTTTACCCAAAGTTATTACTGATTTGTGCCAAAAAGAATAGATGTGTGAGCCTTACTTTTTTTTTTAAATTGAGCTTTCTCAATAGCATAAGTGTAATGCAACTGCAAGGCAGTTGCACACAACATCCACCAGGGGGCGTAGGTCAGGAGAAACAGGTGGCAGTCACTGTGTAGTGCGACAGTGCAAACCGTGGAGTGCCACTAGGAGGCGGCACAGTAGGCATACAGGCCGGTCTGCAACAAACAGGAAGACGAAGTATCAGAGGTCACAACAATGCACGTGGTCAGAGACATGCTAGAAATCGGAAACAGACGGGACAGATTCAAAGCCTGATGGGAAACGTAGTTACAGAGACGGAAAGCAGCAGGCAGGGTTCAGAATTCAAGCTGAGCCATACACTGTAGGAAACCACCAAACACATATTAATTCAGGGTCTGGCTAGTAATGGAGGACAAACAGCAACCCTTGCGGTACATCCCGCAGCGGGAGGGCAGGTTGGCGGCTCTCGAGTGCACAACCTCTGCTGTGGATGTTACCGCAGTAGCTGTTCAGGCTGCTAGCATGGCTGCAGCAACTTTGTCCACTGCCACCCCTGTTCCGACTTTATCTCGCCTCCCGCTGCCAGACAAAAACTCTGGTGATAGCAAATCTTGTAGGGGTTTCGTGAGCCAGTGCTCTATGCACCTTGAGCTCCGGGCTGCACGTTTCCCCACAGAGCGGGTAAAGATGGGATTCATTTTATCTCTCCGGTCGGACAGGGCGTTGGAGTGGGCTACGCCGCTGTGGGAGCATGGCGATCATGTGGTGCAGAGTGCTCCGCTGTTCCTGAACACTCTGAAACAGGTTGTTTTAGGACCTCGAGTCACCCATGATACAGCGCTCCAACTGTTGGCATTGACTCAGGGCCCGTCCTTGGTCAGCCATTTTGCCATCCACTTCCGCACCTTAGCATCTGAGCTGGAGTGCAGCTTATACCATCTTCCTAATTATTTGGTGCATTCCACTAGCCCTAACAATGGGTCAGCTGCTCAAGCCAGACACTGGAACTATCACTGACAAATACTACCAGAAATGGCAAAAATAAATAGCCACCCATGAACCAAACAGAGGCAGGAAAGGTTTACCCCACCGTAACCAGGCTGGGGAAAGAAATGCAAGAAGCAAACCCCGACCTCGATCATGACAATAAGCTAGTTATTTTTCTCAAAATAATTGTCTATTAGTGTCATATCTCTTCCGGTACGTGCTCCTGTGATGTCTGCTCCGGTTACCAGGCTCCGCCCCATTCATTCTGCTAGCAGCACTAATGATAGGGGAAACATCAGAACCAAAAGCTCTGGGTGATGCAGGAAGGCTGGGACCTGTAGTACTGTCAGTCTGACAGTATGAGTGTGTGTGCTCTCCAGCTGAAGTAATCAGTTGCTTGCCTTGGCCGAAAAGACAGCGCTACACCCCACTAATACTCCCAGCTTACTGCTGGGAGTTGCTGGATATAGTTTTATTTGCCAAAATCAGAAGACAAAAGAGGAGCCAGGGATCCAGAATAGGTTTACAACAGGAAAAAGCACAAGAACACGATTTATGAGTGGCCGCTCCCAGCAGTGGGAGTTTTAATAGGGTGTGGTGCCGATTACTCCAGCTGCATAGCATAGCAGAATGAAACTGCCAGACTAGAAGTAGCTACAGGCTCCAGCCACCCTAGTCTCAGGGGCCTGACATAGCCTGCAATGCCAGGGCTTCTGGCCCCAACATCTTCCCCATCACCAGCGCCATGAGCAGGATGAATACAGCGTTGCCTGCTGACAGGAGCAGACATTGCAGGAGAAGGTCCTGGAAAAGATGTAACAAATAGAAATCAAACAAAAGATGAGAAAAGAAATAGAAACAATATCCAATTTTCGGTAGGAAGTGCCAAATCTTAAGTGCCCCCTTTGACAATGGCTGGCTGATTAGGTAAATTAGTAAATGTGGGCCATTACATACAAAGTCCCACATTTCTAATTGGAGAATAGTTTTGGTATATGCAAAAGCCAACAACTAAAAACGTTCTTGAACAGACAGATTTAGTCGACTATTTCAGCCTCACGATCAGCCCCGGAAAGCTTTATGAGGAACAATGAAATGCACTCGCTTCCTGCGAGATCACAATTTCTTGACTTAGGTCAGAGGAGGAAGCATTGCCCACTGGACTCTCTGAGATTAATTTCTACTTAGGAATTTTACCTCTGACCTGCAATGAGCACACTGTCAAAATCCATTAATAGTGAAGCCATGTGAAAATGACAAGCTTGGCCTTTCATTTAAGCTGACAAGCTGGTGAACCTGCTTGTTTTAGCAGAAATACACGGCATTTGTGATATTACACAGTGTGCATTTTCCCCCCAAGACACAATGTCCATGGCCAGATACAATATGCTCAGGCATTCATACAAACATAATAGCAACAGACAAACTGGCAAAGTGGTAATAAATTACAAGGGATAAAATGCGGCGCCCCCTCCCCTCACTTCCAATAATCCATTTTCACAAAACCTTTACCTTGGCAGCTCAATATAAGCAACGTTAGACTCGGCAAACTGGATTTTGCTTTCTCGCATGCATCACATTGAAGTCTTTAGGCTTTATTGTATCAGAATGTCACATAGATATCTTTAGAAGACTTGCCTGCTTTAAACTACAAACATTTGTGATGTTTAACACAGGAAGTGAAGCAACACAGATTGGTGCTTTTAGGAAGCGGAGCTTCAGAGCCATTATTGATTTGTAATGCAATATGCTGGGTTCATCTTTCCTTTCCACCATCAAAGGCTGTTTAACCAATCACATTATTGCAAAACAATTAGGATAATATGACAGTGATGGCTCCTATAATTTTTCCTGGCCCAGAAATTGCAAGCTTGACAATATTTATCTTAATCTTAGATTAACTAAGCAATCAGAGAATTAGTGCATTGTGTGATTAATGTAAACATTCTGTTTCATCGTACAATCGTGCAAATCGACCTAATTAATTATGAAGTAAGAAAGTGCCTTAATTGGCCCTAGAAATGAAATGACCCATTCAGGCTTTTTCCAGGCTGCGACTTATCCATAGTTACATTATTTCTGTCCATGTATATAAATTTCTTTATTTGCATTTATTTATGTGGAATAGAATCTATAAGCCCTTTATATAATATTACATAATAAATTATGCCAAAGGGCTAATGGTAGAACAAAACCATGAACTGGCAATTGCATTATGGTAAAAGAGAGAGCACAGCGTGGGCAGATGTGTGCTGATAGGGCGGATAGTGGCCACATGCGGTGTGCAGGATCCCGTCATGTGACCCCATGTTCTTACCTCATGTCGCGCTTGGTAAGCTTTCATAATAATGTTTTATGGTCTTTACTTTAGACATAATTAAGTCAACAGGCAGATGACAGTAGCTTATATCTTTCTTACTACCAGGATGGAGAAGAGACTGTCCTGAGTAGAAGTCAGTATACAACATGGGAGGAGAATGTGTCGATCTTTGACAAGTACAATAGATCACAGGGAGGCAGTTACCCTAGTATTATATCTAAACAATAGGTGCAATGTATAGAGAGGAAATGTTACTGCTGTGACACTCAATTCATGGGGCATGTGTTTGGCTTCACACAGTATATGAGTTATGGTCAGTAGCAAAACATGAAGTCCATGAGCACCAATGCAAAATCTCCATCAGGGTTCCCAACTCTCATGTGCAAAAGGTTTGTCTTGAGTCCTCCTGGGCTCCAGGGCCCAGACATGACAGTAACCCTTGCTCCCTCTATAGATATGCTTCTTGGTATGGTGCTGTCTTGTTTATGAGTGACATGTGACGACACTAAAGATGAGGGTATATGACAATTATATTTGGAGGCAGACTGTTGTGGCTATGATATTTCCATGCTTAGATTGTAGCTGTCATATTCTCATTCCTGATCATGACATAATGTGAAGGCTGCAGCCAATCAACGACCACTGATTGGCAACACATGACAGATGCTGATGTCAGCAGACTGTCAGGGGACATAATAGAGTGTGGTGGAGGTCCAGGCTATGAATATAATTGTTTTGTTCAATTACACAAACCTGGGCATAATATGATTAAATTTAGCTTTGTGAAGCCACCCGTAATGAGTTGGGTTAATTGTACAGGGTCCATATTTTCAAAAGGTGTTCAACCCTTATAAAATAGTGGTCTAGGCCAGAAGTCCTGCAACAAGTATCAATTTTGTGCTTGGACTATAGTGCAGCTTGCAATAAAAGAGACAATACTGCTCTTTTTATTCAGTACATCTGCTTGTTCACTTTGTAGTATTCTCTTCTTCCCTCTTCGCTATCACTCATAACCTACAGTTCATCTTTGAATTACAAGGGAAATTGACCAGCTTTTGATATATCTTCCATCCATTCAGAGCCATAAATAATACAGTATAAATTGAAAGAAGGAAAGCTTTGAAACTATTCTATTGCAGAAATATTTCTCCTCCTAGGGCAAGTATTCAAGCATGACCACCGTAAGGAGTGAAAATCCATACTTTCCTTCACTTGTTTAGTGCACTGCATAGTAGGACAATGTACACTGGCTGAACAGACACATATTGTAAAGACAGTCTGAAAGGACGACATGAAATTCGCTGCAGGAAAGAAGAATACATTCTAACAAAGCAACACTCTCTGATCTCCTCAGGATAACATTAGATTCTTTTCAAAGCTTTAGAGGTCAGAATTGTGTCCTGTGTGGAAAACGTAACTAATGCATGCTTCTATCCAATGTATATATTGTACATCATATACCAATCACTAGTAATTTTACAGAATGCCTAGACGTGTCCTTCTACAACAACAGAGAAGAAATAAGACACAAGAATGTGTGCTGGACTCTACTGAGACCTATTTATAGGAAACCCTGTATGTAGGAGCAAGATGCAAATGGGATATTAATTTGATCACATGTTTACACAATATGGTGCAATAGCCTATAATATAATTAACACTCATACCATAATAGACGGAAATTATTTTAGATATCTGATTTTTCTAGGGTAACTCCGAGCCCATCACTGAATTGAGTTTCATTACTATTTGCTGACAAAATCCTTCCCTCACCCAGGAAATATCTGTAACTGTGTCATATTTGGGTTGGTGTGTCAAGGAAGGAAAACCAATGGGCAATAATATTATGATATAACATCTATATTTTTAATCAGATCATCCAGACACTAATGTATGTAGTACATAAACGGAAAAATAAACTTATCTCGAATAATGCTATGGACCTATCTTTCTTCAGCTTTCATGGCAGTCAAATGTTCATTTAACTGCAATCTTCTAATTGTCCAGTGCTGTGGACTGTCCTCCACCTCTTTCCTCCTCCCCCTCCCTCTCTCACCTGGCTTCATTTCTTGGACACTTGAATGGTATAAGTTGAATGGTGTCAGTCAGACTTGACTTTAGTCAGACGTGTCATCATTTCAAGTGACATCTTTAAGTGTATCATCAGAAATAGTCCAGGAATCGGCCAGACGGTAAGACTAATCACTGTATTCTAATTTTACTTGCTTCTCCTTTCTTCCCCTGCTATTTAACCATACTCATATTTGCCCTCACTATTATCACTCCTCACCCCTATCCTTCTCACACTATGAGAAACTATCGCAATCTCTCTCACTTAAAACCTGTGCAACTGACTCCCACCCCCCTGCTTCCTCTCTCTGGGGCACTTTGGAATGCCCGCTCTGTCTGCAACAAGCTCCACGGGATCCATGATCTCTTTACTTCCCACAACCTTTCCTTCCTGGCCCTCACTGAGACCTGGCTGACGCCCCCTGACACGGCCTCCCCTGCTGCACTGAGTTACATGGCCTCCACCTTACCCACACTCCTCGCTCTGGCAAGACGTGGCAGAGGAGTGGGTTTCCTTTTTTTAAAAAACTGCTACTTCAACCCTATCAAACCCCAACCCTCCCTAAACCTCCCTTCTTTCGAGGTTCACTCTGTCCGTATCTACTCTCCGTCCAATCGCCAAATGGCTGTCATATACCGACCACCGGGCTCAGCCACTGCCTTCATTGACCAATTTTCCCCCTGGCTTCTTCACTTTCTCTCTGCTGACATCCCCACCATCATAATGGGTGACTTTAATATCCCTACTGACACTCGCCAACCAGCAGCCTCCAAGCTCCTGGACCTTACCTCATCCTTTGGACTTACTCAGTGGTCCTCCACAGCCACCCACACAGACGGACATACGCTAGACCTCATCTTCACCCGCCTCTGTTCCTTATCTAATCTCACAACCTCTCCCTTCCCCTTATCTGACCACATCTACTCACCTTCTCTTCCTTGTCCTCCTCACCTGCTCCCCACGTCCAGCCAGTACCACATCCTCGCAGAAACCTTGCACACCTAGACATTCACAGACTCTCAGACTCTCTTCTACCCTTGTCCTCCATATCTTCACTCCACGACACGGATAGCGCCACCGCTTTCTATAACTCCACCCTCACATTAGCCATAGACTCAGTCGCCCCTCTCATGCATGGCAAAGTGCGACAAATCAATAGGCAACCCTGGCATAATAACCTCACCAAAAAACTCCGACAAGCATCCAGGGTCGCTGAGCGGCGTTGGAAAAAAACACGCTTGCCAGACAACTTCAACACTTTCAAACAAGCTACACTTTCCTTCAAACTAGCCCTCACTTCTGCTAAACAGACCTATTTCACTAACTTTGTATCTTCACTATCCTACAACCCAAAACAACTGTTCAGCAGATTTAACTTTCTCCTCCGCCCACCAATGCCACCTCCAACTCCCCTAATCTCTTCTGAGGACTTTGCCACCTACTTCAAAGACAAGATCGACCAAACAAGGCAAACCTTTACTTTTTCACCATCCCCACCACTCCATATACCAGACCTCTGCCCTTCCCCAATAACTTCCCTCTCCAACATCACTGAAGGAGAACTTACTCACCTCCTTTCCAAATCACACCTCATCACCTGTGCACTTGACCCCATCCCTTCCCACTTGCTCCCCAAACTCACTAACATGCTCATTCCAGCCCTAACCCATCTCTTCAACCTATCGCTATATTCTGGTACTTTCCCCTCTGCCTTCAAACATGCCTCCATCACACCCCTCCTCAAAAAAGCTAACCTTGACCCAACCCATATGCTGAGCTATCGCCCCATATCACTGCTCCCATTTGCTTGAGCAGCATGTCCATGGTCAACTTTCCTCCCACCTCTCATCTAACTCTCTCAATGACAACCTCCAATCTGGCTTCCGCCCCCACCACTCCACTGAAACTGCTCTGACCAAAATTACTAATGACTTCCAGCCAAAGCTAACAGACAGTTCTCCATTCTCCTCCTTCTCGATCTGTCCTCTGCTTTCGACACTCGGCATCAAAGGCCTTGCCCTGTCCTGGATTGCCTCATAACTTTCCGACCGCACATTTAGCATTTCCCACTCACACACTACCTCCTCACCCCGCCCCCTCTCTGCTGGAGTCCCTCAAGGCTCTGTCCTAGGGCCTCTACTTTTTTCCATCTATACCCTTGGCCTAGGACAACTCATAAAGTCCCATGGCTTCCAGTACCACCTACAGTTGTGGCCAAAAGTATTGACACCCCTGCAATTCTGTCAGAAAATACTCAGTTTCTTCCTGAAAATAATTGCAATCACAAATTCTTTGGTATTATTATCTTCATTTAATTTGTCTTAAATGAAAAAACACAAAAGAGAATGGAGCAAAAAGCAAAACATTGCTCATTTCACAAAAAACTCCAAAAATGGGCCAGACAAAAGTATTGGCACCCTCAGCCTAATACTTGGTTGCACAGCCTTTAGCCAAAATAACTGCGACTACCCGCTTCCGGTAACCATCAATGAGTTTCTTACAATGCTCTGCTGGAATTTTAGACCATTCTTCTTTGGCAAACTGCTCCAGGTCCCTGATATTTGCCTTCTCCAAACTGCCATTTTTAGATCTCTACAGGTGTTTTATGGGATTCAGGTCTGGACTCATTGCTGGCCACCTTAGTAGTCTCCAGTGCTTTCTCTCAAACCATTTTCTAGTGCTTTTAGAAGTGTGTTTTGGGTCATTGTCCTGCTGGAAGACCCATGAACTCTGAGGGAGACCCAGCTTTCTCACACTGGGCCCTACATTATGCTGCAAAGTTTCTTGGTAGTCTTCAGACTTCATAATGCCATGCACACATTCAAGCAGTCCAGTGCCAGAGGCAGCAAAGCAACCCCAAAACATCAGGGAACCTCCACCATATTTGACTGTAGGGACCGTGTTCTTTTCTTTGAATGCCTCTTCTTTTCTCCTGTAAACTCTATGTTGAGGCCTTTGCCCAAAAAGCTCTACTTTTGTCTCATCTGACCAGAGAACATTCTTCCAAAATGTTTTAGGCTTTTTCAGGTAAGTTTTGGCAAACTCCAGCCTTGCTTATTTATGTCTCTGGGTAAGAAGTGGGGTCTTCCTGGGTCTCCTACTATACAGTCCCTTTTCATTAAGACGCCAATGGATAGTATGGGTTGACACTGTTGTACCCACGGACTGCAGGGCAGCTTGAACTTGTTTGGATGTTAGTCGAGGTTCTTTATCCAACATCCACACAATCTTGCGTTGAAATCTCTTGTCAATTTTTCTTTTCCGTCCACATCTAGGGAGGTTAGCCACAGTGTCATGGGCTTTAAACTTCTTGATGACACTGCGCATGATAGACACAGAAACATTCAGGTCTTTAGAGATGCACTTGTAGCCTTGTGATTGCTCATGCTTCCTCACAATTTGATTTCTCAAGTCCTCAGACAGTTCTTTGGTCTTCTTTCTTTTCTCTATGCTCAATGTGGTACACACAAGGGCACAGGACAGGGGTTGAGTCAACTTTAATCCATGTTAACTGGCTGCAAGTGTGATTTAGTTATTGCCAACACCTGTTAGGTGCCACAGGTAAGTTACAGTTGCTGTTAATTACACAATTTAGAGAAGCATCATATGATTTTTCGAACAGTGCCAATACTTTTGTCTACCCTCTTTTTTATGTTTGGTGTGGAATTATATCCAATTTGGCTTTAGAACAATTATTTTTGTGTTTTTTCATTTAAGACAAATTAAATGAAGATAATAATAACAAAGAATTTGTGATTGCAATCATTTTCAGGAAGAAACTGAGTATTATCTGACAGAAATGCAGGGGTGTCAATACTTTTGGCCACAACTGTATATGCGGACAACACTCAGATCTACCTCTCTGGCTCAGATGTCGCCTCTCTTCTGTCCAGAATCCCGGAGTGTCTGTCAGACATATCCTCCTTCTTCAACTCTCGCTTCCTAAAACTCAATGTAGACAAAACCGAACCCATCATCATTCCCCCATCTCGTGTATCCCCCCTACCTGAACTATCTATTATAGTAAACGACATCACGCTCTCTCCCGCACCTGAAATCCGCTGCCTCAGGTTAACTCTAGATTCCGCCCTGTCCTTCAAATCGCACATCCAAACCCTTGCCACCTCCAACTCAAAAATATTGCCAGAATCCGTCCCTTCCTCAATCTACTAAAACTCTTGTGCATGCCCTCATCATCTCCCACCTCGATTACTGCAACACCCTCCTCTGTGGCCTCCCCACTAACTCCCTTGCACTTCTCCAGTATGTCCTCAACTCTCCTGCTCGGCTAATCCACCTCTCTCCTCGCTACTCCCCTGCTTCACCCCTCTGCAAATCCCTCCACTGTCTCCCAATTCCCCAACGAATCCAGTTCAAACTACTAACACTGATCTACAAAGCCATCCACAACCTGTCCCCTCCCTATATCTCTGAACTAATCTTCCACTATCTTCCCTCACGTAATCTTCGATCCTCCCAAGACCTGCTTCTCTCCTCCACACTTATTCGTTCCTAAACACAACCGCCTCCAAGATTTCTCCCGAATATCCCCCATCCTCTGGAATTCCACGCCTCAACACGTCCGATTATCCACCACCCTCGGATCCTTCAGGCGGAACCTGAAAACCCATCTCTTCAGGAAAGCCTAAAGCCTGCAAAAACCATTCTGCCGCCTCACCAACCGCCCAAGCTGCCGCCATGTCACTGACCACCCAAGCTGCCGCCATGTCACCGACCACCCAAGCTGCCGCCATGTCACAGACCACCCGAGCTGCCGCCACATCACCGACCACCCGAGCTGCCGCCACGTCACCGACCACCCGAGCTGCCGCCATGACCACCCGAACTGCTGTCACAACCAACCGAGCTGCCGCCTCACCGCCACCAGTGCTGCAGCACACCAACCTCCTGTCTCTTCCCCACTATCCTGAAGAATGTAAGTCCGCAAGGACAGGGTCCTCTGCCCTCTGTACCAGTCTGTCACTGTAAATTTGTTTACTGTTAACGATATCTATAACCCTGCATGTAACCCCTTTTCACATGTACAGCACCTTGGAATTAATGTGCTATATAAATAATAATAATAATAATAATAATAATAATAATAATAATAATAATAATGGACCTGAAGATAAAAGGATAATCTTCAGGTTTATAGCGTTATGAAGGTGATTGGCCATAGAATAGTGCGGCACCCATGAGAAAATGAATTTTATGTCCCCTGAAAGCCACTGGCTTTCAGTATGCAGGTGTGCCAGGAGCAGTTACAGCACTGAGAGCAGCAGCTTTAAGCACGCCGGTCGCTGCAGGGTAATAGCAATATCATACCTGACAGGCTCTCTTTAATGACCAAATATATATTGTTCCCCATTTTTATCAGGAGGTTTACAAGCATATCCTTTGGTAGAGTGTTTAGGCTACAGACTGATTCACTTCGATTATATATATACTGTACATTTACAGGTGCACCTCACAAAATTAGAATATCATCAAAAAGTTAATTTATTTCAGTTCTTCAATACAAAAAGTCATATATTCGATAGAGTCATTACAAACAGAGTGATCTATTTCAAGTGTTTATTTCTGTTAATGTTGATGATTATGGCTTACAACCAATGAAAACCCAAAATTCATCATCTCAGTAAATTAGAATACTTTATAACACCAGCTGGAAAAATGATTTTAAAACTGAAATGTTGGCCTACTGAAATGTATGTTCAGTAAATGCACTTACTACTTGGTTGGGGCTGTTTTTGCATCAATTACTGCATCAATGCGACGTGGCATTGGGACGATCAGCCTGTGGCACTGCTGAGGTGTTATGGAAGCCCTCTTGCTTTGTTAGCAGCCTTCAGCTCATCTGCATTGTTGGGTCTGGTGTCTCTCATCTTCCTCCTTACAATAGCCCTCGGGCAGAGGGGCAGGAGTGTTTGGCTACTTTACATTGCTGATAACTTCAGGTAAAAACTTTGTTTTACATGCCTTTCCTTTCTAACAATCTACATTTCAAGCACATACCATTGTCTTTATAAATGCTAAATTAAATTTGCACAACACCACACAATGGAGCTTGTTAATACTTAGTTTTAGTCACCCAGTTGCACTTGTTAGCACTTTATAATTAGAGGTCAGTACTACTACTCATATATAATTGTTATTCATAGGTTCTGTTCCACAGGCCTACTTCACAACCCTCGTATCTTCCCTATCCTACAACCCCAAACAGTTAGGCTACTTTCACACTAGCGTCGTACGACGCACGTCGCAATGCGTCGTTTTGCAGAAAAAACGCATCCTGCAAAGTTGTCTGCAGGATGCGTTTTTTCTCCATAGGCTTGTATTAGCGACGCGGACCGCCGGCACCCAAAAGCGTTGCATGTAATGTTTTTTGGTGTGTTGTGTCCGCCATTTTCGACCGCGCATGCGCGGGCGGAACTCCGTCCCCTCCTCCCTGGAGCTCACAATGGCGCAGCGGATGCATTGTAAAACTGCATCCGCTGCCCCTGTTGTGCTTCGCTTTCACAGCATGCGTCGTGCGTTGTACGATGCTAGTGTGAAAGTAGCCTTATTCAAAACTTTTAATTCCCTCCTCCACCCACCACTGCCCTCTCCAACCTCTCTCATCTCTGCTGAGGACTTTGCTACACACTTAATATAAGATATTAAATATGATTGACCAAACAAGGCAAGTCATCATTGTTCAACCACCACAACCCCTTTGTATAACAGACAAATGCCTGCCCAAACTCCATAACCTCCCTATCCAGCATCACTGAAGGGGAGCTTAATTGTCTCCTCTCCAAATTGCACCTCCCCATTGTGCGCTCGACCCCATCTCACCTCCTCCCCAACCTCACCACCACTCTTATTCTATCCTTAACCAACCTCTTCAACCTATCACTAACTTCTGTTACCTTCCCTTCTGCTTTCAAACATACCACAATCACACCTATTTTTAAAAAGCCAACCTTCCCGCTATGTCCAGTTATCACCCAATATCGCTGCTCCCATTCAATTCCAAACTCCTGGAGCAGCACGTTCACGCTGAAGTTTCCTCCCACCTCTCATCTAACGTGCTCTTTGACAACCTACAATCTGGTTTTCACCCCCCATCACTCCACTGAGACAGCCCTGACGAAAATTACTAACAACCTACTTTCAGTCAAAGCTAATGGACAATACTCTATAATCCTCCTCCTAGACCTGTCCTCTGCTTTCGACACAGTTGACAACTGCCTCCTACTACAGATCCTCTCCTCCTTTGGCATCAAAGACCTTGCCCTATCCTGGATCTCCTCATACCTTTAAAAATCGCACATTCAGCGTCTCCCACAACACCTCCTCATCCCACTATCTCTCTGGTGGAAGTCCCCAAGGCTCTGTTCTAGGACCCCTACTCTTCTCAATCTATACACTTGGCTTGGGACAGCCTCTCTGCTGTCCAGAATCCCAGAGTGTCTATCAGCTATATCCTCCTTCTTCTCCACTCACTTCCTCAAACTCAATGTGGACAAATCTGAACTCATCATCTTTCCTCCATCTAACAGATCTTCCTTACCTGTCCTATCTAGCTCAATTAACAACATCAGACTTTCACCCGTACTGGAAGTCTGCTGCCTCGGAGTAACCCTTGACTCTGCCCTGTCTTTCAAACCGCACATCCAAGCTCTTTCCACCTCCTGTCGCCTCCAGCTCAAAAATATCTCCAGAATCTGTCCTTTCCTTAACTCTCAACCTACTAAAATGCTTGGGCATGCCCTCATCATCTCCCACCTTGACTACTGCAACATCCTTTTCTGTGGCCTCCCTGCTAACACCCTTGCACCTCCCCAGTCCATCCTTAACTCTGTTGCCTGACTAATTCATCTCTCTCCTTGCTACTCTTCCACTTCTCCCCTCTGCAAATCTCTTCACTGGCTCCCATTCCCTCAGCATATCCAGTTCAAATTACTAATACTGACCTAAAAGGCCATCTATAACCTGTCTCCTCCTTATGTCTCTGAATTAAATTCCCGACATCTTCCCTCGCGTAATCTCCGGTCCTCCGAAGACCTCCTTCTCTCCTCCACACTTATTCGCTCCTCATCCAATCGCTTCCAAGACTTCTCCTGAATATCCCCCATCCTCTGGAATTATTTGCCCCAACACGTCCGACTATCAACCACATTCGGATCCTTCAGACGGAACCTGAAAACTCACTTCTTCAGGAAAGCTTACAGCCTGCACTGATTCCACTGCCTCCTCACCACTACTGGAGCTACTGCCTCACCAACACCCAACCTACTGTCTCCTTCCCCACCATCCTGTAGAATGTAAGTCCGCAAGGGCAGGGTCCTTTCCCCTCTGTATCAGTCTGTGATTGTTAGTTTGTTTAGTGAAAGCGATATCTGTAATTTGTATGTAACCCCTTCTCATGTACAGCACCATGAAATCAATGGTGCTATATAAATAAATAATAATAATAATATTACTGATGATCAGGAATTATTTGTATCTTACATACATTTTTTTATCACTCTGTTGTGAAATGCAAAACTCTAGGAAACTTCTTATATTGTGTATTTTTGTCCCATATAACATAATCAGGCATGATTTATGAATGTTGAAAATGTACCTTAAGGCTGTATTCATCTTATAAAATCCATCTCCTCTTTTTCTATCTTTTCCGGCACCTTTATTTTTATATTAAAAATATTATATCAAGTAACATTATTTTAAATAATTTAATAAAAGATTTTTTTATGTACAGATGATTTTGTAACACTTCCTTTGTTACATATGGTATACTCACACCTGGATCATTTGTTGTAATTCTTTTTCTATTGTAGCGTTATGCCCACTCTAAAGGGAGAGTGGTTGTTTGGTGGGACGATTCCTAGTCCATGCGGTTCCGGCTAGTGGACCTAGGTGCCCGTCGACGCCCCTTTTCCACACACAGGGGTTATGATTAGCCTCTTTAGAAATCCTAAGTACAGCTCTCACTGAAACTTTGCTGGGTCTTCCAGACCTTATCTTGACCTCCACTGTTCCTGTTAACTGCCATTTCTTAATTACATTTCGAACTGAGTAAAGGGCAACTTGAAAACATTTTTCCACCTTCTTATAGTCTTCTCATGCTTTGCGGGCCTCCACCATTTTCATTTTCAGAGTGCTAGGCAGCTGCTTAAAAGAACCCAGACATAGAAGAGGCTGGGTTTTAATAAAGCTGGGAATTTTTAATCATCTGGCCTTTCCAAATGATGATACTGAACAAACCATAACCCAAAAAGGCTAATTAAGGTCTGAAACCTTGGCCAAACTTATATGAGCACACAAATCTCCAAGGCTGCCTAAACTTTTCTATAGGCCTATTCTCCTTTTTTAAAATTTTAAAAACGACAATATATATTTAATTGCTTTGACTAAAATGCAAAGGAAATATGTCATCTTTAACTTTAGGCTTTTTAGAGATAATTTCATCTTCAAGTTGGTTATCTGTTCACAATAACAGTGATTTTGAAATTTTGACCAGAGACAATTTTTACATGTCACTACATATATATACAGTGGGGCAAAAAAGTATTTAGTCAGTCAGCAATAGTGCAAGTTCCACCACTTAAAAAGATGAGAGGCGTCTGTAATTTACATCATAGGTAGACCTCAACTATGGGAGACAAACGGAGAAAAAAAAATCCAGATAATCACATTGTCTGTTTTTTTAACAATATATTTGCATATTATGGTGGAAAATAAGTATTTGGTCAGAAACAAAATTTCATCTCAATACTTTGTAATATATCCTTTGTTGGCAATGACAGAGGTCAAACGTTTTCTGTAAGTCTTCACAAGGTTGCCACACACTGTTGTTGGTATGTTGGCCCATTCCTCCATGCAGATCTCCTCTAGAGCAGTGATGTTTTTGGCTTTTCGCTTGGCAACACGGACTTTCAACTCCCTCCAAAGCTTTTCTATAGGGTTGAGATCTGGAGACTGGCTAGGCCACTCCAGGACCTTGAAATGCTTCTTACGAAGCCACTCCTTCGTTGCCCTGGCGGTGTGCTTTGGATCATTGTCATGTTGAAAGACCCAGCCACGTTTCATCTTCAATGCCCTTGCTGATGGAAGGAGGTTTGCACTCAAAATCTCACGATACATGGCCCCATTCATTCTTTCATGTACCCGGATCAGTCGTCCTGGCCCCTTTGCAGAGAAACAGCCCCAAAGCATGATGTTTCCACCACCATGCTTTACAGTAGTTATGGTGTTTGATGGATGCAACTCAGTATTCTTTTTCCTCCAAACACGACAAGTTGTGTTTCTACCAAACAGTTCCAGTTTGGTTTCATCAGACCATAGGACATTCTCCCGAAACTCCTCTGGATCATCCAAATGCTCTCTAGCAAACTTCAGACGGGCCCGGACATGTATTGGCTTAAGCAGTGGGACACGTCTGGCACTGCAGGATCTGAGTCCATGGTGGCGTAGTGTGTTACTTATGGTAGGCCTTGTTACATTGGTCCCAGCTCTCTGCAGTTCATTCACTAGGTCCCCCCGCGTGGTTCTGGGATTTTTGCTTACCGTTCTTGTGATCATTCTGACCCCACGGGGTGGGATTTTGCGTGGAGCCCCAGATCGAGGGAGATTATCAGTGGTCTTGTATGTCTTCCATTTTCTAATTATTGCTCCCACTGTTGATTTCTTCACTCCAAGCTGGTTGGCTATTGCAGATTCAGTCTTCCCAGCCTGGTGCAGGGCTACAATTTTGTTTCTGGTGTCCTTTGACAGCTCTTTGGTCTTCACCATAGTGGAGTTTGGAGTCAGACTGTTTGAGGGTGTGCACAGGTGTCTTTTTATACTGATAACAAGTTTAAACAGGTGCCATTACTACAGGTAATGAGTGGAGGAAAGAGGAGACTCTTAAAGAATAAGTTACAGGTCTGTGAGAGCCAGAAATCTTGATTGTTTGTTTCTGACCAAATACTTATTTTCCACCATAATATGCAAATAAATTGTTAAAAAAACAGACAATGTGATTTTCTGGATTTTTTTTTCTCAGTTTGTCTCCCATAGTTGAGGTCTACCTATGATGTAAATTACAGACGCCTCTCATCTTTTTAAGTGGTGGAACTTGCACTATTGCTGACTGACTAAATACTTTTTTGCCCCACTGTATATATATATATATATATATATATATATATATATATATATATATATATATACATTATTATATAGCAGATCTAGAAATGAGTCAGTGCACTGTTATGATTCCTAAGCTTTCTAGTCTAGTTGTGAACTGCAACATGCAACTTATTACTAGAAATACATAGTCTAGTAGTTCTTTTCTGGGTGTGGGCTTCTGTCCATAGGAACCAAATTATTGGAATGTGACAACTGCTGGAAATAATTCAACTTAATAGTGTTGAACACATTATGCACTTTAGTAGGCAGCACTGTGAACCAAGAACTAGGTTTATCAAACAGCAGGATGACTTTGCCCAGTGGCAAACCATTCTCAATCTATACAGCTCTCCATAAAGTGTAAGGGTCCCATTTCACTCATCACTATCATTCTCATTAAGAGAACATTATAGATCCCCTGCCATGTTAATAACAGCAGCACACTCTTGATGGAGTTAAGTGGTATAAAATACCTGCTCAATGAACCTTGTTATCTACCCACCTTGCATTAAATGCCTCCTGCTGATAATGTGGTTTACATAGCTAATAAATAAGCCCGGCTCTATGAGTTCTTTTTGATAAAAATCATTCATTTCAGCCACTGAATAACAGAGTGTAAATTATGATTATGTTAATATACTTTTTATGCGCTAGTAGTCAACATAAAACAAAAGATGAATGTTAATATAGTTTGCTTCAGAAAAAAATTGTATTAAACTACGTAGCTAGAGATTGTAGAAAGTATGAGAGTAACTGTCCCCAGGTTTATGACGCCGCACCCAGGGTTCCTGGGAAAAGATTGATTTCTGCTAAGATTGTCCGCATTCATGTTGTTATTAGTAGACACCCATGATCTTTCCTCTGGTCCATAGCATTTCTAATTAACAAGGTACTGCAAGGATCGTCTTTCTATTATCCAGGATTTCTTTTCTACTTCATACTCAAGAATGCTTCTAACCAACACAGGGGGAGGGTTTTTGTTAACAGGGTGCAGGATTTGTGAAAAACATTGGGATTCCGGAATGAGGAGAAAAGTTTCAAATGAAAAGGTACTGGATTGACCACAACGATTGTCTCAAAAGGGCCAAAGAACTTGGATCCAACTTAGTGTAGGGTGTTAGGGTTGGAGGAACGCACCGAATATATTACGTGAGATAGGTGCGTTTGCAACCCAGGATCCACCGTGCAGGAAAGAACCTGCTGCTAAGTAAGGCGGTGAAGTAAATTAGTATAAAGGAACTCTGTTACTTCACAGAGCCCATATTAAAGAGAACGCTGTGCACTGTTTAGCTCACAGGGGACACAGCTAATGAGTAGAGCCGACAGTGGTCATGTAGTCCAAACCAAACACGCTGCCCCTCTCTGGTGGAGCCAAAATTCTAATGGCTATTAGCCAGCCCTGAATTCGCTTATAAGAAACTCCTCGCCAGAGGTGCCAGCATTCTAGGGGCTTATTTCAGCTGGGTCCCTGACCACACACACGACCACATTGGCGCTGAGCTCGTACATATTTGATACTAGTGTATGGCCGTGCGGTCATGAGAACCTTTTATAGCTGCAGCAACTTCAGGACCTTCCCAGAAGGACCAATGGAAGGCTGCCACAGAACTTTATCAGGTACAGGGCCTTCCTGGAGGAACAATGGAAGTTTCTGCAGTACCTGAGCATGTGACCCTAGACCTCCACTGAGAGATCTTACTCTGGGCATGCTCAGTGTGTGAAAAGCCGGACTTAGCCCCAGAAAAGCCTGCTTGTCGCAGACCAGTGCAGGGTACAATAGCAGAGCGTGGAGAGACAGCAGTAACCCTTTGCACAGTATCAGATTCAATGAGACGCTGGGACTGATGTCTCCGCTGAGCAGGCTCCACTACGGCCAATGCAGAATGGGAGACCGCAGCAGTCATGGTTCAAGATTCCCCCTGTGCAGCGGCGGGAACTCGACTCCTGACAGCAGGGTCCTTGAGGTTGATATTTCTTGTGGATAACCAAACCTTGTCGACAATAGCAAAAGTTCCACCCATCAATGTACTTCTTATTAAAGGTAGAGATCTTTCTAAACTGTGACTGTCTTAGACTTTCTTTGACTTCTGACCAGACAAGCTTCAACTTGTATATGGATTTACCAGTCTCTGGAATATCAACTTCATAGGTCACAAAGGAACCAAAACGTGGATGATACCCAAGATTACAGAAGAATGGACATGTCTTAAAGAATTTTTGATATTTAATGACAAATTCAGCTAACGGCAAGTGTTCCACCCAGTCAGACTGAAGATCAGAGACATAACAAGGAAGAAACTGCTCGAGTGTTTGGTTGACGCATTCAGTCTAACCATTGGTCTTTCTTAATATAGAATGCCCTGCAGAATTTAGAAACAAACTGAGATTGTATAGGAAACAATATTTTCCTGAATTCTTTGTAGACGCACAATGTGTTTTATAAACAACTTGCTTCAGATTTTGGGAGTTAGGCAACCTATATATCGAAAAAAATTATGCCAAACAGGATCTCAACTATAATATCATAAACTATCCTAAAATTGTAAATCTTTATTAATTGAACCTATACGTTGGTTCACACCACAGAACGGACAAAAATAACAAAGACAAAAAATGTGCTCAAAAAACAAACACTAAGTTTAAAAATGTGGTATACTGTGTATCCCTAGTGAGTACTACACTCACAACCTGCCTGGCTGTGGAGGTTGGCACCCTGCGGGGAAATGTTATGGCGCCCCCACTCCGCGGCGGCTGTCCCTGGATGTCCTGATGTACCCTATGATAACCACGGGGCACCCACTACCCACAGCCTAGGACCCACTGCAGGCTAGACAAAGATACTCCTGCACTAAAGGAATACTAGATCCCCATAAATAAAAACAAATGTAAAGAACACATAAGGCAAACAGGCAATGACGTGCTATTCAGGGAGTCTTTTTTGGGGCACAGTCTTTTATAGGTTCATTTTACCAGTCATGGCAAATCCCACCAACTATGGCTGAACCAATTGAACAGTGTCACCCAGAAATACACAGATGTGTGACCACATGTATCGATACCATAGTCCAAACACTTATCTCCCTCTATGCGTCGTTTTCCACAGACCACAGCGCCTCTACGCGTTTCGCCCTATGCGGGCTCCTCAGGAGGCAAGATTCATTGATGCAGTGTGTCCTGATGCGGTGTCATGGCTAAGCAGCCCTCATGTCCCACGCTTTTTAAACCCCCCCGCCGCAATCACCGCAAACAATATGTCCAGCCCCCTACCTGTGCATTTCCGGTGAGTACGATCTCTCACCGTCCCACCACGCATGCTCCCGCTGACCTGCAGAAACTCCACTGTCGCCGATGTGGCGTCTGATTTCCCGCTGTCATTTCATTTCCGGTGCATATTCGAAGCAGCTCGCGCTACTTCCGGGTCACTTCTCATGTGCGCAGACTGCGCACACTCCAAACTCCCAGCTTCAGGTAGGGGATATAGCAGTGGTGCCTGCATCTGCGCACATCCCCCGGTATATCCTGCGCCTGCGCACCGCTTCTATATACACCGTAGCGGTGAATTGGTGCATTACAATCTTTTTTCTACTTTTTTCTATAGGATATTGGAGCCGGACCTCCAGAGAACAGAATATTGATCTCCCCCTTATTTGATAGATACTTTTATGCCTGAAATTCCAGCCAGAACACACCGCTGTAAATCATTAGCGCATGCGCATGGCTATTGTTAACCAGACATCTCCTCTTTATGCAGGGAGACGTCACAGCCTCTTTTCCCATTGCGAATTATATTTGTGATGACCTGATATACATCATCACATCACTTCATGGCCGATAGGTGGCACTCGCAGTATCTCCCTGATAGTAGTGCTGATAAAGACCTATTTTAATACCCTAAACCTGGTGTATCTGCCAACAGGAGACATAGTGATGAGAATAGAGGATTATGCGGATTTGTTGTCGGCAATGGGGAAGCGGGGTTTTGATACATAAATAAATATTGCACACTGATCTGCACAGCTCCCCTATTGCAGCGGGAGACTACAACAAAAGTTGGAAAAATGCACGACTTTTAAAGTATGACCACTCTCTATTTTTCCTAATTTGGCTAAACTACAAAAAACAGGCATACGACAGTTGATCATTCAGCCCTTTAGGTTCAAGGCTCCCCATTCTAAATATCCATTCGCACTCCCTCCTTAGAATGGTCTTATCTGCATCACCCCCTCTGGGGTTAGTGTTTACCACTTTAATGATAGCAAAGTTGACACTTTTTACATCTCCTCCATGATGGGTTTGTATATGCTTTGCTAGTGGGGTGTCCCGTTTATTTCTGATGTCTCCCATATGCTCCCCCACTCTTCTCCTAAATTCCCTTTTCGTTTTGCCTATATAATCTTTCGGGCATGAGCACTTCGCCATATATACTACCCCTGTGGTTTTACAGTTGGAAAAGTTTCGCTGATAGTATACTCTCCCTGTGGCCGAGCTGCGGAATGATTTCCCTGGTTCCATCCATCTGCACATGGTACAGTTCCCGCATTTGAAAAAACCGCATGGCTTTCTGTCTAGCCAAGTGCCACTCGGTTCCGGTCTTCTGTATTGGCTATGTACAAGCATATCTCTGAGCGACTTCCCTTTTCTGAAAGTGATGCTGGGATATTCTCCCACCACCTCACTCAGTTCGGGATCCAGTCTAATGATATCCCAATGTTTGAGCAATATTTTTCGGATCTCTTGATGCCTTATATCAAACGTTCCGATTATTCTGATATCCTCCTTTCCTTCCTCATTTTCCCCATTATTTTGTAGAAGTTTTTGTCTGTCCGTTTTTGTGGCATGCTCAAAAGCAGTTTCAAGTACATGCTCCGGGTATCCCTTTTCTCTGAATCTCCTGTACATGTCCCCTGCTTGCCTGTCAAAGAGATCATTTCTGGAACAGTTCCTTTTTAGCCTCAGGAACTGTCTTTTAGGTATCCCTCTTTTCAGGGAGGCCGGATGATGGCTTTGCCAGTGCAGGAGACTATTTGTGCCTCCTCTATCTTCTTTTCTGATGGTAACATCCAGGAATGCCAGCTCCCGTTTTTGAATCTCTGATGTGAATCTGAGACCTAGATCGTTATGGTTCAGGTCCCCCAGGAAGTCCCCAAATGTTTCTCTTGTCCCCGTCCATATCAGAAACACGTCGTCTATGAACCTATACCAAACTAAAATAGAGTCCTGCCACCAGCCAGATTCACCCCTAAACACCACCGTTTCCTCCCACCAGTTCAGGAACAAATTTGCATACGATGGGGCACAGGGACTCCCCATCGCAGTGCCCCTGAGCTGGTGGTAGTGTTTTCCATCAAACGTGAAGGTGTTGTGGGTGAGCGTGAATTCTAGAAGGGATAGGTTAGGCGACCTAGACAAAGGAACAATATGAGACTGTTGGCTAAATCTTTCTACTACTACCCAAATTGCAGTTTTCCTTCTAAGGGTGGGAGATCAGTAATGAAATCTATGGAGAGGTGGGTACAAGGACTTTTCAGAGTGGGTAAGGACTGAATAAGTCCAGTGGGGTGGGTTTGAGGTGTTTTTGTTTGAGCACAAAATTCACATACATACATATTATCTGCAATCTCAAACAATGGTTGGACACCACAAATTTTAGTTGTTAGTTGGATTGTATTGTTCATCCCAGGTGACCTGCAAGGAGAGCATCATGAGACTTCTGGAGTACTCATAGACAAAACTGGGGATGCACAAATAATCTTTGGGAATGTCTATTATCAGGGGCTAACTCTTGATTTTTACATATCTCATCAACAAGATCTAGACAAACACAGACACAACTATAGCCTCAGCTATAATGGAGACTTTTTCTGAGTCCTTAGTTTGGGATGTCCAGAAATTTCAGAATAGAGCTTTCTTGTTTTTGTACCAGGACTAAATGTCACTACAAAATCAAACGTAGAGAAGAATAGTGCCCATCTAGATTGCCTAGTTTTTAATATTTTGGCTGACTCAAGATACGAGAGATTTATGTGGTCTGTAGTGCTGAGCGATACCTTCCGAGATCCATAAGTATCGGTATCGGATTGTATCGGCCGATATTCAAAAAATATCGGATATCGTCGATACCGATACCTGATACCAACGCAAGTCAATGGGACAAAAACCTAAGAATTAAAATAAACACTTTCCTTCCTTGTAGGTTAATTCCACATGAAGGAAAACAACTAAGAATAATGTAGGATGTATTCGGGGAGGTGGAGGAGACATGAAAGACATAGAAGTTTAGCCCAATCAAATGGAATAGCAGGAATTTTTTTTTTAAGACGTTCGGAGTTACAAAGATATTGACTATGTTAAGATTTTTTATATTTTGTCAGATATTTATGTTTCACTACTTCCATGCTGTTCACCTTCTTATTAACTTCTCCCACACTTTCTTCTTCATCATCCTCAGCAGCATCTTTTCCATCAACTTCTCCTTCCCCTTTTTATCTTCTTCTTCACCTTCTTCGTATTATTATTATTTTTTTAACATTCTTCATATTCTTTTTATTCAACTATTATTCTTATTCATAATAAACTTTTTCATCTTCTTCATATTATTTTTCTTCACCATATTCTTATTTGTGACAGCCAGGCCTTCCTGTAGTTGTTATCTATAAAAGTTTGAAGAGTACACCTTCTGTTATGCCTGTCACAAAAGATTTACAACAGGATTTGTCCGTGTTCAGTATGGCCTGCAGCAGCAGGATTTTTCCAGGGGCACCACGAGGAGGAACGGACTCACCCCCATACACTGCTTAGTCTTCTTCTGCTTATAATTTAGATAACATCTTTTGCTCTGATTTTTAGTCTTATGCTTAATGTTCTTCTGCTTTTTGTTCTGCAGCTTCTTGTTCTTCTGCTTCTCGGTCTTCAGGGTCGTCATCTTTAGGGTCTTGAACTTGGAAATGTAGCAGAAGGTATAAGAGCAAAAGACCCTGCCGAGAACCAGCTGACGGTACTGGATCCCGGATGGCTAGCCGAAGGTACAAGAGCCAATGGAACAACCGAGGACCAGCTGACGTAACTGGAACCCAGTTACTAAGCAGGAGATACCCATGCCAGAAAGCACTACCTAGGACCACCTGACGTTGGTGGAACTCAGATACTCAGAAGAAGGCACCTAAGCCAAAGGCTCTGCCCGGAACCAGATGACGGTACTGGAACCAGGATGGGGAGCAGAAGGTACAAGAGCAAAAGACCTTGCTGAGAACCAGTTGACGGTACTGGAACCTGGATGGCTAGCCGAAGGTACAAGAGCCAATAGAACAACCGAGGACCAGCTGACGTTACTGGAACCCGGTTACTAAGCAGGAGGTACCCGTGCCAGGAAGCACTACCAAGGACCACCTGACATTGGTTGAACTCGGATACCCAGAAGGAGGCACCTAAGCCAAAGGCTCTGCCCGGAACCAGCTGACGATACTGGAACCAGGATGGGGAGCAGAAGGTACAAGAGTAAAAGACCCTGCCGAGAACCAGCTGATGGTACTGGAACTCGGATGGCTAGCCGAAGGTATAAGAGCCAATGGAACTACTGAGGACCAGCTGACGTTACTGGAACCCAGTTACTAAGCAGGTGGTACCCATGCCACAAAGCACTACCAAGGACCACCTGACGTTGGTGGAACTCAGACACACAGAAGGAGGCACCTAAGCCAAAGGCTCTGCCCAGAACCAGCTGACGGTACTGGAACCAGGGGGAACTATTCAAGCTTGTGTTCCTAAGAACCAGCTAATGGTGCTGGAACTCAGATAGGCAGCAGAAGGTCCACAGGAAAAAATTGCTAGGCCACGTGCCGCCGTAGTTACCGAAAACCCACAGCCCTACAGGGGGAGCTTGTCCTATTGGCACAACGGGACCAGCCTTCATTGCCGGTTCCCGCAGCCCACATAGAAAGCACCTAAACTACAGGCACCATAGAGTTGGCTAACCAGACCTCAACACGACAGGACAACGTATTGGAGGCAAAGTGACCTTGACCATACCCGGAAACAGCTGGCGTACTGGAACCAGGCTGGGCAGGAGGGAGTACCCGTGCCAAAGACACTACTTAGCAGCAAGTGGCGGTGTTGGAGCCCAGGGACAGCAGGAGGAGCAGAGTGTAGGCCAAAGCCTGCACTCGAGGCAGTTTAATATCTGTTGTTGTGTCAGTGTGGCGGTCGAAGGACACATTGCTGGATACACAGCTGGGGATCAGCTGACGATACTGAAACCCAATAACACGGCAGCTAGTGTTGACTGTGCAGACAGCACTTCCAGGCAGCAACTGGCGGTGTTGGAGCTCAGGGACAGCAGGAGGAGCAGAGTGTAGGCCGAAGCCTGCACTCGAGGCAGTTTAATATCTGTTGTTGTGTCAGCGTGGCGGTCGCAGGACACATTGCCAGATACACAGCTGGGGATCAGCTGACGTTACTGAAACCCAATAACACGGCAGCTAGTGTTGACTGTGCAGACAGCACTTCCAGGCAGCAACTGGCGGTGTTGGAGTCTAGGGACAGCAGGAGGAGCAGAGTGTAGGCCGACACCTGCACTCGAGGCAGTTTAATATCTGTTGTTGTGTCAACGTGGCGGTCACAGGACACATTGCCGGATACACAGCCGGGGATCAGCTGACGTTACTGAAACCCAACAACATGGCAGGTAGTGTTGACTGTGCAGACAGCACTTCCAGGCAGCAACTGGTGGTGTTGGAGCCCAGGGACAGCAGGAGGAGCAGAGTGTAGGCCGAAGCCTGTACTCGAGTCAGTTTAATATCTGTTGTTGTGTCAGCGTGGCGGTTGCAGGACACGTTGCCGGATACACAGCAGGGGAACAGCTGACATTACTGAACCCCACTAACACAGAAGCGAGTGTTTTTCTCTGTGCAGCCAGCACTTCCGAGCACCAACTAGCGGTTTTGGAGCCAAGGGTCAATCAGGGTGTAGGCCGAGGCCAAATTGGAGCCAGTTTATTATCTGTTGTAGTGTCAGCGTGGCAGTCGCAGGACACATTGCCGGATACACAGCAGGTTAACAGCTGACGTTACTGAACCCCACTAACACACGAGCGAGTGTTTTTCTCTGTGCAGCCAGCACTTCCGGGCACCAACTGGTGGTATTGGAGCCCAGGGAATCAAGGAGGAGCAGAGTGTAGGCCGAGGCCTGCACGGGAGGCAGTTTAACCACTTAGTGATGAAGCCAAATTTTTGAAATCTGACCAGTGTCACTTTATGTGGTAATAACTCTGCAACGCTTCAACAAATCCCAGTGATTTTAAGACTGTTTTTTCATGACACATTATAATTTATGATAATGGTAAATTTAGGTCGATATGTTATGTTTATTTATAAAAACTAGATGGTGGTCCGATTCTAACGCATGAGTATTCTAGAATATGCATGTCCACGTAGTATATTGCACAGCCCACGTAGTATATTGCACAGCCCACGTAGTATATTGCCCAGTCACGTAGTATATTGCCCAGCTACGTAGTATATTGCCCAGTCACGGTGTATATTGCCCTGCGACGTAGTAAACAGCACAGAGCCACGTAGTATATTGCCCAGTCACGTAGTATATTGCCCAGCCATGTAGTATACAGCACAGAGCTACGTAGTATACAACACAGAGCCACGTAGTATATTGTCCAGTCACGTAGTATATAACACTGCCCACACAGTGTATAACAGTGGCCACGTAATATCTAGCACAGCCCACAGAGTATATCACACTGCCCATGTACTATATAGCAGCCACGCGGTATCTAACACAGCCCACATAGTATATAGCAGTGTGGGCACCATATCCCTGTTAAAAAAAATAATTAAAATAAAAAATAGTTATATACTCACCCCCTAGGATCCACCAAATCTCCGGCGACAGGCGCGCGGCTGCCGCCTTCTTCCGTTCCCAGGATGCATTGCGAAATTACCCAGATGACTTAGCGGTCTCACGAAACCGCTAAGTCTTCTGGGTAATTTCGCAATGCATCGCTGGGAACAGAAGATGGCGGCAGGCGTGAGCGGCTCGGCGGACAACGGAGGGTGAGTATAGCAGGTTTTTTGTTTTTTTATTATTTTTAACATTACATTTTTTTTACTATTGATGCCGCATAGGCAGCATCAATAGTAAAAAGTTGGGGACACAAAGGGTTAATAGCGGCGGTAACGGAGTGCGTTACCCGCGGCATAACACGGTCCGTTACCGCTGGCATTAACCCTGTGTGAGCGGTGACCAGAGGGCAGTATGCGGGCGCCGGGCACTGACTGCGGGGAGTAAGGAGCGGCCATTTTCTTCCGGATTGTGTCGCTAATTGGTCGTGGCTGTTTTGCCGTGACCAATCAGTGACTTGGATTTCCATGACAGACAGAGGCCGCAACCAATGAATATCCGTGATGGACAGACAGACAGAAGGACAGAAAGACGGAAGTGACCCTTAGACAATTATATAGTAGACTAGATTGTGGCCCGATTCTAACGCATCGGGTATTCTAGAATATGCATGTCCCCGTAGTATATGGACAATGATGATTCCAGAATTCGCGGCAGACTGTGCCCGTCGCTGATTGGTCGAGGCAACCTTTATGACATCATCGTCGCCATGGCAACCATTATGACATCTACGTCGATACTGTGTCCGTCACTGAATCAGAAACGTGAGATGTCTACGTCCTTTATGACATCATCGCTGTGCCCGTTGCTGATTGGTCGAGGCCTGGCGGCCTCGACCAGAGACGCGGGATTTCTACGTCGATGCTGTTCCGGTCTCTGATTGGTCGAGGCCTCGCGGCCTCGACCAATCAGAGAGCCGAGATTTCCGGGACAGACAGACAGACAGACTGAAAGACAGACAGACAGACAGACAGACAGAGGGAAAAACCCTAAGGCAATTATATATATAGATTATCAGAAATTTTAGAAAAATGTTAAAAAAATAGCAATTATCAAACTTTGAATGATTATCCCTTTAATCCAGATAGTCATACTATAAATATGTTAATAAATAACATTTCCCTCATGTCTGCTTTACATCACCACACGTTTGTAAAGTGTTCTTTTATTTTGCTAGCTTTTTAGGAGGTTTAAAAATGTACCAGCAATTTTTCTTTCTTTTAAGGAAATTTACAAAATTTATTTTTTTAGGGACTTTTCCATGTTTGAAGTGACTTTAGGGGTCCCATATATTGGGAAACCCCCCAAAGTGATACCATTTTAAAAACAGCACCCCCTGACATATTGAAAGCTGCTGTCAGGTAGTTTATTAACCTTTCAGGTGATTTTCAGGAATTAATGCAAATTGGCATGACATAAATGAAACTTTAGTTATTGCCCCCCACACAGCAGGGGAACAGCTGATGTTACTGAACCCCAATAACAGAGTAGCGACTGTTGACTGTGCAGACAGCACTTCCAGGCAACAACTGGCCTCCACCCTGCCCCATCTGTCTCCTCCTGCCCCATCTGTCTCCTCCTGCCCATCTGTCTCCATTCTGCCCATTTATATTCATCCTGCTCCATCTGTCCCATTATCCTGCACCATCTGTCCCAAGATCCTGCCCCATCTGTCCCATGATCCTACCTCATCTGTCCCATGATCCTGCCTCATCTGTCTCCATCGTATCCATCCTGCTTCATGTTTCTGCATCATGTGTCTACATCCTGCCCCATCTGTCTCCATCCTGCCTCATCTCTCTCCATTCTGCCCGATGTTTCTGCCCTATCTGAGTCTATCCTCTCCCATCTGTCTCCATCCTGTCCAGTAGCATAGCTACCGGCGGGCAGAGGGGCCATTGCACTGGGCCCCGCACTCTGAGGGGGCTGACCCGGTGCATCATACAGTTGATCTAATTAGATTGTGATTGTGTTGTAAGAATAAAATGTGAGGATTATGCAACAGAAAAAAATAAGTTAATTACTTTGTTCTTAATAATGATAAAAATATGTGATATGTGAAAACACAACAATATTAAAATTGAAAAGACAACAATCTAGCTGTAGCATTGTGACACTGGGTTTCTACATGACATCGGAGGGCCATCCCCTCCTTTGTGTTTTTTTTTAAATAAAATGAAGTGTATGTGTTCCCCACTGTTAAGGACTGGCGGAACACACCAAGTACAAGATGAAATGGAACTAGGTGCGTTCGCAGTCCGAGGTCCACCGTGCAGGTAAAAACCCTGCTGCTAGTAAGACGGACTATATGGCGGTACTATAAGTATACACGCTCAGGTTAACTTCACCCTGCGTGAAGGAAGCGATCCTGTTGCATCACAGGACCGCGGTACCGCACATAGAGCGCGAGCAAGAAGTCAGCGAACTCAACCCCAACTAGGATTGAAGTCCGATTAGACACTTGCTGGCACAACACCGCAACTGGGTGTGTAAGGAAACTAAATAATAATATAAAGGCACAAGAGTGCGTGCGGTGCCGCACTGACGGACGCCACTAACCACCCAGGCTTGGGTCAGGAAAGTGCAGAGCAAGCGCACGGCGCCGTACAGACGGACACAGCAACTGGTAGCTGTAATGTGTGTTACGTGCTGTTGGATAAGTCGGGCGCTAGATAGCAAACATACACCTTCCGCGAACAATCATTCAATAGGGAGGGTTATTTAAAGAGCGACTTTCACTCACAACACACACACATATTTACAAGACAATACTAGCGCATGGCCGTGCGGTCATGCGCAGTTTATATAGCTGCAGCACAGGAAACAGCTACAGAAGTTTTGCCCTTTCAGGACCTGCCAAAAGGACCAATGGGATGTGCTGCAGTACCTGAGCATGTGACCCTCGATCTCCAACGGGAGATCCTGCCCTGGGCATGCTCAGACAGAGAAAAGCAGGACTTAGATCCAGAAACGTCCACTCGCCGCTGCCCAGCACTGGCTTCAATGGCAGAAGCAGGAAAAGCAGCAGTAACTCTTTGCACAGAGTCAGACTGAGCGAGACGCTGGGATCGACGTCCCTGCGGAGCAGACTCCACTGCGGCTGGAGAAGAATGGGAGACCGCAGCGGAGACGGATCGAGATTCCCCCTGTGCAGCAGAGGAAACTCGACTCCTAACACCCACCTGTAACAAATGGACATGTGTGTTTCCTATGCACTTTTTCAGTGACTTTTTTATATGTAATACACATGTGCATGTTTATTAAAGGGCTGAAAACTGATTTATGAAATTAAATATAATAGTACATTGAGAGTGCCCACTATACAGCCCCAGAACATGTCCACATAGGATAAACTACATGGCAATGTCCAGCACTCCTGATCTTGAGCTCCGGTGTGGGGGATTGTACAGTGAAGCTACGCCCTCACACTCCTCACGGGCAGCTTCTAAGTGCCCTGTAGAAGTACCACAGCTCAATTAGTCAATAAAGACATGAGTCATCCCATATTAAATAGAATCATCTAATCAGAAGTGTTTGTGATCTCCCCAACTAATGACATCCCGTTCCCCAGTCACCACTGCTCCTGACTGGACATAAAGACAGCAGCTGTCAATTCACAGCAGCCAAATACTGCATATGAGACATGTAATATTCTAGAAGACATGTTCCCTCTGTGCGGTCCCAGCAGCGTTTAGTGAGGTTCTTTTATAGAGACAGACTGTTAGACACTCAGTATACTATATATGAGCCCTCGCCGGCTGCAAATAGGAGTCTCAATGATTTCTTTTTATCATATCATAACCAACACATTAAATTATGGCTTAAAGATTAAATCTCTTAAAATAAATAGGTAGAAAAAAATATTGCACTAAGAATTATTAATCTATTTAGGTCACAAACATGAGAACAAGACATTTCTGCTGTATTCTCCCATAATACAATAATACACACGCCATAGCATTTAGGAGAAGGTTACACTTCTCTTACGCTAATCAGACTTCTTTATTCACAAGCCTCTTATTATTTTTTTATAACTTGCTCAAGCTTCAGTTTTCTCCTAACATTTCCGTAATGAGGAGAAATTAGTGTTGTTCAGTAATTTATATAGCCCAGAACAGATTCTTCTGATTGTTGCTAGCATGAGTACTGTAGGCGTATGCTAGTGTAAGATGACTACATCTTCGTGTCGGGGGAGATAAGGGATGTGACACAGATTAAAACAAATTGTTGATCCATACCAAAGAGAAGCTAGGCAAACAATAGAAGTGAAAGCATAAATGTCAATTTGGGATGATAAAGGATACAATCTAAATGTAATATAAGAGGCCCCCAGACAAAAGCAAGAAATAGCAATTGCACATTATAGAGGAATCAAAGAATGATATATCCACCAACGTACAATGCAAATACTTGGCTTAATGGATTGCAAAGTCTAAAGTAACATCATAAAAAGATTGTAATTATGTTTTTCACCTATTATTTGTAAACAGCGAATGTTACAATCCCTTCTCCCCCTTCATTCACTTATGAGCTGTTAGGAGAATCTTGATTACAGCACGTTATCGACGCCAATGTCATAATTGCTTCTAATTCTACCTTAGTGCCTTTTGTTATATTATCACCACGGTGTTAGAACCCTGAGGATATCTAGATTTTCTCCACGGCTCAGGAGCATTGACAAATGCTGACTATTTATCCAGGCAAAAAAAGCAAGGTCATTTCTACAAGGTCATTTAATTTCATCCTCTAGAATTCTCTTGTTCCCGGTGGACCTTCACATCATGGCTCTTTGTCTGATGAGTTAAGAGCTGATATCTCGCTCTAAATCAATTTTGGACTTGTCACATGGTGTCAAGCTTGTGTCTGCACTAGAATCTTTAGTATTATCTTTGCCATTTAGAAGGCAATTTTAATTTGTTTACAAGATTTACATAGAAATACCCAGATATACTGCTGTGTCTGCACTAGAAGTTTATCAGTGCATCGCAAATGCCAATATATTTCATTGTGTAGATGGTCCAGAAAAAAAGTCAAAGTTTATGACAGAAATATATCATTGTATAGACAGCTTTAATGCATTTTGAAATTGCATAAAATAAAGTAAACTTCTGGCTTTATTAATGATGTTATTTAATTTTTATGCATGTTTAGACGTTGTGAGATTATGATAAATATGAGTGCATCTCTACCAAGATAACCTATCAATCTTTATATTTTTCCTAGGAGTAAATTTAATGACAATGACTGAAATTTCTCGGGTTAGCATATACAGTAATTACTTTGTACTACACAGGTATCCCAGGCTCTTAATTTATTACCTATTCCAATATGACATTAAAGCCAATGCACAACCTTGATCCTATCAATTCATTAACATTTGATTTATTTGCTGGCATCATTTTCTAATGATTATTGCTTAGAAGGTTAAACATGAAATAAAAGTAAAACATATACATTTCCAGAGCTTTGAAAAGTCTTAGCCCCTTCTAGACATTCGCAATTGTCTGTATGTAGGAACGACCTTAGAGTTTTATTTCTATGGTGCCTATCAAACTCAATGATGCATACAGCCTAGTTTGGTTCACAGAGAAAGTGATAAATGTCTGAACACTTGAGGCCCTACCTCTGAGATACTATGGTTACCATGATGGGGCTGAAGGACCTTGCTTTTCCTCATTGTAGTCAGTGTTGGAAGGTAGAGATATTGAATGGAGCAGCAAACTGAATGCAAAAAATTGGTGATCCTTTTAGTCACCACCTGTGGTGAGGATGAATGGGGGCTAGGGAGCCCCATTCTAGTGTCCCAGTGTTGAGACCTCAGTTATCAGATATTCACCAGCAATCTAGTAGGTAAGTGATACATTTCATTTTTGGGAAATTCCCTTCAATAACAATATTGTTATTTATTTCCCTATGCTATGAACTTGTGCAGCCTGAGTTATGTTTAATTGTAATATTTTTGAAGATGTTTACAGTAACTTTTATTATTTTTCTTTATGAAGGAGTACTGAAAAAAGAGCTGTTTTTCCATTATAATAATAATAATAATTTTATTTATATAGCGCCAACATATTCCGCAGCGCTTTTCAAATTATAGAGGGGACTTGTACAGACAATAGACATTACAGCATAACAGAAATCACAGTTCAAAATAGATACTAAGAGGAATGAGGGCCCTGCTCGCAAGCTTATAAACTATGAGGAAAAGGGGAGACACGAGAGGTGGATGTTTATTGCCATTGCTTATTTACAGAATGTATCATGCTGCAAATAACATGGTTTAGTGGTTTGGTTATGATTTTGCTTATAAAAAAATGTATACAGCTAGACAGCTTTAATACAATGAAACAATTTAAAAAACGTTTTTGATCTTGCCACATTCCAAGAGGTGTAAAACTTTATTTTTCTGTAGAACAAGACGAAGGTACCATTTGGTATCAGATTATATAGGTTTAAAAAAATAAAATAAAATAATAATAATAATAATAATAATAATAATAACTATATATATATATATACAAATATATATATATATATATATATATATATATATATATATATTTAGGGTTTATTTTTTTTGGACTATAAGACGCACCGGACTATAAGACGCACCCAGGTTTTAGAGGTGGAAGATATGGAAAAAAATATTTGAAGCAAAACAAAAATATGGTCAAATTTAATAACATACTATTATATGTGGTGTTATTATATATAATAGTATGTTACTATGTTGGACGCTGCAGGTAGAAGATGGTGCTGTGGGACCAGTGTGGTGTCTGTAAAGTACATTATGAAGACGCTGGAGGGTGAGTATAAGAATGGGGGCACAAGGGTTATATTGAAAACACGACTCCAGCACTGAAAAATAACACTGGAGTGCTGCTTTAAGATACCATTGGGAGAACTATAACTCCCAGCATGTCATGTAGATCCTATGGCATGCTGGGAGTTATAGTTCACCACAGGAGTGGCAGAGTGCTTTATTGTGTGCTGTAAAAACTAACCTTCTAATTCTTTCAGCCAGCCACACTGTGGTGAGGTAAAGTGCTGGAGCATCCCATGACTGAACAGAGTCCTCCCGCTTGTTGCCTTTTCACAGCACAGGTTATAAGAGGAAGCCAGCAGATTCTAGTGGGGAGTTTGAAGGACCTGTCAGAAGAGGGAGGGCGCTGTGCCATCATGTGATGCTCCAGCCTGCCCACTTCATGACATCACACAGGTCCTTATGCCTCAGCATGCAGCACAGCCTGGCAGGCATGCAGGGATCTTGTGCCTCCCCTGGCACCCTGCTGCAGCCCGTTATGATCAGGTGGCCTTGGAGCAGCATGAAATGACCTTCACTGGAGCAGTGGTAACTATACTGACCGCAAACCCTGATCCTATCACCGCAACTAGAAGTAGCCGTGGGGTGTGCCTAACCAGACCTAGACACCTCGACACAGCCGGAGAACTAAATATCCCTAAAGATGGAAATAGGGAAACTCTCTTGCCTCAGAGTAGACCCCCAAAGCATAGACAGCCCCCCACAAATAATGACTGTGAGTAGGAGAGGAAAAGACACACGTAGACTGAAAACAGGGATAAGCAAAAGAGGCCACTTCTACCTAGATAGGAAAGGAAAGTACAGGATACTATGCGGTCAGCATAAAACACTACAAAATATCCACAGCAGAGAAATACAAAAAACTCCACCACCTAACTAAAGATGTGGAGAGTATATCTGCGACTCCAGCGAATCCAGCGAATCCAACTAGACTGAGAAAAACATCAGGCACAGTCTGGCAGGAACAAAATAGAAACAAGATAGCACAGAAAATAAACACACAGCAGTGTGTCTAAAACAAAATTAAGCAAACAGTTATTTTTGCCGAATTGGCAGCAAGCAGGAGAGGCCAGGCAGGACCAACACTTCCAAAGGAACATTGACAACTGGCAGGGACTTATGAGTCCTGCAAAGCTAAATACCCCAGTCAGCTTTGCAATTAGCAGATACACCTGTCCAATCCTGCAGTCCAGGTACAACTGCATTACCCTCTACAACCACCGGAGGGAGCCCAAAAGCAGAATTCACAACAAGCCCCCTCCTCCACCGGACACACAGATCTCCCCAGCTGCTGCAGGAATCCAGCGCTGGGGAAACCATGTGTGTCCCTGTGAAGGAGTGTTCATTTGCTGCTCCTGCTCACTGCTCAGCTGACAGGTGGGCGGGGAAGCGGCTAATGAATATTCACTGCATTTTAATCAAGGGGACCATGTGGTTTTCCCAGCACTGGATTCCGGACATCTGGGACATTTTTCTGCCTCCTGCAAGTGGTATCACAGTGCAATCCCACTGGCTGCTGCCCCTCCCCACATGCTACACTCCGACCATAAGACGCACCCACACTTTCCTCCCAAATTTGGAGGAAAAAAGTGCGTCTTATGGTCCGAAAAATACGGTATTAAAAATAGTCTGGATGAAATGGTGGATGAGGAAAAAGCCAATATGCTAAATGACTTTTTTTCATCAGTATTTACACAAGAAAATCCCATGGCAGACTAAATGACTAGTGATAAAAATTCCCCATTAAATGTCACCTGCTTAACCCAGCAGGAAGTGCGGCGGCATCTAAAAATCACTAAAATTGACAAATCTCCGGGCCCGGATGGGATACACCCTCGAGTACTGCAGGAATTAAGTACAGTCATTGATAGACCAATATTTTTAATGTTTAAAGACTCCATAATAACAGGGTCTGTGCCACAGGACTGGCGTATATCAAATGTGGTGCCAATATTCAAAAAGGGGACAAAAACTGAACTCGGAAATTATAGGCCAGTAAGCTTAATCTCTACTGTGGGTAAAATCCTGGAGGGCACTCTAAGGGATGCTATACTGGAGTATCTGAAGAGGAATAACCTCATGACCCAGTATCAGCACGGGTTTACTAGGGACCGTTCATGTCAGACTAATTTGATCAGTTTCTATGAAGCGGTAAGTTCCGGACTGGACCATAGGAACCCAGTAGATGTAGTGTATATGGACTTTTCAAAAGCTTTTGATACGGTGCCACACAAAAGGTTGATACGTAAAATGAGAATAATGGGGATAGGGGAAAATATGTGTACGTGGGTTGAGAGCTGGCTCAGGGATAGGAAACAAAGGGTGGTTATTAATGGAACACACTCAGACTGGGTAGCGGTTAGCAGTGGGGTACCACAGGGGTCAGTATTGGGCCCTCTTCTTTTTAACATATTTATTAATGACCTTGCAGGGGGGCATTCAGAGTAGAATTTCAATATTTGCAGATGACACTAAACTCTGCAGGGTAATCAATACAGAGGAGGACAATTTTATATTACAGGATGATTTATGTAAACTAGAAGCTTGGGCTGATAAATGGCAAATGAGCTTTAATGGGGATAAATGTAAGGTCATGCACTTGGGTAGAAGAAATACGATGTATAATTATGTGCTTAATTCTAAATCTCTGGGCAAAACCGTCAATGAAAAAGACCTGGGTGTATGGGTGGATGACAAACTCATATTCAGTGGCCAGTGTCAGGCAGCTGCTACAAAGGCAAATAAAATAATGGGATGCATTAAAAGAGGCATAGATGCTCATGAGGAGAACATAATTTTACCTCTATACAAGTCATTAGTTCGACCACACTTAGAATACTGTGCACAGTTCTGGTCTCCGGTGTATAAGAAAGACATAGCTGAACTGGAGCGGGTGCAGAGAAGAGCGACCAAGGTTATTAGAGGACTGGGGGGTCTGCAATACCAAGATAGGTTATTACACTTGGGGCTATTTAGTTTGGAAAAACGAAGACTAAGGGGTGATCTTATGTTAATGTATAAATATATGAGGGGACAGTACAAAGACCTTTCTGATGATCTTTTTAATGATAGACCTGAAACAGGGACAAGGGGGCATCCTCTGCGTTTTGAGGAAAAAAGGTTTAAGCATAATAATAGACGCGGATTCTTTACTGTAAGAGCAGTGAGACTATGGAACTCTCTGCCGTATGATGTTGTAATGAGTGATTCATTACTTAAATTTAAGAGGGGACTGGATACATTTCTGGAAAAGTATTATGTTACAGGGTATATACACTAGATTCCTTGATAGGGCGTTGATCCAGGGAACTAGTCTGATTGCCGTATGTGGAGTCGGGAAGGAATTTTTTTCCCCCAAGGTGGAGCTTACTCTTTGCCACATGGTTTTTTTTTGCCTTCCTCTGGATCAACATGTTAGGGCAAGTTAGGTTAGGCTATGGGTTGAACTAGATGGACTTAAAGTCTTCCTTCAACCTTAATAACTGTGAAACTATGTAACATTGACGATTTTTGCAAGTTTTCCCACCTACAAAGAATGGAGAGGTCTGTCATTTTTATTGTAGGTGCACTTCAACTGTGAGCGACAGAATCTTGAAAAAAATCCAGAAAATCACTTTGTATGATTTTTAAATACTTCGCTTGCATTTTATTGTATGAAATTAATATTTGATCACATACCATCCAGCAATAGTTCTGGCTCTCACAGACCTGTTATTTTTCTATATGAAGCCCTGCTACTCTGCAATCAGTACATGTATTAATTGCACCTGTTTTAATTCATTACTTGTTTAAAATATTGTGTTTTGTGGCTTTAAGAGTTTCCTTTTTACTATTATTAGGTTAATTGGCTTCATATAAATATTTCCCTCTTGTGCATCTTACAGAACACCTAGACTAAGTCCTACAAAGAACAAAGATTGATGCAAAAAAAGAGAAATTACTGTACAGGGCTACAGCACTGCAGAATGTTTTTTTCTTAACCCCACGACGTACAAATACGTCATGAGCACATGTCACTCGGTGTGCTGATTGCACGATATAGCTTCTTTATTGATGCAATTATCTGGAGGAGTCCCACCGACATACACAGCCCTTTTAATGCTGTAATTGGTGGGAATAATGTACGCGCTGATCCTATAAGTTTAAGCACTCGTATGTCACTGCCAGTAATGACATGAGGAGTATGACAGAGGAAGGGTGGTCCGTCAGTTCATTGGCACCTTTATAGTGTGATTGTGGGGTACTGTTCGGTTGCTATGGAAACCAAAGGCCAGATAATGGCCTCCAGCTAAGTATACAACACAGCCAATCAAATTCTGCCTGATGCAGGACATAATAGTCTACCTGTCAGTCTATCACTGACAAGATAGTTTAATACAAAGCACTACTCAAATCACCTTTTCTTGTCATTTTTTAAGTGATTTTATTGTGCAAAAGAAGTTAAATGTAAAAAAAGCAAAAAACAATACTAATTGCATATGACTAGTGTTGAGCATTCCGATACCGCAAGTATCGGCCGATACTTGCGGTATCGGAATTCCGATACCGAGATCCGATACTTTTGTGATATCGGGTATCGGTATCGGATCAATAGGGATGTGTAAAATAAAGAATTAAAATAAAAAATATTGATATGCTCACCTCTCCGGCGGCCCCTGGACATCACGCTGCTAACCGGGAGGCTTCTTTGTTTAAAATGCGCGCCTTTAGGACCTGCGAATGACGTCCCGGCTTCTGATTGGTCGCGTGCCGCCCATGTGACTGGCACGTGACCAATCAGAAGCCGGGACGTCATTTGCAGGTCCTCAATTCCTAGAATTAGGAGTTTGGTGAATGAGAATGACGTCGCGGCTTCTGATTGGTCGCGTGCCGCCCATGTGACCGGCACGCGACCAATCAGAAGCCGCGACGTCATTCTCATTCACAAAAACTCCTAATTCTAGGAATTAAGGACCTGCGAATGACGTTGCGGCTTCTGATTGGTCGCGTGCCGGTCACATGGGCGGCACGCGACCAATCAGAAGCCGGGACATCATTCGCAGGTCCTAAAGGCGCGCATTTTAAACAAAGAAGCCTCCCGGTTAGCAGCGTGATGTCCAGGGGCCGCCGGAGAGGTGAGCATATCAATATTTTTTATTTTAATTCTTTATTTTACACATCCCTATGGATCCCAGGGCCTGAAGGAGAGTTTCCTCTCCTTCAGACCCTGGGAACCATGAGAATACCTTCCGATACTTGATGTCCCATTGACTTGTATTGGTATCGGATATCGGTATCAGCGATATCCGATATTTTTCGGGTATCGGCCGATACTATCCGATACCGATACTTTCAAGTATCGGACGGTATCGCTCAACACTACATATGACCATAAACATATTGACCAACACCATAAAATTATATAATTACTTATTCTATGTGGTGCATGTGGTTAGAAAAAAAGCACAAAGACAAACTAGTATAACTGGATTCTGCTCACTCAAACTCACAAAAAAAGAGTTGTATGTATGAACACAAAAATGTCACAAGTGAAAACTAAAGCTTGTCCTGCAAAAAAAATGCTTTGCACAACTCTGTTAACAATAAAATAAAAGTTTTATGGGCCTTTTGATTATGTTTGTGCGAAAGTAGTGAAAGATAAAAATTATAGAAATTGAATATTGTCATTATTGTATCAATCTGCAGAATAAAGTTAGCATGTCAATTAAGCTGAATAGTGAAACAAAAATTCTGAATTGTATCTTTTGAACATTCCACCTCCCAAAAAAATAGTAGGAAAAATTACAAAACTAGTGTTTACCAGAAAATAATAACACCCATAAAATAAACCCTCACACAGCTCCGATGGTGGAAATTTGTTTTTGTGTTGCCATATCCGGAGCGCCATACATTTTACTAATTTTTTTTAGTGTATTTATTGTACAAAAGTAATAAAACATAAATAGAATAAAACCATATGTTCACCCACATGTAAGCATTAACACAATATTTGTGCAACACGTGAATAGAGCCATTGGGCTGTATCCCATTTACTTATTTGCGCTGCCTTTTGCTTTGTTTCACTTACTCTCCGCTTAATCGCCTTGCAATCTGGCAGATGAACGTCTTATTTTAAAACCAAAACCTTATCTTTAACTGCATAGCAGCCACATAAAGCTTTACAATGTTCATTGCACAAATCTAGTGCTGGATTCTTTTCTATATTTGATGAATGGGGTGATGTTGTATACGAGCACCCAGTAAATAAACAGAATGACATATATCCTCCTTCTTCTAGGGGAAAATTTAAAATATAAAAAAAATCTGAATTGCTGTTTTTTTTCTGCTTCTCTTCATTAAAAGTTAATAAAAGGTATGTAATACGTTATATATACCACAAAATGTTGCCACTAACAAATCCAAGTCATCCTGAAAAAAAGCCTTAACACAGCTATGTCAATGAACAAATAATAACACCATAGCAAGTACTTTCGGGCTGGGGGAGAAGGGGAAAAATATTTTAAAAACTTAAACATTAAATTATCCACTATAAAATATGTCACTAACAATATCAACTATTTTCCATATTAGACACAAATTTTTATCAGTTGAACTACAGGAATGTCACGTCAGAGGTAATCTCCGCAACATACCCTATTATGTTAAACCTATTGTTGACAATAATTGCCTTTAATTCTCTCTTTTTTTGCGAAACAAGTATGCTGTTGAGAAAACTTGACAAATGCTCTGATAAAAGGGCACAGCTAGCCCAAGTTTAATGACGTTCTGCTTTCTGTTGTCTATGATGCCTCATTAAGTTGTAAAAAGTGAATTAATTGATTGCAACAAAACCCTGTCAAGAATATTTTATTAAAAGGGCTGTGAGATGAATTGCAGACGAGTTTATCATTGCATTTTACAAGACTCTAGAACACAGCCACTTTTTTCAAAATATACACCAAAATTAATTAATAGGCACGTGCCTCTTGAAGAATTAGAAGCATTTCTCAAGTGTCGTGCGCCACCTCTACAAATGTTGTTCCAGTCAGGAACCGAGTGTATTTCTGGTGTAATTTACACTGGTAAAGTGACGTAAAAGTTGAAGACATTGCAGAGTGGGCTTCGCAATGCCCTGTCTCCGCTTCACTCAGTTTTGTGACTACTGTTAAAACGCTAAAAGTTTCAAAGTTTTAGAGCAACTTTGAGTTGCTCAAATATTTTGAGACAATACAACATGTTTTTCTCCTGAATGCTAACAAAAACGCGTTGCTGTATCAGTCCCCGTGTCTCTCCTCCCTGCAGTTTTCTGAATTGCAAATTTACTCTAATGAGAAATCGAAAAACGAAAACTGCAATTATCTCAAAACGTCCAGTATTTTGGTTTTGTAACAAGGTGATACCACCTATTAACACTGATTAACTCTTGAATAATTTCTTTGGGATTATGAGAGGCAAAAGCTTGGCGCACATGAGAACAGTATCTGAAAGGTTGTGGATTGAGTTAAAAGAGTGCTTTACAAATATTGGACATCACAGAAAAAAAACTGTTGAAAAAGTATGAGTATTCCTACTGCAGTTGGCATTTCATTTAAACCTGTTCCCGAAATGCAATCTGATGCAAGAGACAACAGTAGCAGGTTCTATGTCTAACGGCCATGGCATAGTAATGCAACAGATGAATATATTACTCCTGGCAAAACTGCAGATTTCTAACTTTAATAGTCAAATGATCCCAAAGATCACAATCAATTATGCAATGTGATTATTTTGTGTATGTAATACATGCAAATGATATTACTTAACTCTGTAAACAGAAATACTATCTCAGAAGATCGAACAATGAGACTGGTATACTATGAGAGAGATATAATAATGGCACCCAATCCTCTTAGGGTCCATTTACACTGAGCGATGTGCCGCATTAAATGTCACCATATTTGCCGGCAAACAGTCACCTAATATCCTTATTATACAATCCAACCCTGCTTTGGATGCATACTGAATGATGTGTAATAGGTCACTCATTGCGCATAGACGGCTTTGTGCTCAAAAGTATATATCCTGTTTACACAGGACAATGTGCTGCAAAGAATGATGATCTTTTGTGCAAACCAAAGATTGGCAGCCTGTTTAGATGATTCTTGTGAAATGAGCGCTCCTAGGAATATGCATTCACGATAATTGTGCACTCTAAATGCACCTCTAGTTTATTTTAAATCAGGATAAAACTCAAGTTTAATAGTACACCTAAACCAGATGATGGTCAGATGGGAAAATTAAAGTGAATTTTGGCCAAAGCTACAAAAATGTGCAATTGTGGTTGACACTCGTGGGCTTTGGACAGTTATTCTGATGAAGATGTTGTGAAAGACAAATGAACTGGATACAATGTTGACAGACAAATATTTATTAGTGAATATTTTATTTTAGAGCCTGAATACACATCGACACATGCAGCACTTCCAGAACTTTATTAAATTTGTTGTCTGGGAAAAATAAAACAATGCCCAGGGAGTAGGATATGCCAAACAAAAAAAACTCATTGAATCCTACCGGGACCCATCTGGATTCAGTGTAGATCACTCAGTGACAGGGACAGGAAGAAGTGATATTACGATTCCGCTATCTGCCAAACCAATGTGACCTATGATTAATTGCCACAGTGAGGTGAAATGAGTGGTGCCTAAACGAATGTTTTATGATGACGTTGTTCAAAGTAAGGTAATTACTAAAAAAATCTTTGCAACTGCAGTTTGAAACATCTGTCACCAAATTTCACAATGTAAACTGTATATATTTTTAAATAGATACCATAGAGCTGCTGAGCTACTTGTGTTTGATGGGCTGCATAATTTTATTAAGATTTCCCCCTGAAATTGAAATGAGTATTTTATGAGTCCAGCTACAACGGACACATAAAATAGACCCCAATTCATTTAAAGGGAAATTTAAATCAGATATTTATGACATATTTATAAGATATAGCAAAAATATCTGAAAGGAGTGGGTCTTGCCCCTGGGATCCATAACTATCTCCAGTAGAAAGTCCCCAAACAATACAGCAATATCTGTCAGCCACTGCCCACGGAACCCAAGCTAGAATGGACAGTGGTAGTCCTTGCATGTGTGCAAATCTCACTGTTCATTTCTCTTGGTTTTTATGTAAACAGACAAGTGCACCCACTTGCCAAGGTTGGGGTGGAGGGACAACCAGTATAAATGTTAGAAATTTCCCTCCAAGAATTATATATTAGATTTTAAAGGGAACCTGTCACCAGCCCTTATATATAGCATTCTAATATGCTTTACATATCCCTCCAAATCCAACCTGCAAGACAAAAAAAACCTTTTATAATACTCACCTAAAGGACGGTCGGGTCCAATGGGTGTAGTTGTCTTAGTCCGGTGCCTCCTCTCATCCTGTGATGCAGTCCTCCTTCTTGCTTGTGGATGACTTGTCCTACATCATCAACATAGTCTCCTCTGCTTCGTACTGCTGCGCAGGAATACTTCTTTCTGCCATGTCGAGGGCAGAGCAAATTACTTTAGTGTGCATGCACTGGGAAAGGTCAAAGAGCCGTGGCACATGCATACTACAGTACTTTACTCTGCCTGGTCTTGACTGAAAAGTACGCTTGCACCAGAACTTGTCGATGACGTAAGACGCGTTGTCGATATGAAGTAAAAAAGAGGACAGCATCACAAGATGAGATGAGGCAACGGACCAAGATAGCGACGCCCATCGGACTAAGATGGCGACACCCATCAGACCCAACTGCCCTGCTGGTGAGTATATATATAATTGTCTAAGGGTTTTTCCGTCTGTCTGTCTGTCTGTCCTGGAAATCCCGCGTCTCTGATTGGTCGAGGCCTCCAGGCCTCGACCAATCAGCGACGGGCACAGTCTGCCGCGAATTCTGGAATCATCATTGTCCATGTGGCACCCCTAGGGGTATTTGCCACAAAAATAGTTACTGACACTAAACACAAATATTAAGATAGCAAAACTGCACTACCACCTCCGGCCAGAAGGGGGAGCTCCAGAGACTCCCCTTGATCCATTCTGGTCTGAGAGAAGAACTGGCAGTTGGGCTAAGGAGCTGATAGTGAGAGGTCATACAGCTGAATTTCTAACAGCCCTATGACGGTTTCCAGGCCCAAATCACCGGCCTGAGGAGAAGAGGGACAGAGAAAAGGGACATTGTGAGAACCGGGTAGCATTAATCACTACCCAGAACAGGCGCAAAGACGGATACCGGATCCGTGGCTGTATTCTTTATATATAATACAGCAACCGGAAAAACGTGAGGTGATATCAGCTTCACTAGGGCCGGACGCAGCAACAGACACAGAGTTCAGCGGTACTCCCGGAGGGGGTAAGCCGATAAAAGGACTCGGGTTGCCCGTCGAACCAGGACCCGGAGGGGACAGACTGGGCCGGCAGCCAGTTCACATACAGCAGCAGGGCCACACAGAAATTGCGCACAATAAGAGGCGAAGACCCCAGCAGGGTCAAAGTAACTCAGAGTTCCCATACAGACTCCGGTGACAGGACTGGTTGTAAATCCTTTTATGTTGAAGTAAACTGGTTAAACGTTTCAGTGCCTCAGTCTTTCATTTGGACAATAGCCATCTATCCAGGATCGGGATCGTCACCGCTGGGAGAACCTGCTGCTGATCAAGTAAGTGCCTGTCCCCTCACGATACCCCTTACACTGTGCATTGCCTGAGGCCACAGCACCGGGTCAAGCCACCTGTGACATCCCCCTCAAGAGACAGACCCCATTGGTCCGGTGCTGGGTATCCCGGTCTCCTGGGCGTCACATCCATATACTACGGGGACATGCATATTCTAGAATACCCGATCGGGCCACAATCTAGTAATAAAATAAAAGCTATTTTCTTTGTCTTGCAGGTTATGTTGTAGGCATAAAGACAGCATATTAGAATGCTGTGTATCAGGGATGAAAGATACTTGCCTTACCTCCGCATCCTCTGGCTGTGACATTCAGGTCACAGGGCACGATGATGTGGTTAGTGCGTGCCCTCTGCCTGAACAGTCACTGCAGAGACCCGGAAGACACAGCGACGCGCGGTGGTAGAACGGGGACAGGTGAATATCACAAGTGCCGGGGCCTGAGCCAGCAGTGACTCCCGCACTGGGCCCCCATAGCGTGCTGGGGTCCCTGCCTGCTCAGGACACTGGTACCAGACCCCAGCAATGAGAGGTGAGTATGCCATTTTTTTTTTATCGCAGCAGCAGCATAAGGGGCATATTATTCTATGGAGCATCTTATAGGGCCATCAACCTTTATGGAGCAGCATATGAGGCATATTATTCTATTGAGCATCTTCTGGGGCCATCATTAACCTTTTATGCAGCATTATATGGGGTATATTTTAATATGGAACATCTTATGGGACCCATCATGAACTTTATGGAGCATTGTATGGGAAGTATTTTGTATGGAGCATCTTATGGAGCACATCATGAACTGTATGGAACATTATATGGGGCTCCTGATTCCACATGGATATTCATAAATACAACCTATTGATGTCTCAATTAATTTTACTTTTATTGTTATCTATTTTTATTTTTGAAATTTACCAGTAGCTACTGCATTTCCCACCCTAGGCTTATACTCAAATCAAATTAGTTTTCCCAGTTTTTTTGTGACAAAATTAGGGGTCTCGACTTATACTCGGGTCAGCTTATACTCGAGTATATACGGTAAATCATCTATTTGCATGTTATAATGATCACACTGGCCTTGCATTTCATAACACACAATTAAGGGACTTAAATGAAAGGGCTACTCTTCCACTAAATACACACTTTTGGATGATGGTCAAGTTTTAACATGCCTAAAAGAGAAATCAGTTGTAAAACATATCTGTATACTCAGTAATGTGAAGGAATGGTTAAGCACAACTGCAGTCCCGGCATGGTTAGTAGGACAAGTGTGCCAGATTTGCCAATTACTGATATTAATTGTATCAGAATCAATCTTCATTACATAATCTCCATTCTTAAATATGCCATCACATGGATGAGAAAAGGTGAAACAAAACACTGACAGTCCTTCTCTTTCTAGTGTTGTCTATCTAGTGTAGGTTTCATGACCTTTACACATATCCAAGAAAAGAAAGTAAAAAAAACAATAGTTCCTGGCAGGCAAAATGTCTTAGCAGTTCCTAAGAGATACAGCAGGGTATGCAGTACATCAGGACTTTTGTTTTCATTACAAGGAAAGAGATATACATTTCCTTGGATGTATTTGGACAGATAGACAATTCTAACGGAAAACATAATTTTAATGTAAATGGAATGCAATTGAAGAACAAAATAGAATTAGTTTTCCACCAGGTGAGAAATAGTGATGGACTGCCTGGTGGTGACTATTCTCATCTGTCTACCTATAAAATCAGGAGCAAAACTGTGACAGATGCTGAATTATAGAGGGTCAGCGGCAGCAGCTTTGTGCTGTCCACACCAATATTTAGGAGTAGGTTGTGTTGACAGATTGAGTTAGACGTGACAAACAGTGCCACCTATCTAACATGCTACACTGGAAAACAAAGCACACATGGCCCTGCTAAAGCAACTGAATCAAATAACTGTAAAAAATCATATAGCCATACATACTAACTTTCCATGCCCTAGACAATTATCATAAATAATAACAGTAGCATATAAATCACTGCCCTGCTTTTTTCTCACTGGCATATTTGGCTTCTGCTCAGAGCCAAATGGGCCAATAAGTTCAGTTTTTCTATAATCATGGCGATTATAGAAAAGTTTTTACAATTCCCTAATGTCATTGCCTTCTTATTGTTCCCCTTACAATGATCCAAGCTGAAGGGCAAAGGAAGAAGGGAGTATATCACAGTGCTGTAAAAAAAAAGATAAAAATAATAGTTTTAAAAGTAACATGGTTGAAATTTATTAAGCAAATGGCTCAATTTTGCATAAAAAATTGTCTTACAATCTGTAGAAGCCATTTTTTATGCGTCTTAAATCCTTTTTGCATCTTGATTGACAAAAGCTCATGAATTCATGCAGAAGGGTTACTGCCTGTCACATATGTAACAAAGTTACACAATATCTCTGTGACGACACCACGCTTATTCTTAATTATGCCAGACGTATTATCCAGTAGGCCCAGGGACATGAGCCTAGTCATATGAGACTAAACATTGAAACTTATTGTAGATTGAATTGATGTTTGTTGATTTATTGAATGGTTGCTGACAACCTAATGTATCAGTCCTTGGAGCTTATTGTTCTGCTATCCTTGAGGGACAAAAGGGCAGGTTCATTGAACAATCGATGTTTGTTAATATGTTTCTTGCTCACTATATCAGACCACGCAGCTGCTTGTTCTACAAACATTACACAAAATATACAGGTCAATTGAACACTCGAACAATGAGAGATGACCTCCTCCTACCTTTCCCCATTCCAGTGGAAAATGCCTGAATAAGAACTGTGAACTATAAAAGGAGGGTCTGCCTCTGTTTCTAGAGAGACTCTACAGAACAGCAGTCGGGGAACCATGGCTCCAACAGGAGGAATACAGATTTAATTTACTATCCATCACTGAACCCATGAAGATGTTTAGAGAACCTGGATTCATACTTCAATGTACTATCATCTTCCTAAGCTGATAGTACATTGAGGTACCTCCACCCTGTGGATGCCTGCTAAAAGCGGGGTACCACTGATTGGGGTAGTCTGCCTTGGAGGCTCTGAAGTCATAGATATTCTAATTCCCGGGAAGACAGCGGAAGGGTTAGACTTTGACATTTGCACCATCTTATGTACTTGCTGGGACTGTACTATATGCTATTAAATGATGTTGATTCCAAAAATTATTGTCACACTGTATTACCATCACTCTGTGTTGTCTGACTAGTTTTATGCCCATGGAGAAGGAGAGCGGGTGTTTATTGGGATGAGCTGTGGTCTATGAGGTCTTTCTAAAGACAGCTATGCCAGCGGACGAGAGCCCCCACTGACTCTTGTGTCTCCACAATCTGCTGAACCAATTGTCATGAGCACAGGCACTTAAAAAAATGTGTATGTGCAAATGTGCAGAATTACCTCCTGCAGGAGGTGCCAAACCCCAAAATGAGGGTCCGGTTGTTTTGAACTCAGAATCTGCAGTTTACTAGAGAGACATTTTAACCAACTAAGCCACAGCAACAACACTGCAACCTGCAGGAGGTAATTATGCACATGTGCGCATATGCATTTTTCTAAGTGCCTGTACTCTTGACAATAGGTTCAGCAGATATTATGTAACTCTGTGACATCAGGCTTACACACACAGAGTGACATTTTAGTATGTGATGACTATTTTTTATTGTGAGCATACTTTGCATGTATATATTAGTGGCACACATTTGTGAGATGTTTACTCCTTGACCATATACTATACTGTTTTGATTGACTATTGCATTTGTCTATTTTGATTGCACATAATTGCATATACACCTATTATTTTTCTCAGTGTTTGTGTACCTTGATATCTACACATTTTTGAGACAAATCAGTGTGATACTATTTGATTCTATATGTTTGATCGCATTTCATATATTTCCATTAATTATTCTTGTGCGTATACCTTGAAATCTGCACACTGGTGACACACACATTGGCGATACATACCCTTCATTTTTATACAACACTAGCTGAAGAGCCCAGCGTTGCCTGGGCATAGTAAATATATGTGGTTAGTTATAGCACCTCACTTCTCTTATTTTCCCATCACACCTCTCATTTTCCCAATCACATCTTTAATTTTCCCCATCACACCTCTCATTTTCCCAATCACATCTCTCATTTTCTCCCTCACTCCTCTCATTCCCCCCTAACACTTGTCATTTCGACCTCACATCTGTCATTTTCCGATCACTCCACTATTTTTCCTCGCTCCTCTCATTTTGCACTCACACCTTTTTATTTTCACCTCACACCCCTCATTTTCACCTCAGTATATACATGTTTGTCATCTCCCTTATATATAGTATACACCTGTATGTCATCTCCTGTATATAGTATATACCTGTATGTCATCTCCCCTGTATATAGTATATACCTGCGGTGTGTCATCTCCCCTGTATATAGTATATACCTGTATGTCATCTTCTATATATAGTATATACCTGTATGTCATCTCCTTCTATATATAGGATATACCTGTATGTCATCTCCTCCTGTATATAGTAAATATCTGTGTCATCTCCTCCTGTATATAGTATATACCTGTATGCCATCTTCTATATATAGCATATACCTGTATGTCATCTCCACCTGTATATAGTACATACTTGTAGGTCATCTCCTCCTGTATATAGTATGTACCTGTATGTCATCTCCTCCTCTATATAGTATATACCTGTGTGTCATCTCTCCTGTATATAGTATATATCTGTGTGTCATCTCCTCCTGTATATAGTATATACTTGTGTGTCATCTCCTCCTGTATTAGACCTCGTTCACACGTTATTTGCTCAGTATTTTTACCTCAGTATTTGTAAGCTAAATTGGCAGCCTGATAAATCCCCAGCCAACAGGAAGCCCTCCCCCTGGCAGTATATATTAGCTCACACATACACATAATAGACAGGTCATGTGACTGACAGCTGCCGTATTTCCTATATGGTACATTTGTTGCTCTTGTAGTTTCTCTGCTTATTAATAAGATTTTTATTTTTGAAGGATAATACCAGATTTGTGTGTGTTTTAGGGCGAGTTTCATGTGTCACGTTGTGTGTGTTGAGTTGCGTGTGGCGACATGCATGTAGCGACTTTTGTGAGAGGAGTTGTGTGGCAACATGCGTGTAGCAACTTTTTGTGTGTCGAGTTGCATGTGACAGGTTAGTGTAGCAAGTTGTGTGCAGCAAGTTTTGTACATGGCAAGTTTTGCGCATGGTGAGTTTTATGTGTGGTGCCTTTTGAGTATGTGCAAGTTTTGTGTGAGGCAACTTTTGCATGTGTTGCAACTTTTGTGCATGTGGCAATTTTTCCGCGTGTGCAAGTTTTGCGTGTGGCGAGTTTTCCATGAGGTGAGTTTTGCACTTGTGGCGAGTTTTGCATGAGCCTAGTTTTTGCATGTGGCGAGTTTTGCGCGTGGCGAGTTTTGAGGGGCGACTTTTGTGTTTCAACTTTTATGTGGCGAGGTTGGTGTATGTGTGGTGAAATGTGTGCTGAGGGTGGTATATGTGTTCAAGCACGTGGTAGTGTGTGGCCCATTTTGTATGTGTGTTCATATCCCCGTGTGTGGTGAGTATCCCATGTCGGGGCCCCACCTTAGCAACTGTACGGTATATACTCTTTGGCGCCATTGCTCTCACTCTTTAAGTCCCCCTTGTTCACATCTGGCAGCTGTCAATTTGCCTCCAACACTTTTCCTTTCACTTTTCCCCATTATGTAGATAGGGGAAAAATAGTTTGGTGAATTGGAAAGCGCGGGGTTAAAATTTCACCTCACAACGTAGCCTATGACGCTCTCAGAGTCCAGACGTGTGACTGTGCAAAATTTTGTTGCTGTAGCTGCGACACCTCCAACACTTTTCCTTTCACTTTTTTCCCCATTATGTAGATAGGGGCAAAATTGTTTGGTGAATTGGAAAGCGCGGGGTTAAAATTTCACCTCACAACGTAGCCTATGACGCTCTCGGGGTCCAGACGTGTGAGTGTGCAAAATTTTGTTGCTGTAGCTGCGACACCTCCAACACTTTTCCTTTCACTTTTTCCCCATTATGTAGATAGGGGCAAAATTGTTTGGTGAATTGGAAAGCGCGGGGTTAAAATTTCACCTCACAACGTAGCCTATGACGCTCTCAGGGTCCAGACGTGTGACTGTGCAAAATTTTGTGGCTGTAGCTGCGACGCCTCCAACACTTTTCCTTTCACTTTTTTCCCCATTATGTAGATAGGGGCAAAATTGTTTGGTGAATTGGAACGCGCGGGGTTAAAATTTCACCTCACAATATAGCCTATGACGCTCTCGGGGTCCAGACGTGTGACTGTGCAAAATTTTGTGGCTGTAGCTGCGACGGTGCAGATGCCAATCCCGGACATACACACATAGACACACACATACACACATTCAGCTTTATATAGTAGACTAGTGCTATGCAGACAAATCTATAATATAACGCTGGGTGCGTCACTCTGTCCAAAGCCTTTAAAGACTGCGCAAGCGCAAGCGCCGGCGCAGTCTGGACCCCACAGAGTGACGCTCCCAGGAGATCGCGGTATGCGTAAACACTGAACGCACACCTCGATCTCCACCGGAGAGGCAGGGACCGTGGACACGCCAGGAGGGTGAGTATTATATTCACCTGTCCCCCGTTCCAGCACTGCGTGCGGCTCCATGTCCCAATCCTCTGCTGTGACGTTCACAGTTCAGAGGGTGCGATGACGCGCTTAATGCGCGCCGGTGCCGCCCTCTGACTGAACAGTCACAGCCAGAGGAGCCGGAACACGGAGCAGACGCAGCGCTGGAACGGGGGACAGGTGAATATTGCAAGTGCTGGGGGGCCTGAGCTAGCGGCGACTCCGGCACCTGACCCCCACAGCGCGCCCATGTCCCCGCCTGCTCAGGCCCCCCAGCACTCGGCGCCCAGCGACGATAGGTGAGTATGGTATTTTTTTTAAATATATATCGCTGCAGCATACGGGGGCATACACACTGGAGCATCTTATGGGGCCATAAACCATAATGGAGCAGTGTACGGGGGCATACACTAAGGAGCATCTTATGGGGGCCATAAACCATAATGGAGCAGTGTACGGGGGGCATACACTATGGAGCATCTTATGGGGGGACATCAACCATAATGGAGCAGTGTATAGGGCATATACTATGGAGCATCTTATGGGGGCCATAAACCATAATGGAGCAGTGTACGGGGGCATATACTATGGAGCATCTTATGGGGGCCATAAACCATAATGGAGCAGTGTACGGGGGCATACAATATGGAGCATCTTATGGGGGCCATAAACCATAATGGAGCAGTGTACGAGGGCATACACTTTGGAGCATCTTATGGGGCCATCAACCATAGTGGAGCAGTGTATGGGGGCATACACTATGGAGCATCTTATGGGGGCTATAAACCTTTATGGAGCACTGTACGGGGCATACACTATGGAGCATCTTATGGGGGCCATCAACCATAATGGAGCAGTGTACGGGGGCATATACTATGGAGCATCTTATGGGGGCCATAAACTATAATGGAGCAGTGTATGGGGGCATACACTATGGAGCATCTTATAGGGGCCATAAACCATAATGGAGCAGTGTACGGGGGCATACACTATGGAGCATCTTATGGGGGCCATAAACCATAATGGAGCAGTGTACGGGGGCATACACTATGGAGCATCTTATGGGGCCATCAACCATAATGGAGCAGCATATGGGGCATACACTATGGAGCATCTTATGGGGGCCATAAACCATAATGGAGCAGTGTACAGGGGCATACACTATGGAGCATCTTATGGGGGTCATAAACCATAATGGAGCAGTGTACGGGGGCATACACTATGGAGCATCTTATGGGGCCATCAACCATAATGGAGCAGCATATGGGGCATACACTATGGAGCATCTTATGGGGGCCATAAACCATAATGGAGCAGTGTACAGGGGCATACACTATGGAATATCTTATGGGGGCCATAAACCTTTATGGAGCCCTGTACGGGGCATACACTATGGAGCATCTATGGGGGCCATCAACCATAATGGAGCAGTGTACGGGGGCATACACTATGGAGCATCTTATGGGGCCATAAACCATAATGGAGCAGTGTACGGGGCATACACTATGGAGCATCTTATGGGGGCCATAAACCATAATGGAGCAGTGTACGGGGGCATACACTATGGAGCATCTTATGGGGCCATCAACCATAATGGAGCAGTGTACGGGGGCATATACTATGGAGCATCTTATGGGGGCCATCAACCATAATGGAGCAGCGTATGGGGCATATGCTATGGAGCATCATATGGGGGCCATAAACCTTTATGGAGCAGTGTATGGGGCATATGGATGGGAGAAACAAATGAAAGAATGGTGGCGCAGGATGGGAGCAGCACATGACAGAATAGGGCAGCACATGACAGAACGGGGGTGCAGGATGGATGCAACACATGACAGGATGGGGGCGCAGGATGGGTGCAGCACATGGCAGGATGGGGACACAGGATGGGAGCAGCACACACCCGGATGGAGACCATATACCAATATAAATGCTCGCCACCCGGGCGTAGAATGGGTTCAATAGCTAGTAGTACTATAATAGTGCAAGGAAATGATACCACAAAGGTAACACATAGAAACAGGGACATTGCTAGACACTTAGATGAAGGGCCAAAGCCTGGATCATAAGGGTTACTGCCATGAATTTCAAGTTACCAGTTAAAATTAATTAAATAAACTTCATCTATAGCAGGGGTCCAAAACACATGGCCCCTAGGCACTGTAGACCCCTTGGCGATCCCTGACTGGTCCAGGGGGCACCGACTGCAGTGTTTTATATCAGCTAAACTGCTGTTCCCAGCAGTAGAGGGTATTACTGTGTGTGGGTATTAATATGTGTGTGGAGTATTTACTGTTTGGGGGTATTTACTGTGTGTGGGGGCATTACTATGTGTGTGGGTATTTACTGTGTGGGGCAATTTTGTGTGTGTGTGGGTATTACTGTGTGTGGGTATTTACTGTGTGTATTTACTGTGTGAGGGATATTTACTGTGTGTATGATGGTATTTACTGTCATAAGGAAGGTATTTACTGTGGGGGGTATTTACTGCCGTGTGGAGGTATTTATTGTGTTCAGGAGGTATTTACTCTGTGGAGGTATTTACTGTGTGTGTGTGGAAGGGAGGTATTTACTGCCTGGGGGTAATTACTGTGTGTAGGGGAGATTTACTGTAAAGCTATGTGCATACGTTCAGGATTTCTCGCAGAAAATTCCTGAGAAAAACCGGACAAAATTGTTTGGTGAATTGGAAAGCGCGGGGTTAAAATTTCACCTCACAACGTAGCCTATGACGCTCTCAGGGTCCAGACGTGTGACTGTGCAAAATTTTGTGGCTGTAGCTGCGACGCCTCCAACACTTTTCCTTTCACTTTTTCCCCATTATGTAGATAGGGGCAAAATTGTTTGGTGAATTGGAACGCGCGGGGTTAAAATTTCACCTCACAACATAGCCTATGACGCTCTCGGGGTCCAGAAGTGTGACTGTGCAAAATCTTGTGGCTGTAGCTGCGACGGTGCAGATGCTAATCCCGGACATACACACATACATACATACATACACAAATACACACATTCAGCTTTATATATATACTAGCTGAAGAGCCCGGCGTTGCCTGGGCATAGTAAATATCTGTGGTTAGTAGTGTTGAGCGATACCGTCCGATACTTGAAAGTATCGGTATCGGATAGTATCGGCCGATACCCGAAAAATATCGGATATCGCCGATACCGATATCCGATACCAATACAAGTCAATGGGACATCAAGTATCGGAAGGTATTCTCATGGTTCCCAGGGTCTGAAGGAGAGGAAACTCTCCTTCAGGCCCTGGGATCCATAGGGATGTGTAAAATAAAGAATTAAAATAAAAAATATTGATATATTTACCTCTCCGGCGGCCCCTGAACTCAGCGCGGGTAACCGGCAGGCTTCTTTGTTCAAAATCAGCGCTTTTAGGACCTGAGAATCACGTCCCGGCTTCTGATTGGTCGCGGGCCGCCCATGTGACCGCCACGCGACCAATCACAAGCCGGGACGTCACCGCAAGCTATTAACGCGCTCATTTTTAAAAATGAGCGCGTTAATGGCTTTCAAAGACGTAGCGGGTTGTGATTGGTCGCGGCCACGCGACCAATCACAAGCCGCTACGTCTTTGAAAGCCATTAACGCGCTCATTTTTAAAAATGAGCGCGTTAATAGCTTGCGGTGACGTCGCGGCTTGTGATTGGTCGCGTGGCCGCGACCAATCACAAGCCGCTACGTCTTTGAAAGTCATTAACGCGCTCATTTTTCAAAAATGAGCGCGCTAATAGCTTGCGGTGACGTCGCGGCTTGTGATTGGTCGCGTGGCGGTCACATGGGCGGCCCGCGACCAATCAGAAGCCGGGACGTGATTCTCAGGTCCTAAAAGCGCTGATTTTGAACAACGAAGCCTGCCAGTTACCCGCGGACTCACCAGGGGCCGCCGGAGAGGTAAATATATCAATATTTTTTATTTTAATTCTTTATTTTACACATCTCTATATATCCGATACCGATACCCGATACCACAAAAGTATCGGATCTCGGTATCGGAATTCCGATACCGCAAGTATCGGCCGATACCCGATACTTGCGGTATCGGAATGCTCAACACTAGTGGTTAGTTATAGCACCTCACTTGTCTTATTTTCCTTTCACGCCTCTCATTTTCCCAATCACATCTTTCATTTTCTCCCTCACTCCTCTCATTCCCCCCTAACACTTGTCATTTCGACCTCACATCTGTCATTTTCCGATCATTCCACTGTTTTCCCTCACTCCTCATTTTGCACTCACACCTTTTCATTTTCACCTCACACCTCTCATTTTCACCTCAGTATGTAAATGTTTGTCATCTCCCTTATATATAGTATACACCTGTATGTCATCTCCTGTATAAAATATATACCTGTATGTCATCTCCCCTGTATATAGTATATACCTGTATGTCATCTCCTTCTATATATAGTATATAACTGTGTGTCATCTCCTCATGCATATAGTATATACCTGTAGGTCATCTGCTCCTGTTTATAGTATATACCTGTGTGTCATCTCCTCCTGTATATAGTATATACCTGTAGGTCATCTGCTCCTGTATATAGTATATACATGTGTGTCATCTCCTCCTGTATATAGTATATACTTGTAGGTCATCTGCTCCTGTATATAGTATATACCTGTATGTCATCTCCACTGTATATAGTATATACCTGTATGTCATCTCCTCCTGTATATAGTATGTACCTGTATGTCATCTCCTCCTCTATATAGTATATACCTGTGTATCATCTCTCCTGTATATAGTATATACTTGTGTGTCATCTCCTCCTGTATTAGAACGCATTCACACGTTATTTGGTCAGTATTTTTACCTCAGTATTTGTAAGCTAAATTGGCAGCCTGATAAATCCCCAGCCAACAGGAAGCCCTCCCCCTGGCAGTATATATTAGCTCACACATACACATAATAGACAGGTCATGTGACTGACAGCTGCCGTATTTCCTATATGGTACATTTGTTGCTTTTGTAGTTTGTCTGCTTATTAATCAGATTTTTATTTTTGAAGGATAATACCAGACTTGTGTGTGTTTTAGGGCGAGTTTCGTTTGTCAAGTTGTGTGTGTTGAGTTGCGTGTGGCGACATGCATGTAGCGACTTTTGTGAAATGAGTTTTGTGTGGCAACATGCATGTAGCAACTTTTTGTGTGTCAAGTTGCATGTGACAGGTTAGTCAGGCAAGTTGTGTGCAGCAAGTTTTGGGCATGGTGAGTTTTGCGCGTGGCGAGTTTTATGTGTGGTGCCTTTTGAGTATGTGCAAGTTTTGTGTGAGGCAACTTTTGCATGTGTTGCAACTTTTGTGCATGTGACAATTTTTCCACGTGTGCAAATTTTGCGTGTGGCGAGTTTTCCATTAGGTGAGTTTTGCACTTGTGGCGAGTTTTGCGTGAGCCTAGTTTTTGCATGTGGTGAGTTTTGCGCGTGGCGAGTTTTGAGCGGCGACTTTTGTGTTTCGACTTTTATGTGGCGAGGTTGGTGTATGTGTGGTGAAATGTGTGCTGAGAGTGGTATATGTGTTCAAGCACGTGGTAGTGTGTGGCACATTTTGTGTGTGTGTTCATATCCCCGTGTGTGGTGAGTATTCCATGTCGGGGCCCCACCTTAGCAACTGTACGGTATATACTCTTTGGCGCCATAGCTCTCATTCTTTAAGTCCCCCTTGTTCACATCTGGCAGCTATCAATTTACCTCCAACACTTTTCCTTTCACTTTTCCCCATTATGTAGATAGGGGAAAAATAGTTTGGTGAATTGGAAAGCGCGGAGCTAAAATTTCACCTCACAACATAGCCTATGACGCTCTCAGGGTCCAGACGTGTGACTGTGCAAAATTTTGTTTCTGTACCTGCGACGCCTCCAACACTTTTCCTTTCACTTTTTTCCCCATTATGTAGATAGGGGCAAAATTGTTTGGTGAATTGGAAAGCGCGGGGTTAAAATTTCACCTCACAACTTAGCCTATGACGCTCTCAGGGTCCAGACGTGTGACTGTGCAAAATTTTGTTGCTGTAGCTGCGACGCTTCCAACACTTTTCCTTTCACTTTTTTCCCCATTATGTAGATAGGGGCAAAATTGTTTGGTGAATTGGAATGCGCGGGGTTAAAATTTCACCTCACAATATAGCCTATGATGCTCTCGGGGTCCAGACGTGTGACTGTGCAAAATTTTGTGGCTGTAGCTGCGACGGTGCAGATGCCAATCCCGGACATACACACATACACACACACACACATTCACATTCAGCTTTATATAGTAGACTAGCTGAAGAGCCCGGCGTTGCCTGGGCATAGTAAATATCTGTGGTTAGTTATAGCACGCCACTTCTCTTATTTTCCCATCACGCCTCTCATTTTCCCTCTCACATCTTTCATTTTCCCCCTCACATCTCTCATTTTCTCCCTCACACCTCTCATTTTCTCCCTCACTCCTCTTATTCCCCCCTAACACTTGTCATTTCGACCTCGCATCTGTCATTTTCCGATCACTCCACTATTTTCCCTCACTCCTCTCATTTTGCACTCACACCTTTTCATTTTCACCTCACACCTCTCATTTTCACCTCAGTATATACATGTTTGTCATCTCCCTTATATATAGTATACACCTGTATGTCATCTCCTGTATATAGTATATACCTGTATGTCATATCCCCTGTATATAGTATATACCTGCTGTGTGTCATCTCCCCTGTATATAGTATATACCTGTATGTCATCTCCTCCTATATATAGTATATACCTGTATGTCATCTCCTCCTATATATAGTATATACCTGTATGTCATCTCCTCCTATATATAGTATATACCTGTCTCATCTCCTCCTATATATAGTATATACCTGTATGTCATCTCCTCCTATATATAGTATATACCTGTATGTCATCTCCTCCTGTATATAGTATATACCTGTGTGTCATCTTCTATATATAGCAAATACTTGTATGTCATCTCCTCCTGTATATAGTATATACCTGTAGGTAATCTGCTCCTGAATATAGTATATACCTGTGTGTCATCTCCTCCTGTATATAGTATATACCTGTATGTCATTTCCTCCTGTATATAGTATGTACCTATATGTCATCTCCTCCTCTATATAGTATATACCTGTGTGTCATCTATCCTGTATATAGTATATATCTGTGTGTCATCTCCCCTGTATATAGCATATACCTGTGTGATAAGATAAATTGGCAGCCTGATAAATCCTCAGCCAACAGGAAGCCCACCCCCTGGCAGTATATATTAGCTCACACATACACATAATAGACAGGTCATGTGACTGACAGCTGCTGTATTTCCTATATGGTACATTTGTTGCTCTTGTAGTTTGTCTGCTTATTAATCAGATTTTTATTTTTGAAGGCTAATAACAGACTTGTGTGTGTTTTAGGGCGAGTTTCGTTTGTCAAGTTGTGTGTGTTGAGTTGTGTGTGGCGACATGCATGTAGCGACTTTTGTGAGATGAGTTTTGTGTGGCAACATGCGTGTAGCAACTTTTTGTGTGTCGAGTTGCATGTGACAGGTTAGTGTAGCAAGCTGTGTGCAGCAAGTTTTGCACATGGCGAGTTTTGCGCGTGGTGAGTTTTATGTCTGGTGCCTTTTGAGTATGTGCATGTTTTGTGTGAGGCAATTTTTGCATGTGTTGCAAATTTTGTGCATGTGGCAATTTTTCCGCGTGTGCAAGTTTTGCATGTGGCGAGTTTTCCATGAGGGGAGTTTTGCACTTGTGGCGAGTTTTGCGTGAGCCTAGTTTTTGCATGTGGTGAGTTTTGCGCGTGGCGAGTTTCGAGCGGCGACTTTTGTGTTTCGACTTTTATGTGGCGAGGTTGGTGTATGTGTGGTGAAATGTGTGCTGAGAGTGGTATATGTGTTCAAGCACGTGGTAGTGTGTGGCGCATTTTGTGTGTGTGTTCATATCCCCGTGTGTGGTGAGTATCTCATGTCGGGGCCCCACCTTAGCAACTGTACGGTGTATACTCTTTTGCGCCATCGCTCTCATTCTTTAAGTCCCCCTTGTTCACATCTGGCAGCTGTCAATTTGCCTCCAACAGTTTTCCTTTCACTTTTTTCCCCATTATGTAGATAGGGGCAAAATTGTTTGGTGAATTGGAAAGCGCGGGGTTAAAATTTCACCTCACAACGTAGCCTATGACGCTCTCAGGGTCCAGACGTGTGACTGTACAAAATTTTGTTGCTGTAGCTGCGACGCTTTCAACACTTTTCTTTTCACTTTTTTCCCCATTATGTAGATAGGGGCAAAATTGTTTGGTGAATTGGAACGCGCGGGGTTAAAATTTTGCCTCACAACATAGCTTATGGCGTCTCGGGGTCCAGACGTGTGACTGTGCAAAATTTTGTGGCTGTAGCCGCGACGGTGCAGATGCCAATCCCGGACATACACACATACACACACACACACACATTCAGCTTTATATAGTAGATTTCAGGGCCGTTGCAATGATCGCGAATTTTACTCCTGCAATACTTGTGCTCTGGTGCCATTTATTGGTTTCCCACATTTTCTAACTTTTATATTTTTCATATTGTACTTCACAATAAAGCTTTACCTTTTTATTTTTGGGTCTTCTTTGTATAAAATGTATTTATAGGTTATTCTAAGTTTATACTGCCTAAGCAATAGACATTTTTAGAAAATCTGCCATATTGTATTGGCTTTTCAATTAGTAGTAAGGTTAGGTTAGTATAGCTTTTTATTACATTTAATAAAGGCTTTAATTAGATCTAATTACATTTATTCAGAGCTAATTAGATGAGCTAGGTTCATTCTCTAATTACTTTATATATCTTTTTCATATATATATATCAATATATATCAATATATATATATATATATATATATATATATATATATATATATATATATATATATAGTACATATATAATATATATATTTCATTCCCTATTTTCCTTATTGTTACGTTTAGGCATATGAATTTTTTGTTGTTTTTTTTTAATCCAAATAATATTTTGCAGCTTTAATTATACCTAATTAGAGGTAGTTAGATCTTTTGTAGGATGTTTATATATTATACAGTATAATGATTAATTTATTAATTATTACAGTATATAGTTATTCAAATTGTGAGAGCAGGATTTATATTTATCTATAATGATAATGAATTCATCTTAGTTTCTTTCTACATGTATTCCTAGCTTTCCAAGATGGAGTTCATGATCAGAATGCGTTTGTGTAACAAACTTAGAAAAAACATAGGAAAATCAGAGAAACGAAACCTAGAGGCTAGTACGACGCCTAGACCACAAGCTGTGTGTTAAAGTAGCCAATTAGAAGTATATATGCTAATGCCAGCACATATTTAGAGATAAGATGAGCCAATTATATTGTTACAATGCATGAATAGTAATAACTAGTGTTGAGCATTCCGATACCGCAAGTATCGGGTATCGGCCGATATTTGCGGTATCGGAATTCCGATACCGAATTCCGATACTTCCCGCGTATCGGATACCGAAATCGGAAGTTCCCAGAATTCAAACTGAACGCAGCAGCCAATGAGGAATGATTGGAAGTGTGGGCACATCCTGTTTAGCATGGTGGGCATGTAAGTACTGGCAAGGCTGTGATTGGCTGCTGAAATGATGTCACTCTGCACTATAAAAAACGCTGCCGCCATTTTGCGCTCACTCTGCTGTGATTTCAGTTAGGGACAGGATGCTGTGTTCTAACTGAGGGCCAGATGAGATAGCTAATTGCTTTATTTTCCTTTCCAAAGGCTAATTTAGCAAAACGCTGTGCGTTCTTCACTGTTCACCTTGCTCTTGCCTTGCAGCGCTGTTTTAACAGCGTTCTGCAAGGTCTCTGTGTGTGTGTGTGTGTGTGTGCAGCCATATACCCGGTTGTATTCAGCTCAGGGGGGGTTCACACTGCCTCACACAGTTGTCCTTTTTTGCTCATAGTGCAGCCTGCTGCACATTTTTTCTCAAATTTCCTATTAGTGTTTTTCCACCCGTCTCCAGCTAAATTGTGGAAAAACACTACATAAGATAACCTAGAGGGGTTTTTTTGGGCCTTGCAGCGCCGTTTACGGCTGTCTGCACGGTCTCCGTGTGAGCCCAGCTCGCCCTGTAGTCTGTGAGCTCCCAAGACTTGCAGTGCCTGGTCCTTTTTTGACACAGTTGCAGATGACATTTGTTTTGTCAAATGCAAGCTGTGTCATCAGAAAGTAAAAAGAGGGAAAAATGTCAGCAACCTCAATACCACAAATATGTGGAAACATGTGCGGACCAGGCACGCGGTGGAGTTACAGAAACAGACTGAAGATGTAGGCCAACCAACAGCGGCGGCTACCACCTCTTTAGCTCGTGTTGCCTCTTCCTCCAGCTCACGCACAGCTGGTTTGGCTTCCTCCCAGGATCGCCATGGAAGAACCTCTGGCACTGTTGTCCAGAGACCTTGTGTAATTCCACCCACAGCACCACCTTCCCAGTCATCCTCCCACTCCCAGTCTACTCTACAGCCATCGGTAGTACAGGCATGGGAGAAAAGGCGGGCATTCTCGGCCAACCACCCCCGAGCACAGGCTCTGAATGCAGGCATTGCCAAACTGTTGTCCCTGGAAATGCTCTCGTTCAGGCTGGTGGAGACTGACAGCTTCCGTGACTTGATGGCATTGGCAGTCCCACAGTACAAGGTGCCCAGCCGCTTTTACTTCAGCAGGCAAGCTGTCCCTGCCCTGCACAGGCATGTTGAGGGAAACATAAAACATGCGCTACTGAACGCCGTCAGTAGCAAGGTCCACCTCACCACCGATGCGTGGACCAGTCAGCATGGACAGGGGCGATACGTTTCCCTCACTGCCCATTGGGTTAATATTGTTGAGCCAGGTACAGATCGTGCGAGTGGCGCAGGACGTGTCCTGCCCACTCCAAGGATTGCAGGAATCCAGTCTGTACGCATTGACTCCTCCTCTTACACAAGTTCCTCAGAATCAACTCTGCAGGAGCCGTCACAGTCCACCTCCACATGGAGCCGTGAACGTTTACCTATGACCGACATGAGCACAGCCGTGGCAAAATGTCAGCAGGCCGTCTTGAAACTTGTTTCATTGGGGAATCGAAGCCACACAGCGCAGGAGCTCTGGAATGCCATAAAGCAGGAGAGCGATGTGTGGTTACTGCCAGCGAATCTACAGCCAGGCATGGTAGTGTGTGACAATGGCCGAAATCTGGTGGCAGCTTTGGCCCTTGGCAACCTCACTCACATCCCATGTCTGGCACATGTGCTCAATTTGGTTGTGCAGAGTTTTCTGAGGGACTATCCGGATCTTGATGCCCTGCTGCACTAGGTCCGCCTAGAGTGTGCTCACTTGCGGCGTTCCAGCTTGGCCAGATCCCGCATTGCTGCTCTGCAGCGCCGATTCCGCCTTCCGGAACAACGCATCATATGTGACCTACCTACCCGGTGGAATTCCACGTTACATATGTTGGAGCGGTTGTGTGAGCAGCAGCAAGCAGTTATGGAGTACCAGCTGCATCAGGCGCAAAGAAGTCGCAGTCAGCACCGATCAGACTTCACAACCACAGAGTGGGCCACTATGAAGGACGTCTGCCAGGTTTTGCGTCCTTTTGATTATTCCACGCGGATGGCAAGTGCAGATGATGCACTAGTCAGCATGACTGTCCCCCTTATCTGCCTGCTTCAGCAAACTTTGCAAGGGTTAAGGGATGATGTTGTGGAAGAGGTGGAGGATGAGGAGTCACCTTTTCCATCAGCTTCTGGAGAGTCAGCGCCACGTGGTTCCTCACAAAGGGGTACGCAGGGGCCAATTTGTGAGGAGGATGAGGAGGAGTCAATGGAGGAGGAAGAGCTCCATCCAGAGGAGGGAGCGACACAATTGTCCAGTGGTCAGTGTGTACAGCGAGGGTGGGGTGATGACGAGCGGGCAGAGATCATGTCTCAAGCAGGGGACAGCGTTTCTGGGCCAGTTGGCACTCTGCAGCACATGGTGGATTTCATGCTGCAGTGCCTGAGAAACGACCGCCGCATCGACCACATTCTCAACATGCCTGATTATTGGGTGTTCACCCTCCTCGATCCTCGCTACCGGGACAACGTCCAAAACCTCATCCCAGCGTTGACCCGGGAGCGTAAACTGCGGGAGTACCACGACACACTGGTGAATTCCATCATCTTCTCCTGTCCAACTGAGAGGAGTGCTGCTAGTGCTTTACAAAGCAGCTCAGTGCGTCGAGGCAGTGGGGGAGGCTCTGCCCAAAGAGGGAGCAGAAGCAGTGCCTCTGCCCAAGGCAAGCCCAGTATGGCACAACTCTGGCACACTCTTGTGTGCCCGCCCCAAATGTCTACACCATCACTGGCGGCTCCAGTCAGCAGGAGGCAACGGTTCCGTCAGATGGTGACAGACTACATGGCTTGCCCTCTTACTGTACTCCCAGACGGCTCTTCCCCGTTCAAGTTTTGGGTCTCTAAGCTGGATACATGGCCAGAGCTAAGCCAGTATGCATTGGAGGTGCTGGCTTGCCCTGCGGCTAGTGTCTTATCGGAACGTGTCTTTAGTGCCGCAGGTGGTGTACTAACAGACCGTCGCATGCGACTGCCCTCCGATAACGTTGACCGGCCTACTTTCCTGAAAATGAACCAGGCCTGGATCTCGCAGGAATTTGCCACTCCTCTGCCTGATTAAGTAATTGGGTGTCATCCAGGTCTCCTGCTGTGTTCATCTTTCTACCACCTGAACTGCTATTCCTGGGCTCCAACACCGCCAGTTGCGGCTCAGAAGTGCAGGCTGCACAGTAAAAACATACGACCCAGTGTTATTGGGTTTCAGTAACGTCAGCTGATCCCCAGCTGTGTAGCCGGCAATGTGTCCTGCGACCGCCACGCTGGCACAACAACCTAAATATAAGGGAACCTGTCCCCCCCCCCCACCGTCATTTGTTACTGAAAGAGCCATCTTGTGCAGCAGTAATGCTGCACAAGGAAAAGGTAGCTCTTTTGGTTTAGCTCCTTGCACACGCAGAACTTAACACTTATAAAATGTGTTCACTGATACCGTTATACCGTCCCGGAGCTGGGACTTTCCTTCGTAATGTGACGCAGCACAGCCGTCATTCCTACCCCCTTGGTGCCATGCGCTGCCTCCTCAGCGTTGTTTTAAGCTGTCACGGAGCCTGCGCTGTTCTGTTATCCCTTGGGCATGCCCTATTTGCGCTGCCTGTCTTCTCAAATAATTTGGTGTCAGGCTGGCTGCGCCTGTGCGGCCGCACTGCCCGAGATCCCGCCTCGCAGTGTCTTCTGATTGAATCACACTGCGGGCCTGGGATCCATGGGCATACGCAGTGCATATCTTCCCCTCGGGCTCTCGCTCATTTCCGTCTGCCTTCTTTAGACTGTGCGCCGTCAGCTGATCCCTAATAGCATGCCACGGCCGTGACACCGCACAGTCTGAAGAAGAGGGAAGGAGGGGAGTGAGAGTCAAGTATATGCACTGTGCATGCCCATGGATCCAAGGCCCGCAGTGGGATTACGTTAGCTGAGACTGCGAGGTGGGATCTGGAGCAGCGTGGACGCACAGGCACTGACAGCCTGACACCAAATTATGTCAGAAGACAGGCAGCGCTAATTGGGCATGGCCAAGGGCTAACAGAACAGCGCAGGCTCCGTGACAGCTTAAAACAACGCTGAGGAGGCAGCGCACGGCACCAAGGGGATAGGAATGACAGCTGTGCTGTGTCCCATTACGAAGGAAATTCGCACCTCCGGGACGGTTGAACGGTATAAGGGGACACATTTTTAGTGTTTACTTCAGTGTTTGCAAGGAGCATAATTAAAAGAGCAACCTTTTCCTTTTGCATCCTTAGTGCTGCACAAGATGGCTCTTTCAGCTACAAACGTCTTGGGAAGGGGGTTAAAGGTTTCCTTTCAATTTGCTCCAATCAGGCTTCGGCCTACACTCTGTTCCTCTGCTCCTCCTGCTGACCCTGGGCTCTAACACCGCCAGTTGGTGCCTGGAAGTGCTGTGTGCACAGTTAACAGTCGCTCCTCTGTTATTGGGGTTCAGTAACGTCAGCTGATCCCCAGCTGTGTATCCGGCAACGTGTCATGCGACCGCCACGCTGGCACAACTAAAATGTAAGGGGACCTGTCCCCCCCCCCTAGGCGTTTGTTACTGAAAGAGCCACCATGTGCAGCACTAATACTGCACAAGGGAAAGGTCGCTCTTGAAATTATGCTCCTTGCAAACGCTGAAATACACACTCATGTAATGTGTCCCCTCACACCGTCCAACCGTCCCGGAGGTGGGACTTTCCTTTGTAATGTGACGCAGCACAGCCGTCATTGCTACCCCCTTGCCACCGTGCGCTGGCTCCTTAGCGTTGTTTGATTCCGTCATGGACCCTGCGCTGTTATGTTATCCCTTGGCCATGCACAGTTTGCGCTGCCCGTCCTCTGACATCATTTTTTGTCGTCCTGGCTGCGCCTGTGCGTCCACGCTGCCCGAAATCCCACCTCGCAGTGTCGTCTAATGTGATCCCACAGTGGACCTGGTATCCATGGCCATGCGCAGTGCATATATTAGCCTCTCACTCCCCTTCTTCACGCTTCTTTAGACTAGGCGGCGTCAGCTGATCCCTAATAGCATGCCACGGCCGTGACGCCGCACAGTCTGAAGAAGCAGGAAGGAGGTGAGTGAGAGGCGATGATATGCACTGCGCATGCCCATGGATCCCTGGCCCGCAGTGGGACTACATTAGATGACACTGCAAGGTTGGATCTCGGGCAGCTTGGACGCACAGGCACTGCCAGCCTGACACCTACATGATGTCAGAAGATGGGCACCGCTAACTGTGCATGGCCAAGGGATAACATTACAGCGCGGGCTCCGTGACAGAACCAAACAACGTTGAGGAGGTGGCGCACGGCACCAAGGGGGTTGGAATGACGGCTTTGCTGTGTCACATTACAAAGGAAAGTCCCACTTCCGGGACGGTTTGACAGTGTGAGGGGACACATTATATGAGTGTGTACTTCAGCGTTTGCAAGGAGCATAATTTTCAGAGCCACCATTTTCCATGTGCAGTATTACTGCTGTACAAGATGGCTCTTTCAGCAACAAATGCCTGGGGGGGGGGGTTAAAGGTTCCCTTTCAACTTGCTCCACTGCAGGCTTCGGCCTACACTCTGCTCCTCTTTGATTCCCTGGGTTTCAACACTGTCAGTTGCCACCTGGAAGTGTTGTCTACACAGAAAAAACACTAGCTGATGTGTCAATGGGGTTCAGCACCGCCAGCTGTTCCCCTGCTGTGTATCCTGCATCGTGTCCAGCACAAGCCACGCTGGCACAACTGACCAAAAGCTGCCACCAGTGCTGCCTTCGGCCTACACTCTGCTCCTCTCCTCCTCCTGCTGACCCTGGGCTCTAACAACGCTAGTTTTTGCCCGGAATTGCTAGCTGCACAGAGAAAAACACCAGCCAATGTGTTAGTGGGGTTCAGCACCGCCAGCTGTTCCCCTGCTGTGTAGCCGGCAACGTGACCTGCAAACGCCACGCAGGCACATGAACTGAAATTCAAGTGAGCCTGCCCCCCACCCCCAGTTGTTTCTATGTATAACAGCCACCTTGTACAGCAGTACTGCTGCATTTGTACAAGGTGGCTGACTTTTTCTCCTTGCCCACGTGGAACTCAACACGTACAAAATGTGTCTCATTAGAGACCATTACAATGTCCCTGAGGGGTGACTTAACTTTTTAATGACACGCAGCACCCACATTGTTAGTGCTGCCCGTCTTCAGACATCATTGGTTGGCTGGCTGTGCCTGTGCGTCCGCCCTGCCCGACACAACGCCCCTCGTTGTCTCATATATTTTGACTGCGAGGGTGTGATTGATGGGCACGAGCAGTGCATATGTTCGCCTGTCTTCACTCCCCTCCTTCCGCCTTCTTCAGACTGTGCGGCCTCATGGCCGTGGCAGGCAATAAGGGATCAGCTGAGGCCGCCCAGTCTGAAGCAGGTGTAAGGACATGTGTGAGCGGTGAACATATTTACTGCACAAGGCCACGAATCCCAGCACCGCAGTGTGACTTTATGGAAAGGCACTGTGGGTCTGGGATTTATGGCCATCGTTAACCGCACCGGCCAACATGAAATGAGGTCATAAGACGGCCTGCACTAACAGGGTATTGCCAAGGGATAACACAAGAGCGCACTCTCCTGTACTGCAAATAACAACAGTAAAGAGTCTGCGCCCAGCACCTAGGTGTAAATTTTGACACCTGTGCTGCGTCTTCTTCAAAAGAAAAGTCACGCCTCCACTACTGTTTGACAGTATAATGGGCTAAATAGTGTACGTGTTTTATTCAGCATGTGCAAGGAGCAAAATGAAGAGAGCAGCCTTTTACTTGTGCAGCATTAATGCTGCACAAGGTGTGGCTCTTGTACCTTGCAACACCTGAGGGAGGGTTAAAGGTTACCTTTGAAATTGGTTCAACTAGGCTTCGGCCTACACTTTGCTCCTCTCCTCCTCCTGCTGACCCTGGGCTCTAACACCGCTAGTTTTTGCCCTGAAGTGCTAGCTGTACAGAGAAAAACACCAGCCAATGTGTTAGTGGGGTTCAGCACCTCTAGCTGTTCCCCTGCTGTGTAGCCGGCATCGTGTCCAGCACAAGCCACGCTGGCACAACCAACCAAAAGCTGCCACCAGTGGAGGCTTCGGCCTACACTCTGCTCCTCTCCTCCTCCTGCTGACCCTGGGCTCATAACACCGCCAGTTTTAGCCCGGACGTGCTAGCTGCACAGAGAAAATCACCAGCCAATGTGTTAGTGGGGTTCAGCACCGCCAGCTGTTCCCCTGCTGTGTAGCCGGCATCATGTCCAGCACAAGCCACGCTGGCACAACCAACCAAAAGCTGCCACCAGTGGAGGCTTCGGCCTACACTCTGCTCCTCTCCTCCTCCTGCTGACCCTGGGCTCTAACACCGCTAGTTTTTGCCCGGAATTGCTAGCTGCACAGAGAAAAACACCAGCCAATGTGTTAGTGGGGTTCAGCACCGCCAGCTGTTCCCCTGCTGTGTAGCTTGCAACGTGACCTGCAAACGCCACGCAGGCACATGAACTGAAATTGAAGGGAGCTTGCCCCCCACCCCCAGGTGTTTCTATGTATAATAGCCACCTTGTACAGCAGTACTGCTGCATTTGTATAAGGTGGCTGACTTTTTCTCCTTGCCCACGTGGAACTCAACACGTACAAAATGTGTCTCATTGAGACCATTCAACTGTCCCTGAGGTGTGACTTTCCTTTCTAATGATACGCAGCACCACCCTTGGTAGCGCTGCCCGTCTTCTGACATCATTGGTTGGCTGCCTGTGCCTGTGCGTCCGCCCTGCCCAACACAACGCCCCTCGTTGTCTCATATTTTGGCTGCGAGGGTGTTATTGATGGGCATGTGCAGTGCATATGTTCGCCTGTCTTAACTCATCTCCTTCCGCCTTCTTCAGACTGTGCGGCCTCATGACCGCGGCATGCGATAAGGGATCAGATGAGGCCGCCCAGTCTGAAGCAGGTGTAAGGACATGTGTGAGCGGCAAACATATTAACTGCACAAGGGCACGAATCCCAGCCACGCAGTGTGATTTTTTCCAAACACACTGTGGGTCTGGGATTCATGTCCACCGCTAACCGCATCGGCCAACATGAAATGAGGTCAGAAGACAGGAAGCGCTCACAGCGCATGGCCAAGGGATAACAAGAGCGCAGACTCCTGTACAGCAAATAACGCTCAAGAAGCTGCGCCCATGCACCAAGGTGTTATTTTCGACACCTGGGCTGCTTTTCTTTAAAAAGACAAGTCACGCCTCCACTACTGTTTTACAGTAGAATGGGCTAAATAGTGTACGTGTTTTATTCAGCGTGTGCAAGGAGAATAATTAAGAGAGCAACCTTTTACTTGTGCAGCATTAATGCTGCACGAGGTGTGGCTCTTGTACCTTGCAACACCTGATGGGGGTTAAAGGTTACCTTTGAAATTGGTTCAACTAGGCTTCGGCCTACACTCTGCTCCTCTCCTCCTCCTGCTGACCCTGGGCTCTAACACCGCCAGTTTTTGCCCGGACGTGCTAGCTGCACAGAGAAAAACACCAGCCAATGTGTTAGTGGGGTTCAGCACCGCCACCTGTTCCCCAGCTGTGTAGCCGGCAACGTGACCTGCAAATGCCACGCAGGCACAGCAGAATAAAAGCTGCCACCAGTGCAGGCTTCGGCCTACACTCTGCTCCTCTCCTCCTCCTGCTGACCCTGGGCTCATAACACCGCCAGTTTTAGCCCGGACGTGCTAGCTGCACAGAGAAAATCACCAGCCAATGTGTTAGTGGGGTTCAGCACCGCCAGCTGTTCCCCAACTGTGTAGCCGGCAACGTGACCTGCAAACGCCACGCAGGCACAGCAGAACAAAAGCTGCCACTAGTGCAGGCTTCGGCCTACACTCTGCTCCTCTCCTCCTCCTGCTGACCCTGGGCTCATAACACCGCCAGTTTTAGCCTGGATGTGCTAGCTGCACAGAGAAAAACACCAGCCAATGTGTCAGTGGGGTTCAGCACCGCCAGCTGTTCCCCAGCTGTGTAGCTGGCAACGTGACCTGCAAACGCCATGTAGGCACATGAACTGAAATTGAAGGGAGCCTGCCCCCCACCCCCAGGTGTTTCTATGTATAACAGCCACCTTGTTCAGCAGTACTGCTGCATTTGTACAAGGTGGCTGAGTTTTTCTCCTTGCCCACGTGGAACTCAACACGTACAAAATGTGTCTCATTGAGACCATTCCACTGTCCCTGAGGTGTGACTTTCCTTTCTAATGATACGCAGCACCCCCCTTGGTAGCGCTTCCCGTCTTTTGACATCATGGTTAGCTGGCTGCGCCTGTGCATCCGCCCTGCGTGAAACAACGCCCCTCGTTGTCTTATTTATTTTGTCAGCGAGGGTGTGGTTTATGGGCACGAGCAGTGCATATGTTCGCCTGTCGTCACTCATCTCCTTCCGCCTTCTTCAGACTGTGCGGCCTCATGGCCGCGGCATGCGAAAAGGGATCAGCAGAGGCCGCCCAGTCTGAAGCAGGTGTAAGGACGTGTGTGAGCGTCGAAAATATTTACTGCTCAAGGCCACGAATCCCAGCACCGCAGTGTGACTATATGAAAAGGCACTGTGGGTCTGGGATTTATGGCCATCGTTAACCGCAGCGGCCAACATGAAATGAGGTCATAAGACGGGCAGCGCTAACAGGGCATTGCCAAGGGATAACACAAGAGCGCAGACTCCTGTACAGCAAAAAACAACGCTCAGGAAAGCTGCGCCAAGCACAAAGGCGTTATTTGGGACACCTATGCTGCGTCTCTTTAAAAATACAAGTCACGCCTCAACTACAGTTTGACTGTAGAATGGGCTAAATTGTGTACGTGTTGCATTCAGCGTGTGCAAGTAGAATAATTAATAGAGCAACCTTTTACTTGTGCAGCATTAATGCTGCACAAGGTGTGGCTCTTGTACTTTGTAACACCTGAGGGGGGGATAAAGGTTACCTTTGAAATTGGTTCAACTAGGCTTCGGCCTACACTCTGCTCCTCTCCTCCTCCTGCTGCCCCTGGGCTATAACACCGCTAGTTTTTGCCCGGAAGTGCTAGCTGCACAGAGAAAAACACCAGCGAATGTGTTAGTGGGGTTCAGCACCGCCTGCTGTTCCCCCACTGTGTAGCCGGCAAAGTGTCCTGCAAACGCAACGCAGACACAAAGCTGACTCCAGTGCAGGCTTCGGCCTACACTCTGCTCCCCCTGCTTACCCTTTGCTCCAACACCGCTAGTTGGGGTTGTAGGAAGACAGTCTTTGATAGGCAACGCATCCGGGTTCCAGCACCGCCAGCTGGTTCTCGGCAGTGTTTTTGTCATAGGTACTCCCTCGTGCCAAACCTGGTTCCAGCACCGTCAGCTGTTTCCGGGTAGTGTCAAGCTCACTGAGACGCCTATGCTTGCCCCGTCGTGGTGCGGTCGGGTTAGCCAACTCCAGGGTGCCTCCAGTTTAGGAGCTTCCTATGTGGGCTGCGTGAACTGGTAGGCAAGGCTGGTTCTGTAGTGCCAGTAGGCCCTGCTCCCCCTGTAGGACTGTTGGGGTTCGGTAACTGCGGCTGCCTCGCGGCCTAGCTGTTCTCTCCTCTCCTGTGGGCCTTGGGGTCCACCACCTGGTTCCAGCACCGTCAGCTGGTTCCGGGCCGAGCCTTTGGCTTAGGTGCCTCCTCCTGGGTATCCGAGTTCCGCCAACGTCAGGCGGTCCTTGGTAGTGCTTTTAAGCGCGGGCACCTACAGCTTACTAACCGGGTTCCAGCACCGTCAGCTGGTCCTCGGTCGTGCCATTGGCTCTTGCACACTGGGGCAACGCATCTGGGTTCCAGCACCGCCAGCTGGTTCTCGGCAGGTTTTTTGTCACAGGTACTCCCTCGTGCCAAACCTGGTTTCAGCACCGTCAGCTGTTTCCGGGTAGTGTCAAGCTCACTGAGACGCCTATGCTTGCCCCGTCATGGTGCGGTCGGGTTAGCCAACTCCAGGGTGCCTCCAGTTTAGGAGCTTCCTATGTGGGCTGCGTGAACTGGTAGTCAAGGCTGGTTCTGTAGTGCCAGTAGGCCCAGCTCCCCCTGTAGGACTGTTGGGGTTCGGTAACTGCGGCTGCCTCGCGGCCTAGCTGTTCTCTCCTCTCCTGTGGGCCTTGGGGTCCATCACCTGGTTCCAGCACCGTCAGCTGGTTCCGGGCCGAGCCTTTGGCTTAGGTGCCTCCTCCTGGGTATCCGAGTTCCGCCAACGTCAGGCGGTCCTTGGTAGTGCTTTTAAGCGCGGGCACCTACAGCTTACTAACCGGGTTCCAGCACCGTCAGCTGGTCCTCGGTCGTGCCATTGGCTCTTGCACACTGGGGCAACGCATCTGGGTTCCAGCACCGCCAGCTGGTTCTCGGCAGTGTTTTTGTCACAGGTACTCCCTCGTGCCAAACCTGGTTCCAGCACCGTCAGCTGTTTCCGGGTAGTGTCAAGCTCACTGAGACGCCTATGCTTGCCCCGTCGTGGTGCGGTCGGGTTAGCCAACTCCAGGGTGCCTCCAGTTTAGGAGCTTCCTATGTGGGCTGCGTGAACTGGTAGTCAAGGCTGGTTCTGTAGTGCTAGTAGGCCCTGCTCCCCCTGTAGGACTGTTGGGGTTCGGTAACTGCGGCTGCCTCGCGGCCTAGCTGTTCTCTCCTCTCCTGTGGGCCTTCGGGTCCACCACCTGGTTCCAGCACCGTCAGCTGGTTCTCGGCAGTGTCCTTTGCTCTTGTACCTTCTGCTCCCCATCCTGGTTCCAGTACCGTCAGCTGGTTCCGGGCAGAGCCTTTGGCTTAGGTGCCTCCTTCTGGCTATCCAAGTTCCACCAACGTCAGGTGGTCCTTGGTAGTGCTTTCAGGCACGGGTACCTCCTGCTTAGTAACCGGGTTCCAGTAACGTCAGCTGGTCCTCGGTAGTTCCATTGGCTCTTGGACCTTCGGCTACCCATCCGGGTTCCAGTACCGTCAGCTGGTTCTCGGCAGTGTCTTTTGCTCTTGTACCTTCTGCTCCCCATCCTGGTTCCAGTACCGTCAGCTGGTTACGGGCAGAGCCTTTGGCTTAGGTGCCTCCTTCTGGGTATCCGAGTTCCGCCAACGTCAGGCGGTCCTTGGTAGTGCTTTTTAGCACGGGTACCTCCTGCTTAGTAACCGGGTTCCAGTAACGTCAGCTGGTCCTCGGTAGTTCCATAGGCTCTTGAACCTTCGGGTAGCCATCCGAGTTCCAGTTCCATCATCAGGTTCTTGGCATTTTCTCAGCCTTCTTGTACCTTCTGCTACATTTCCAAGTTGAAGACCCTAAAGTCGACGACCCGGAAGACCACCCCGATGACGACGACGACGACGACAACCCGGAAGACCACCCCGATGACGACGACGGCGGAGACGACGACGGCGGAGACGACGACGGCGGAGATGATGACACTGGAGACGACGACATGGAAGACCGAGAAGCAGAAGAACAAGAGGCTGCAGAACAAAGAGCAGAAGAACATTAAGCATAACACTTAATATCAGAGCAAAAGATATTATCTCAATTATATGCAGAAGAAGACTAAGCAGTGTATGGGGGTGAGTCCGTTCCTCCTCGTGGTGCCCCTGGATAAAGCCTGATGCTGCAGGCCAAACTGGACGCGGACAAATGTAACTTTTGTGACTGGCAGAACGGAAGGTGTAATCTTCCAACTTTTATAGATAACAACTACGGGAATGCCTGTCACAAATGAGAATATGATGAAGAAGTAGAATAGGAAGAATAATACAGTTGAATAAAATGAATATGTAGAATAGGAAGAATAATAATAGTTGAATAAAATGAATATGAAGAATGTAATAAAAAAAAAAAAAGGTAAAGGATGAAGAAGAAGATGAATAAGGTGAAGAAGAAGTTGATGTCAAAGATGCTGATGATGATGAAGATGAAAGTGTGGGAAAAGTAAAAAAAAAAAAGAAGGGGAAGGTCGTGGAATAGTGAAACATCAATATCTGACAAAATAAAAAAAATATTTACATAGTCAATATCTTTGTCACTTCGAACGTCTTTAAAAAAAAAAAAAAAACATGCTATTCTATTTGATTGGGCTAAACCTCTATGACTTTAATGTCTCCGCCACCTCCCCAAATACATCCTGCATTATTCTTAGTTGTTTTCCTTCATGTAGAATGAACCTACAAGAAAAGAAAGGGTTTATTTTAATTCCGATATTTTGGTCCCATTGACTTGCATTGGGATCGGGTATCGGTATCGGCGATATCCGATATTTTTTGAATATCGGCCGATCCTATCCGATACCGATACTTTCCGATATCGGAAGGTATCGCTCAACACTAGTAATAACCTATATAAGATGATGTTATGGGGTAATAAAAGAGAGATCTACTTTGATTCTTAATGTATTAGAATGCATTATTCTATTTGCGCCTTTTTTGAGTCTATATTATTAATGCTTGTCTGGTTTTATGTGTTATCCATTTGTGGGCAGAGCTAGTAATTACAGATGTAATGTAGCCTGATTTGCAACACAATTTGCCACAATTTTACTTTAATCTTTTAGTGACTTGGCACCAAAAGTTGCAAAAACAGTTCCAGACAGGATGAAAGCCCATTTTTTTACTTTGCGGCAAAATTCTTGAATTGCATGCAAAATTCTGATAAATTTAGCACCAAACCTAGCAACCAATATCACAAGACAAAAAAGGAAGTGACTTAAAAAATGCAAATGATGAATTGGGGCCTTTGTCTTTATGGGTGGGCACTGGCAGTGCCATTTTAAAAGCTCCTATTATATGATTTTATTGGAAGGCAAGCTATATTCAAGGCTTCCCATGTTTCCCAGCTGTTACATCCAGAAATCAAATAAAAAATATTTTAAAAATTCTTCCTTTCCAATTATAACATCATTGCTCATCAAGTTGTCCTTCTAAGCAACGTCTCATTCAGTCCGCATCTGTCTGTGATTCTCATAGACCCACACACTTGAGCATGTGATGTTAATCGATGACTCTGATCAAAATCAGACACCTCATCCTATTTTTCTTCAGACACACAAGATGTGAAAATACATGGAGAAGTGAACAGCCCTATAGACTATAATGGTTACAAGAAACACCAATAAACTATAAGAGGCAAATCACAGAAAAACATATAAGGTAATCACTGTATTTCTTAATTGATACATTTTTAGAAGTCATATAAGTCATCGTGTTTCAAATTTTCATTTCACAAAATCTTAACTACCATGACATAATAATCTTTACAGATAATAAGCAAACCATAATTAAAAATATCATGCATTAAAAAGCATAAATAATATGACACAAAAATGACCTGACATGAACCACAGCATGATGTATTTGAAGAGACCAGTTATGAGATAGACCGTTAACAGTACATTACTATTTATCACACATTATCAAGGAAGCGAAGTGGAAGATAAGTATACGAATTAGTATAGAAAAAAGGGATAAACTGTTGGACGAAAATAGTATAAACAGCAAACAGGACACATGGTAACAAAGTCAATGGGTGTAATAAACTTCTTTTTTAAAAAAAAGTGATTATTCTTATCCTGAGCAAAATGTCTTCTGGTGAGTCCTGCACATATTTCATGGCAGATTTCAACCAACACCATCCAAACATGCCTCCTTGTAGTCAATTTAAAGTGCAGTATGCAAAATCAAGATTTTTCTGTGTCAATCACTTTGAAAATTCTATGTGACAGACTGGGTTATCAGCTGCGGCAGCATCTGATACTTATAAGAGTGATATTTATAGGTGGACAAGATGAGCTGAATTGAGGCATACCTAACCCTGCATTCCGGTGACAGGTGGCAGGTGCTACATTCTGGGGTCTTGCTGTATGAGGCCAGAGCAATAATCACTTTTTCTTCAAATTTAGCAGTTTAGGCTTTCGCTTGTTCAGATTATATAGCGACCACAATATTGTACAGTTTCACCTGTCTTTCACTAGGGGGACTTGTCAGGGAGTCACAAAAACACTGAACTTTAGAAAGGCAAAGTTTGACCAGCTTAGAGATGCTCTTAATCTGGTAGACTGGGACAATATCCTCAGAAATAAGAATACAGATAATAAATGGAAAATGTTTAAGAACATCCTAAATAGGCAGTGTAAGCGGTTTATAGCTTGTGGGAATAAAAGGACTAGAAATAGGAAAAACCCAATGTGGCTAAACAAAGAAGTAAGACAGGCAATTAACAGTAAAAAGAAAGCATTTGCACTACTAAAGCAGGATGGCACCATTGAAGCTCTAAAAAACTATAGGGAGAAAAATACTTTATCTAAAAAACTAATTAAAGCTGACAAAAAGGAAACAGAAGCACATTGCTAAGGAGAGTAAAACTAATCCCAAACTGTTCTTCAACTATATCAATAGTAAAAGAATAAAAACTGAAAATGTTTGCCCCTTAAAAAATAGTGAGGAAAGAATGGTTGTAGATGACGAGGAAAAAGCTAACATATTAAACACCTTCTTCTCCACGGTATTCACGGTGGAAAATGAAATGCTAGGTGAAATCCCAAGAAACAATGAAAACCCTATATTAAGGGTCACCAATCTAACCCAAGAAGAGGTGCGAAACAGGCTAAATAAGATTAAAATAGATAAATCTACGGGTCCGGATGGCATACACCCACGAGTACTAAGAGAACTAAGTAATGTAATAGATAAACCATTATTTCTTATTTTTAGGGACTCAATAGTGACGGGGTCTGTTCCGCAGGACTGGCGCATAGCAAATGTGGTGCCAATATTCAAAAAGGGCTCTAAAAGTGAACCTGGAAATTATAGGCCAGTAAGTCTAACCTCTATTGTTGGTAAAATATTTGAGGGGTTTCTGAGGGATGTTATTCTGGATTATCTCAATGAGAATAACTGTTTAACTCCATATTAGCATGGGTTTATGAGAAATCGCTCCTGTCAAACCAATCTAATCAGTTTTTATGAAGAGGTAAGCTATAGGCTGGACCACGGTGAGTCATTGGACGTGGTATATCTCAATTTTTCCAAAGCGTTTGATACCGTGCCGCACAAGAGGTTGGTACACAAAATGAGAATGCTTGGTCTGGGGGAAAATGTGTGTAAATGGGTTAGTAACTGGCTTAGTGATAGAAAGCAGAGGGTGGTTATAAATGGAATAGTCTCTAACTGGGTCAGTATTGGGACCTGTTCTCTTCAACATATTCATTAATGATGTGGTAGAAGGTTTACACAGTAAAATATCAATATTTGCAGATGATACAAAACTATGTAAAGCAGTTAATACAAGAGAAGATAATATTCTGCTACAGATGGATCTGGATAAGTTGGAAACTTGGGCTGAAAGGTGGCAGATGAGGTTTAACAATGATACATGTAAGGTTATACACATGGGAAGAAGGAATCAATATCACCATTACACACTGAACGGGAAACCACTGGGTAAATCTGACAGGGAGAAGGACTTGGGGATCCTAGTTAACTATAAACTTACCTGGAGCAGCCAGTGCCCGGCAGCAGCTGCCAAGGCAAACAGGATCATGGGGTGCATTAAAAGAGGTCTGGATACACATGATGAGAGCATTATACTGCCTCTGTACAAATCCCTAGTTAGACCGCACATGGAGTACTGTGTCCAGTTTTGGGCACCGGTGCTCAGGAAGGATATAATGGAACTAGAGAGAGTACAAAGGAGGGGAACAAAATTAATAAAGGGGATGGGAGAACTACAATACCCAGATAGATTAGCGAAATTAGGATTATTTAGTCTAGAAAAAAGACGACTGAGGGGCGATCTAATAACCATGTATAAGTATATAAGGGGACAATACAAATATCTCGCTGAGGATCTGTTTATACCAAGGAAAGTGACGGGCACAAGGGGGCATTCTTTGTGCCTGGAGGAGAGAAGGTTTTTCCACCAACATAGAAGAGGATTCTTTACTGTTAGGGCAGTGGGAATCTGGAATTGCTTGCATGAGGAGGTGGTGATGGCGAACTCAGTCGAGGGGTTCAAGAGAGGCCTGGATGTCTTCCTGGAGCAGAACAATATTGTAACATACAATTATTAGGTTCTGTAGAAGGACGTAGATCTGGGGATTTATTATGATGGAATATAGGCTGAACTGGATGGACAAATGTCTTTTTTTGGCCTTACTAACTATGTTACTATGTATTTATTGGTGACAGAATCTGTTTCTAAGATTCTGGTAAAAAATTTGGCAACCTCACTGTGGGCTTCTGTTTGTATCTAAAATTGAACATATGATTATACATTAATAATAATAATGATAATAATAATTATTATTATTATTAAAATTACAAAGGTCTCTTGGTTATTTGTATTTGCCATTAGTACGTACTTATTAGATTATTATAATGTCTTGATATGACACCATAGTTGTTACACATGTACATCCAACCGTCATCATCATTTCATAAATACAGTATTCTTGCTCTAGGAACAGTTTATGAGTTAACATTTAACATATAATTAAAACAGCATAATTTATACTTAATCCAAAGATATATCAATAAATTGTCAAGGAAAGAATGTGGAAACAGCAGATGATCGCGTGTCAAGAGACTTGTATCAGTAACACTGAAAGTGAATACACTGCTACTTTGTTCAAACATCAGAAGACAAAGCAGCTCAAGTTCAGAAACAGTTCTATCTGCCCACATCCTGTGGCATAACAGATCATCATCTCCGTAATCATAGTTGTCTTCTGTGCCAGTGTAGCATCAAGTCATTCAGAAATTTGAAGACCCAGATGTAGAAATGAGAGAACATGCATCATGTTATTAATCTTAATATTCTCAAAAGTGATAAACAGCAAATAAAACATTATATACTCTACTAAAATGCTAAAACAATTACAAGTAGTAAAGCAAATATTTATTGGATGTAGCTATATTGGCAAAATGAAATGGTAAGTAAATTTAAGTAAAAAATTTTTTCCAGCTTTTAATTTTAACTAGCCATCTTATGCATATAAAATAATCAAGTTTTTGAACCCCTGAATGACCACCAATACACATAAAAATGGCAGCCACAAAGGGGCCTTATTCTTTCAACGTCGTTTTAAAACAGCAATTGGGAATAATATAATAGCACCCCACAGAGTCAAAAAATCTATGGGGTTTCAGCTAACAGGGGTAGCTGAGACCTTGGGAAACACGATCAGGGCCTTTTTTGGTCCCTGATCATGTGAGATCCAGTGTAAAAATAATTTCTCTCTATCTGACATGATATAATACGTCAGAGGAGAGAGAACTAGTGTGCATGGGCCACCTACGGTACCTTAGTAATGGAATCACCGACCCCTGACCCTCCTCTTCCAGTTCCTAAAGCAAAATGATGGGTGCCTGCCTGCACATTGCAACCACAGAGATTTGTTCTATTGCTTCCTGACTTTTCACCATTGTAATGGCCCAATAATTAGTAAATAGGACAGCACTTCAACTGTGCCCCCCTTGATCATCCCCTGTGTCATCCCCATAGTCAGATTAATTCTTTTTTTTTTATTTTAAAATTTTTATTTCTTTCATTCTGTGTCATCAGCTTTAGAGATGTTTTTAGGCTTAGGTCTTAGGTTAGGCTTAGTTTTTTTGGGGAAAATTAGCAAAAAAATGATGATGATATGATGGCATATTCAATATGACAACCTAATGTTATCAAATTCTGTGTAGTAACTTTGGGTTTAAAATCATCACTATACCCCTGGATAAAAACCTTTAGAGGTGTAATTTAAAAAATTGGGCAAGTTTTGGGAGTTTTCTGCTGTTCAGGCACCTTTTGGGCACCATTTCACAATTGCAGGGCTCCTAATCTATTTAAACCAAATTTGTTTTCCAAAATTCAAATATTGCTCATTCTGTTCCAAGCCCTGATATTTGTCCAAACAAAACTTTTTGACTACATGTGGGGTACTGCTGCACTTAGTCCACTTTTTGGTGTTTTCCCTTGCAAAAATAAACTAAATTAGGGCTAATGCAACATTTTAGAGGTAAAGTTAAAGTTTTTTTTCATTCCACTTTGCACTAATTTATGTATAAAACCTGAAGGGTTAAACAATTTCCTGATAACAGTTTGGAAGTATTTGAGGGGTGCGATTTATTAAATGGTATCACTTTTGGGGAGTTTACTCACAGTCCATTGAAATCTGAATAGGTCCCTAAAGAAACAGGTTTTATAAATTTTTTCAAAAAATGAGAAATTGCTGCTAAACTTTTAACTTCTTCATCCTAACAAAATAAAATACAGTTTGAGAAATGATGCAGATGTAAAGTAGACATGTTGGACATGTTAAGTATTAATTATTTTGTTCAGCATGACTAACTGGTATAATGATACAAAGATTGAAAGTTTGAAAATTGCGATTTTTTTAAAAACTTTTTCACAAATAATCGCAGGTCATATCAAACAAATTTTACCATTACATGACGTACAATATGTCACAAAAACGATCTCAATATCATTAGGATCCGCTGAAGCATTCCAGCAGAACCCAGTCTGGGCATGGCCTTCCCTTCCATCCTAGTCTGTGCAATGTATAGGTGTGATTCACATTACACAGACTGGGAGGTACGTGAAAGACCATGTCCACAAAGCGCCCTGTTTGCTTGACATTTCACAATGTTACATACTTTCACCCCATATGTTTGGTAATGTATAGGTGTTATGTTCACACATGTGCTAAGCAATACTGAATCATTTGTATGGGCATTACAGACGAGTGATATTTTTATGAAAGGTAATTGTCATGATCCATTTTTGGATTTGTGGCAGCTCTGGTTGCACTAGGTTTTAAATGTAGCTTTTTCTTTTCCAGGCCATTGTGGGTTAATGTCAGTTTCCCCTGCTGGCAGCCTGCTGGCAGCCTGCTCTAACTGTAGAGTCAGCTGATGTTGGTGGTGACCACTCCCAATATCCTTTAAATGGTCACCTGATGCATCAGCTGACTGTTGGTGATAGAGTTTCTCTGGAGACCAGCCGATGTGCGAGGAGCTCTCTGGTGCCAGCGTGTATCAGCTGTTTGAGGTCCTGGTTTCATATCCTCCGCTGAGCGGAGTTTGCAGCAGCAGAAGCTTGGAAGTTAAGTGTTGTTTTTACAACTTGTTTGTCTCATGTTTGTCACCACCCCCTGTGTTGTGACTAGCGCCCTTGCCAGCCAGAGCACTATCCAGGGAAGTGCGAGGTGACAGCGAGGGACGAGGTTCGTAACGGTGGTGGAGGGAAGAACCTTCTTAAGGCATTAGGGAAGTGCAGGGACAGGCTTAGGTTGGAGCTCAGGAGGTGTCCCATCCATCATTCCCTATCGGTAGGGCCTTTCTCTTCTCATTTCCATCCATTTGTGTGTGTCATGCTGTCTACTTACCGACCTCCTGGTGGGATCGTGACAGAAAATATGTTTTATCCCTTATGAATTTAAGGCATAAATTGATTTTAGTCATAAATGTCTGAAAGGTAAGGGACTTGACCTAGTGGGAAGATGTGGTTCCCTGACTATCGTTATTTAAGCAAAGAAGGTCACATCCAGGCAAGAAGATTTAAGCAAGTTGAAGATGAAATGATCTCTAAGAAGTCTAAAATTATAAATGACAATTTCTATTTTTGGCAAAAAATAAATATTTCCAACTTTCACATTTTAAAACGTACACAAAGTAGCAGCTCCTTTCGAAAGTATCACAGCTTGTTAACACTATTTGTAGACAGCCAAGAGTCTTTCAATTCTTGTTTGAGGGATTTTCATCCATTATTCCCTGGAAAATTCTTCCAGTTCAGTGAAATTCCAGGGTCATTTGCATGCACTGCTATTTTGAGGTCTAGCAAAAAAAACACATACCATATTATGAAGTCTAGCCTCAGATTTTCTATGATGTTCAGATCAGGGGACTATGAGGGCCATTGTAAAACCTTCAGCTTGTTCCTTTTGAGGTAGTCTATTGTTTATGTTGATGTGTGCTTAGGATCATTATCCGTTTATAGAAGCCATCCTATTTTCAACTTCAGCTTTTTTTTTTACAGATACAGATTTTTTTCAAAACAATATGTTTTCATCAAGAATTTGTTGAAATTTCATTGAATGCAATCTTCCCTCTACCCATGTAATGTTCCTCGTGTCATTGGCAGCAACACAACCCCAAAACATAATTGATCCGCCTCCACACTTATTAATTGGAAAGATGCTATTTTTAATATTTTCTCTCCCAAAATGCATCAGGCTTGTTTAGGTGTTCTTTTGCATACTTCGGATGCTGAATTTTATGGTGAGGACTCAGTAGAGGTTTTATTCTGATGATTTTTCCATGAAGGCCATATTTGTGCAGGTATCTCTAAACAGTAGAACAATGTACCTCAACTCCAAAGTCTGCTAAATCTTTCAGAATATATTTTTCAGTCAAGTAGGGGTTTTCATTTGCCTCTCTAGCAATCCTGCAAGCAGCTCTCACTGAAATGTTTGGTCTTCCTGACCTTCTCTTGACTTCCACTGTTCCTGTTAACTGCCATTTCTTCACTACATTTTGAACTGAGGAAAGGGCAATTTGAAAACGCTTTGCTATCTTTTTATAGCCTTCTCCTGCTTTGTGTGCCTCCACCATTTTCATTTTCAGAGTACTAGGAAGCTGATTGGAAGAAACCATGGCTGCTGTTTTTTGGCACAAGGTTATAGGAGGTTGAGTTTTCATAAAGCTAGGAAATTTGCATCACCTACCCTTTCGCATCGGCCTTTTTCCTTTTTGTAATTTTTAAAATTTAAAAAAAATGACAATTTTTTTTACCTAAAATACAAAGGTAATCTTTATCTTTAGGCTTTTTAGAGATCATATAATCTTCAACTTGCTTAACTATTCACAATAACAGTAGCCCGGCGTGTTCAAACATTTACATGCCACTGTACATACAATTTATGTTCTACACTGAATCATGACCAAGAAGCAAGACAAACATTTATAGAGATTTTTTTTAAATAACTAGCAGTACACCGCTAATGACTGTGACGAAAAAAGTGCTGTCCAAGTGCTGAAATGTTACAGTTACTTTATCTGAGGTTAACAGAACATCAATCCACACAATAGGGGAGAAGCAGGCATTAACTAAATGTTTAAACATGGAGCAGGCAGAACACAGCCTGGTTTGTGCAGAACACAATCCTCATTTTTTGCTTTACAACAAGATTCCCATGAACGTCTTAATGGTTTCTATGGGAAACCCAGAGGCAGCGCATATTACAAGTGATCTCCTGCTGCGATGGCAGGTGTGGGCAATGTCAACTAAATTTATTACAGTGTGTGTTAATAATGAAAATTATAGTAAAACTGGATGAAAGTGTTCCACATCCAGATAATTTGAAGCTACCTTATGAGACAATAACAAGCTCCTAACAGGTTTTTCTTTTCTTTCTTTAATACTAATTACACTTAATGTTCCTTGTCGCATTCGTTTTCATGGTAATTATATTTCAAAACTTTTACAATTAGGGTGCAGTTAATATTGTGGAATATCGCAATTAATTTTCATTGTGACACCTTCACTGAAACTTGGTGGCAAAAGTAGTGGTGTAATGATCACATTGTTCGACTAAATCCGAAATGTAGCAATATTGCAATTGAACCAATTATACATTACTATTTATAATTACAGATTATCATGTTCTATTCTCATAGCAGTAGGCAGTTCTAAAACACAGGTATTTAGCATTATAATTACAGCATAATGGTGATGCTTCCCTAGTATGCGGTGCTTTATTACTGTTTAATTATAACTTCCCTGCTCTTTAGATGGTAAGCAAAATGTGTTTATCATTAACATTAAATTATTTAGCATAAAATACATTTACCGTCCAAGTAAACCCTTAATGGAGCCTAGTTAACTCTGCATATTAAGGTTAATCTATCAACTTAATATATACTAGATTAATTTTAAAACACTTTTAAAATATTTTACACTAGTAATTGGGTTAAGTAGATTATGCTTTATTTTCTCGTTAATGTGTTCTTTCGTTAGATATCAGAAAAAGATTGGAACATGCAGGATTTATACAACAATTTGGTCCCCTATTGTCAGTTTTTTATACGTGACTATTTATTAAAAAAAAGCCAGAAAAATATTGCCAAGTGTGACCTAGCTTTATTTTCCCTTTTATCAGGTTCATCAACAAGCCATGTACTGACCTTGATAAATCCTCTACCCTATGTTAATTTTATTCCTCATATTGGTAAGAATATCGGAATACAAATTACCGGTGTGTAGGTACCTTTTACTGTTCTATGACATTTCTTATAAAGAAATTGAGGTATTTGCATTTTTTCCATCTTGAACTTTTGTCTATAAATTTTCACTATAAACGTTACCTGGCAGATATTGTTATGTGCATACATAATAGTGCTCAGTTAGGGTTGTAACAAAGAGAACCCCGACCTCAATTCTGCTCCCTATAGCTATTGTAATCATCAGTATTCACGAGGTTGTCGAGAGCTTCCATGACATGCACTTCCACACCAGCCAGGCTCCCACTTCTGATCAAGTTGCCTCAGCAGCAGTTGTTTTAACATTGGGATGTAAATGTTTCACCCTGCATAGAATGGGTGACAATTTACACCCCATTTGACATACAGTGTGACAACTTTTGACATATGAAAGGGCAGTTATTTGTTCAAGTGTGAAACTAGACATTCTTTATCACAAAACACCCAACTATGATTTGACCCTAACATCATTTTCTAGAGCACAGATTTGTAGCCTACAGCAGGGAGGGGAATCTTTTTTTCTGCCAAGGGCCATTTGGATATTTATATCATCCTTCGGCCACTCCGCCCACAAAGTACATCCTGACTGACACTGGTTTCAGGATGTAATCTTTCTTTCATTGCATGCCCTTCAGTGTTCAGTAGTGAAAACTGCATGTGTGTGCTAACAGAGCAAGAAGAAATTAATGAGCTGGTTGCAATCAAAATACACCTCCCTGCCCAAGAATGCAGTCTCTGAGAATCTGCTCGGGGGCCTGATAAAAGGTCATCAAGGGCCGTAAGTGGCCCTGGGGCCTAAGGTTACCCACCCCTGTCCTACAGGAACAAAAAGTTACAAATTTGACCATATCATGGCATCCAGCAACCAAACTAGATTATAATCTCCTGAAAAATACAATGAAATCTTTATTCTGTCATTCAACTAAAACTAGTCAGAATACAAAACATAAAGGCAAGGAACAATGCTTTCTCTGTGCATTAATTGCATTAGTCATGATTAGTCAGTAGTGTTGAGCATTCCGATACCGCAAGTATCGGGTATCGGCCGATATTTGCGGTATCGGAATTCCGATACCGAGATCCGATATTTTTGTGATATCGGGTATCGGTATTGAATCAATAGGGATGTGGAAAATAAAGAATTAAAATAAAAAATATTGATATGCTCACCTCTCCGGCGGCCCCTGGACTTCACGCTGCTATCCGGGAGGCTTCTTTGTTTAAAAAGCGCGCCTTTCGGACCGGTGAATGACGTCCCGGCTTCTGATTGGTCGCGTGCCGCCCATGTGACCGGCACGCGACCAATCAGAAGCCGCGACGTCATTCTCATTCACAAAACTCCTAATTCTAGGAATTGAGGACCTGATGAGCTTCAAGGGGTAGTCACCGGAAATGGTTTTCACTTCACAGGTGTGCCCTGTCAGGTTTAACAAGTGGGATTTCTTGCCTTATAATTGGGGTTGGGACCATCAGTTGTGTTGTGCAGAAGTCTGGTGGATACACAGCTGATAGTCCTACTGAATAGACTGTTGGAATTTGTATTCTGGCAAGAGAAAAGCAGCTAAGAAATGAAGGTCAGTCAGTCCAAAAAATTGGGAAAACTTTGAAAGTGTCCCCAAGTGCAGTGGCAAAAACCATCAAGTGCTAAAAAGAAACTGGCTCACATGAGGATCGCCCCAGGAAAGGAAGACAAAGAGTCACCTCTGCTTCTGAGGATAAGTTTATCCAAGTCACCAGCCTCAGAAATCACAGGTTAACAGCAGCTCAGATTAGAGACCAGGTCAATGCCACACAGAGTTCTAGCAGCAGACACATCTCTACAACAACTGTTAAGAGGAGACTTTGTGCAGCAGGCATTCATGGTAAAATAGCTGCTAGGAAACCACTGCTAAGGACAGGCAACAAGCAGAAGAGACGTGTTTGGGCTAAAGAACACAAGGAATGGACATTAGACCAGTGGAAATCTGTGCTTTGGTTTTATGAGTCCAAATTTGAGATCTTTGGTTCCAACTACTGTGTCTTTGTGCGACACAGAAAAGGTGAACGGATGGACACTACATGCCTGGTTCCCACCGTGAAGCATGGAAGAGGAGGTGTGATGGTGTGGGGATGCTTTGCTGGTGACACTGTTGGGGATTTATTCAAAATTGAAGGCATACTGAACCATAATGGCTACCACTGCATCTTGCAGCGGCATGCTACTCCATCTGGTTTGCGTTTAGTTGGACCATCATTTATTTTTCAACAGGACAATGACCCCAAACACAACTCCAGTCTATGTAAGGGCTATTTGACCAAGAAGGAGAATGATGGGGTGCTACGCCAGATGAATTGACATCCACAGTCACCAGACCTGAACACAATCGAGATAGTTTGGGGTGAACTTGACTGCAGAGTGAAGGCAAAAGGGCCAACAAGTGCTAAGCATCTCTGGGAACTCCTTCAAGATTGTTGGAAGACCATTCGCGGTGACTACCTCTTGAAGCTCATCAAGAGAATGCCAAGAGTGTGCACAGCAGTCATCAAAGCAAAAAGTGCCTACTTTGAAGAACCTAGAATATAAGACATAATTTCAGTTGTTTCACACTTTTTTGTTAAGTATATAATTCCACATGCATTAATTCATAGTTTTGATGCCTTCAGTGCGAATGTACAATTTTCATAGTCATGAAAATACAGAAAAATCTTTAAATGAGAAGGTGTGTTCAAACTTTCGGTCTGTACTGTATATATATATATATATATATATATATATATATATATATATATATATATATTGCCGTGAAGCTGAGAAGGGAACAGTACTTTTTATTTTGAAGGCTTCTTGAAGGCGATAAGCTCTATGTCATTTAGAATAGGCGACAACACATACTTTTTAAAATTATTTATGGGAATAGACATTTGAATTAATGGACACCTCAAAAAATTATTCCAGCCACATATTCTTGTGCAGCACTGTTGTAATTTTGCATTATTTGCCACGAGAGGTTATATCAACATATACTTTTCCTTTTTTCTGAACTGCAGACTTGCAGTCCTGGGGTCAAATCCCACCAAGAGCAACATTTGTAAGGAGTTTGTATGTTCTCCCCGTGTTTGCATGAATTTCCTCCGGGTACTCCGGTTTCTGTCCACATTTGAAAGACATACTAATAGGGAATTTAGATTGTGAACCCCAATGAGGACAGTGATGATGCCTGTAAAGGGCTGTGTAATATGATTGTGCTTTCTGAATGAGTCAAATTAATAAATAAATCTTATTTCAATGTAAAAGTTATGGTGGGAAAAGTTACAAATAGACTATGGTCTAAAGACGCTCCAGCAGAACACTACTTTAGGAATTGTGGAAAGTATTGTACGATTGCCTATTCAGATCCATCACCTAGTAATCATTTGCAGCAAACTTGCAGTACACATCTCAAAACATATAAAGCATATTTGCTGAAAAGTATGGAATAACTGCCATATTACCAACCCAATAGTAATGAAGCTCAGGAACATAGCACAAGCTATAACAGCTGCTAATACCTTAATGACCAGAGGTAGTTTTGGTTTTGCATTTTCATTTTTTGCTCCCCTTCTTCTCACAGCCATAACTTTTTTGGAGGGGTCAAATTGGCCATGTTAGGGCTTGTTTTTGCAGGGCAAGTTTTACTTTTGAATGACACCATTGGTTTTACCACGTCATGTACTCGAAAATGGGGAAAAAAAAGTGCTGTGAAATTGCAAAAAAAGTTGCAATCCCACAGTGTTTTTTTTGGATTTTTTTTACCATGTTCACTAAATGCTAAAACTGACCAGCCACTATGATTCTCCGGGTCTTTACAAGTTCATAGGCACCAAACATGTATAGGTTCTTTTTTATTTAAGTGGTGAAAAAATAAGTCCAAAGTTGAAAATGAAAATTGCGTCATTTTCCGATATTCGTAGCGTCTCCACTTTTCTTGATCCCAGGTTGGGTGAGGGCTTATGTTTTGCATGCCAAGCTGACGTATTTAAAGATACCATTTTGGTGCAGATTTGACCTTTTGATCGCACGTTATTACATTTTAATGCAATGTTGCAGCGACCAAAATAACATAATTCTGACGTTTTTACTTTTTTCTCGTTAAGCCATTTAGTGATCAGGTTAATTCTTTTTTTAAATGGATAGATTAAACAATTTGAATGAGGCGATACCAAATATGTGGATTTTGATTTTTTTAAATTGTTTTATTTTGAATCGGGTGAAAGGGGGGTGATTTGAACTTTTATATTTTTTTAATATTTTTAAAACTATTTTTTTTTACTTTTAGCATGCTTCAATAGTCTCCATGGGAGACTAGAAGCTGTCATAATCCAATTGGCTCTGCTACATACAGGCGATGATCAGATCGCCTTTATGTAGCAGAATTGCTGACTTGCTGTGACTGCCAACCACAGGGCGGCGCTCATAGCTATCCGGCAGTGACAACCATAGATGTCTGCTGGAGACCTCTGGTTGTCATGCCAGTAATCACGTGACGGGGTCACTGACGGGTCGGATTTAAGTGTGCTTGCAGGAAGAATGCGTTAAATGCCGCAGTCAGAGTTTGACAGTGGCATTTAACTCGTTAACAGCCGTGGTTGGATCTGATATCACCCATGGCTGTTAGAGGCATATGTCAGGTGTTCAAAACAGTTGACATGTACCAGAAAGATGAGGGCTCAGTGCCGGAGCCCACATGAAAGGGAGGGAGTCCAACATCGGTGTACTATTTCACCCAATATCGGAAAGGGGTTAAATGACTACTATATTAAAAAGACCAACTAAAGATTATTGTATAAAACATACTCACTAAACTTTTCTCTAAAAGACTGGAGTGTTGAAAGATCTGTCAAGAGGACCAAGATAGTAAGATTTCATGTGTTAGTATAGAATGATCCTTTGTGAAAGACAGGATGAAAATCTAAGGAACGATCATAGTAAGAGTCAATGAGGCTGAATCTAAATCAGAGAAACCAGCAGAAAATCAAAACAAATTGACATATCTGCAGTAAATTGTATGCAAAAACTGTGCTACAGGTGACATACAAGGCCCAACACAAGTGACAAGTACATGTCTTTATTATTTAGCCAAGTGACAAACCTTATGTAATGAAATACTAGTCAAAGTTGTTAATAATGTAACAATTTATTGTATTCCCTGTGACACATGCTAAGTTCTGCCTACAAGATACTTTCTGCCTTAACATCTCTTGTAATAACGTGTGAATTAACACACTATGCTGTATGTGTAGGCTCACCATGTAAATGCAACATGTGCTAATCGAGAATGTAGATTTTTCCCATCAATCTGATTTTGAGCCAAAGGCAAAACAACACAAGTGGTCTCAGCTCCTTGTGAATAATGTTTTCTCCAGCCATCCATATCGGGTAAAGATAACAGCTATTCCTCACTAATGCATACTTCCTACACATGCATACAAAATGATTAATTCTTCTTGCTCAAGTGGATAATGCCTCTTTAAGAGGTCAATAACTGCAGCCAAACATGACTGAGGTTGTTAAGAATGCTGGAAGCCTTCGTTAACCAATGAAAGCACTAATTAGCATTTAGTCAACTCTTGAGCTAGCATCTATTACATAATGTACAGTGTTTTTCTTTAAGCACTGAAACCAGCACATTACAGCTACCACACGGCTAATAAAAGCACATATGTCATGATTTAGGGCACAAGTAGTCAGCTCCTACAAAGCAACTGGTAGTACCACATATTCCATATATTAGAGCGTATTTCAGACAATGCTTGCCACTGACATTCAGAGGGAAGTCCCACTAACAGCATTTATTGCTTTACCAAAGGGTAGGTGAAATGTGTATGATCTTTGGAGGGGTTTGACACCAGTTACTTTTAAAGTATCCAGGAACAGGTTCCTGTGTACCTTATGCGAATGGAGTAGCAGTGAGCATGCATTACCACCACTCAACCAAATTCTGTTGGTCTATGTGAACAGTAATGTGTGTGACGTTAATGGTGGTCACGGATTTGCACTACGGCTCCATTCACAGAGTGGACATTGGACCTCCTGACCAGTGGAAATCCCACTGGTTGGATACTGATCCACAGAGCAGGTAGTAAATGCTGCTCATAGGGCAATTCCTTTATCAGCAATAACAGTAATAGTAACAGTAATAATAATATTAAAGTAATAATTACTTTATTTATTTCCATGTTACATATTTGTATTATATATATACACAGCTAAAAAATTAAAGGGGAACACTTAAACAATGGAATATAACTCCAATTAAATCAAATTCTGTTAAATCTAACTGTAAACTTAGGAAGCAACACTGTTTCACATGCTGTTGTGAATTCTGTGGCAGAGCTCCCTCCTGTGGTCACAAGTGGTACTTCGGCTGATTCTCTCTATGAGCTTCCGTTGGTGGAGGAAAGTGGTACTGCGGCTTCTGAGTTTCCTTCCTCAGGTGATGTGGTGAAGTCGTTAGGTGCTGCTCTATTTAACTCCACCTAGTGCTTTGATCCTGGCTTCCAGTCAATGTTCTAGTATTGGACTTGCTTCCTCCTGGATCGTTCCTGTGCCCTGCTGCTCTGCATAGCCAAGTTCCGCTTTTGTTATTTTTGTTTGCTGTTTTTTCTGTCCAGCTTGCTTATTTGGTTTTTTCTTGCTTGCTGGAAGCTCTGGGACGCAGAGGGTGTACCTCAGTACCGTTAGTCGGTACGGAGGGTCTTTTTGCCCCCTTTGCGTGGTTGTTTGTAGGGTTTTGTGTTGACCGCAAAGTTACCTTTCCTATCCTCGCTCTGTTCAGAAAGTTGGGCCTCACTTTGCTAAATCTATTTCATCTCTGCGTTTGTCTTTTCATCTTACTCACAGTCATTATATGTGGGGGGGCTGCCTTTTCCTTTGGGGTATTTCTCTGAGGCAAGGTAGGCTTATTTTCTATCTTCAGGCTAGCTAGTTTCTCAGGCTGTGCCGAGTTGCATAGGGAGCGTTAGGCACAATCCACGGCTGCCTTTAGTGTGGTTGGAGAGGATTAGGGATTGCGGTCAGCAGAGTTCCCACGTCTCAGAGCTCGTTCTATGTTTTTGGGTTATTGTCAGGTCACTGTATGTGCTCTGACTTCTATGTCCATTGTGGTACTGAATTACCTAATCATAACAGTACTGGAAGCCATAAGTACTAATGATTCTAGAGGGAAAAAATAAGTTCTGAGACCATTTTTTTTTCTCTGCACTGTGCTTTGCCTTTTTTTTCCCCTAGACATTTGGGTGGTTCAGGACACAGGTGTAGCTATGGACATTAAAGGTCTGTCTTCATGTGTGGATCAGCTCACGGCAAGAGTACAATATATTCAAGACTTTGTGGATCAGAATTCTATGTTGGAACCAAGAATTCCTATTCCTGATTTGTTTTTTGGAGATAGAACTAAATTTCTGAGTTTCAAAAATAATTGTAAACTATTTCTGGCTTTGAAACCTTGCTCCTCTGGTGACCCAGTTCAACAAGTTAGGATCATAATTTCTTTTTTACGTGGCGACCCTCAGGACTGGGCATTTTCTCTTGCGCCAGGAGATCCTGCATTGTGTAATATTGATGCTTTTTTCCTGGCGCTCGGATTGCTGTACGATTAACCTAATTCAGTGGATCAGGCAGAGAAAAATTTGCTGGCTCTGTGTCAGGGTCAGGATGAGATAGAGGTATATTGTCAGAAATTTAGAAAGTGGTTCGTACTCACTCAATGGAATGAAGGTGCGCTTGCAGCTATTTTCAGAAAGGGTCTCTCTGAAGCCCTTAAGGATGTCATGGTGGGATTTCCTATGCCTGCTGGTCTGAATGAGTCTATGTCTTTGGCCATTCAGATCGGTCGACGCTTGCGTGAGCGTAAATCTGTGCACCATTTGGCGGTATTATCTGAGCATAAACCTGAGCCTACGCAGTGCGATAGGACTTTGACCAGAGTTGAACGGCAAGAACACAGACGTCTGAATGGGCTGTGTTTCTACTGTGGTGATTCCACTCATGCTATCTCTGATTGTCCTAAGCGCACTAAGCGGTTCGCTAGGTCTGCCACCATTGGTACGGTACAGTCAAAATTTCTTTTGTCCGTTACCTTGATCTGCTCTTTGTCATCTTATTCTGTCATGGCATTTGTGGATTCAGGCGCTGCCCTGAATTTGATGGACTTGGAGTATGCTAGGCGATGTGGGTTTTTCTTGGAGCCCTTGCAGTGTCCTATTCCATTGAGAGGAATTGATGCTACGCCTTTGGCCAAGAATAAGCCTCAGTACTGGACCCAGCTGACCATGTGCATGGCTCCTGCACATCAGATGGTTATTCGCTTTCTGGTGTTTCATAATCTGCATGATGTGGTCGTGTTGGGGTTGCCATGGCTACAAGTCCATAATCCAGTATTAGATTGGAAATCCATGTCTGTGTCCAGCTGGGGTTGTCAGGGGGTACATGCTGATGTCCCATTTCTGTCTATTTCGTCATCCACCCCTTCTGAGGTCCCAGAGTTCTTGTCTGATTACCAGGATGTATTTGATGAGCCCAAGTCCGATACCCTACCTCCGCATAGGGATTGTGATTGTGCTATCGATTTGATTCCTGGTAGTAAATTCCCAAAAGGTCGACTGTTTAATTTATCTGTGCCTGAGCATGCCGCTATGCGGAGTTACGTGAAGGAGTCCTTGGAGAAGGGGCACATTTGCCCGTCATCGTCGCCATTAGGAGCGGGGTTCTTTTTTGTGGCCAAGAAGGATGGTTCGCTGAGACCTTGTATAGACTACCGCTTTCTAAATAAGATCACGGTTAAATTTCAGTACCCCTTGCCGCTGTTATCTGATTTGTTTGCTCGGGTTAAGGGGGCTAGTTGGTTCACCAAGATAGATCTTCGTGGTGCGTATAATCTTGTGCGTATTAAGCGAGGCAATGAATGGAAAACTGCATTTAATATGCCCGAGGGCCATTTTGAGTACCTAGTAATGCCATTCGGACTTGCCAATGCTCCATCAGTGTTTCAGTCTTTTATGCATGACATCTTCCGAGAGTACCTGGATAAATTCCTGATTGTATACTTGGATGATATTTTGGTCTTCTCGGATGATTGGGAATCTCATGTGAAGCAGGTCAGAACGGTGTTTCAGGTCCTGCATGCTAATTCTTTGTTTGTGAAGGGATCAAAGTGTCTCTTTGGTGTTCAGAAGATTTCATTTTTGGGGTTCATTTTTTCCCCTTCTACTATCGAGATGGACCCTGTTAAGGTCCAAGCCATCCATGATTGGACTCAGCCGACATCTCTGAAAAGTCTGCAAAAGTTCCTGGGCTTTGCTAATTTTTATCGTCGCTTCATCTACAATTTTTCTAGTATTGCTAAACCATTGACCGATTTGACCAAGAAGGGTGCTGATGTGGTCAATTGGTCTTCTGCTGCTGTGGAAGCTTTTCAAGAGTTGAAGCATCGTTTTTCTTCTGCCCCTGTGTTGTGTCAACCAGATGTTTCGCTTCCATTCCAGGTCGAGGTTGATGCTTCTGAGATTGGAGCGGGGGCTGTTTTGTCGCAGAGAAGTTCTGATTGCTCGGTGATGAAACCATGCGCCTTCATTTCCAGGAAGTTTTCGCCTGCTGAGCGAAATTATGATGTTGGCAATCGAGAGTTGCTGGCCATGAAGTGGGCATTCGAGGAGTGGCGTCATTGGCTTGAAGGAGCTAAGCATCACGTGGTGGTCTTGACTGATCATAAGAACTTGACTTATATCGAGTCTGCCAAGCGGTTGAATCCTAGACAGGCTTGTTGGTCGCTGTTTTTTGCCCGTTTTGACTTTGTGGTTTCGTACCTTCCGGGCTTTAAAAATGTGAAGGCGGATGCCCTGTCTAGGAGTTTTGTGCCCGACTCTCCGGGTTTATCTGAGCCGGCGGGTATCCTCAAAGAGGGAGTAATTGTGTCTGCCATCTCCCCTGATTTGCGGCGGGTGCTGCAAAAATTTCAGGCCAATAAACCTGATCGTTGCCCAGCGGAGAAACTGTTTGTCCCTGATAGGTGGACGAATAAAGTTATCTCTGAGGTTCATTGTTCGGTGTTGGCTGGTCATCCTGGAATCTTTGGTACCAGAGAGTTAGTGGCTAGATCCTTTTGGTGGCCATCTCTGTCGCGGGATGTGCGTTCTTTTGTGCAGTCCTCTGGGATTTGTGCTCGGGCTAAGCCCTGCTGTTCTCGTGCCAGTGGGTTGCTTTTGCCCTTGCCAGTCCCGAAGAGGCCTTGGACACATATCTCTATGGATTTTATTTCAGATCTTCCCGTCCCTCAAAAAATGTCAGTCATTTGGGTGGTTTGTGATCGCTTCTCTAAGATGGTCCATTTGGTACCCTTGTCTAAATTACCTTCCTCCTCTGATATGGTGCCATTGTTCTTCCAGCATGTGGTTCATTTACATGGCATTCCAGAGAATATCGTTTCTGACAGAGGTTCCCAGTTTGTTTCGAGGTTTTGGCGAGCTTTTTGTGCTAGGATGGGCATTGACTTGTCTTTTTCCTCGGCTTTCCATCCTCAGACCAATGGCCAGACCGAACGAACCAACCAGACCTTGAAAACATATCTGAGATGCTTTGTTTCTGCTGATCAGGATGACTGGGTGTCCTATTTGCCTTTGGCTGAGTTCGCCCTTAATAATCGGGCCAGCTCGGCTACCTTGGTTTCGCCGTTTTTCTGCAACTCTGGGTTCCATCCTCGTTTCTCTTCAGGGCAGGTTGAGTCTTCGGACTGTCCTGGTGTGGATACTGTGGTGGACAGGTTGCAGCAGATTTGGACTCATGTAGTGGACAATTTGACCTTGTCCCAGGAGAAGGCTCAACGTTTCGCTAATCGTAGACGCTGTGTGGGTCCCCGACTTCGTGTTGGGGATTTGGTTTGGTTGTCTTCTCGTCATATTCCTATGAAGGTTTCCTCTCCTAAGTTTAAACCTCATTTCATTGATCCGTATAGGATTTCTGAGGTTCTTAATCCTGTGTCTTTTCGTTTGACCCTTCCAGATTTTTTTCCATCCATAACGTATTCCATAGGTCATTGTTGCGGAGATACGTGGCACCTATAGTTCCATCTGTTGATCCTCCTGCTCCGGTTTTGGCGGAGGGGGAGTTGGAGTATATTGTGGAGAAGATTTTGGATTCTCGTGTTTCAAGATGGAAACTCCAGTATCTGGTTAAGTGGAAGGGTTATGCTCAGGAAGATAATTCCTGGGTCTTTGCCTCTGATGTCCATGCTCCTGATCTTGTTCGTGCCTTTCATATGGCTCATCCTGGTCATCCTGGGGGCTCTGGTGAGGGTTCGGTGACTCCTCCTCAAGGGGGGGGTACTGTTGTGAATTCTGTGGCAGAGCTCCCTCCTGTGGTCACAAGTGGTACTTCGGCTGATTCTCTCTATGAGCTTCCGTTGGTGGAGTTAAGTGGTACTGCGGCTTCTGAGTTTCCTTCCTCAGGTGATGTGGTGAAGTCGTTAGGTGCTGCTCTATTTAACTCCACCTAGTGCTTTGATCCTGGCTTCCAGTCAATGTTCTAGTATTGGACTTGCTTCCTCCTGGATCGTTCCTGTGGCCTGCTGCTCTGCATAGCCAAGTTCCGCTTTTGTTATTTTTGTTTGCTGTTTTTTCTGTCCAGCTTGCTTATTTGGTTTTTTCTTGCTTGCTGGAAGCTCTGGGACGCAGAGGGTGTACCTCCGTACCGTTACTCGGTACGGAGGGTCTTTTTGCCCCCTTTGCGTGGTTGTTTGTAGGGTTTTGTGTTGACCGCAAAGTTACCTTTCCTATCCTCGCTCTGTTCAGAAAGTTGGGCCTCACTTTGCTAAATCTATTTCATCTCTGCGTTTGTCTTTTCATCTTACTCACAGTCATTATATGTGGGGGGCTGCCTTTTCCTTTGGGGTATTTCTCTGAGGCAAGGTAGGCTTATTTTCTATCTTCAGGCTAGCTAGTTTCTCAGGCTGTGCCGAGTTGCATAGGGAGCGTTAGGCGCAATCCACGGCTGCCTTTAGTGTGGTTGGAGAGGATTAGGGATTGCGGTCAGCAGAGTTCCCACGTCTCAGAGCTCGTTCTATGTTTTTGGGTTATTGTCAGGTCACTGTATGTGCTCTGACTTCTATGTCCATTGTGGTACTGAATTACCTAATCATAACAGAAAACAGATGGAAATTATTGGCAATTATCAAGACACACTCAATAAAGGAGTGGTTCTACAGGTGGGGACCACAGACCACTTCTCAGTACCAATGCTTTATGGCTGATGCTTTGGTCACTTTTGAATGTTGGTTGTGCTTTCACACTCGTGGTAGCATGAGATGGACTCTACAACCCACACAAGTGGCTCAGGTAGTGCAGCTCATCCAGGATGGCACATCAGTGGGAGCTGTGGCAAGAAGGTTTCCTGTGTCTGTCAGTGTAGTGTCCAGAGGCTGGAGGCGCTACCAGGAGACAGGCCAGTACACCAGGAGACATGGAGGGGGCCGTGGAAGGACAGCAACTCAGCACTAGGACCAATTCCTCAGCCTATGTGCAAGGAGGAACAGGATGAGCACTGCCAGAGCCAATGGTGTGGGATGGCATTTCTTTGGAGGGCCGCACAGCCCTCCATGTGCTCGCCAGAGGTAGCTTGATCCTCAGACCCCTTGTGAGACTATATGCTGGTACGGTTGGCCCTGGATTTCTCCTAATGCAGGACAATGCCAGACCTCATGTGGCTGGAGTGTGTCAGCAGTTCCTGCAAGATGAAGGCATTGAAGCTATGGACTGGCCCGTCCGTTCCCCAGACATGAATCCAATTGAACACATCTGGGACATCATGTCTCGCACCATCCATCAACGTCACGTTGCACCACAGACTGTCCAGGAGTTGGCAGATGCTTTTGTCCAAGTCTGGGAGGAGATCCCTCAAGAGACCATCTGCCGCCTCATCAGGAGCATGCCCAAGCATTGTAGGGAGGTCATACAAGCATGTGGAGGCCACACACACTACTGAGCATCATTTCCTTGTCTTGAGGCATTTTTACTGAAGTTGGATAACTTAATTTTCCACTTTGAATTTGAGCATCATTCCAACTCCAGACCTCCGTGGAATATTAGTTGTGATTTAGGTTGATTATTTTTAGGTTTTATTGTTCTCAACATATTCCACTGTGTAATAAATAAAAATTTACAACTTGAATATTTCATTCAGTGATATCTAGGATGTGGGCTTTTAGTGTTCTCTTTATTTTTTGAGCAGTGTATATTATATATAATATATAAATAAATATATTAAAATTAGTTAAATCTTGCAGATTCACTCAGTCTCACATTAAATCCAGATCTGTTCTGCAGAGATCGCTTTTAATTCTCATCATTTTCAAGATTACATTGTGAGATAAGGCTTCGTTCACCTGTCCTTTTAGATATTCCGTTTATTTGTCGGTTACATTTTAAAATCAAACAAATGGAATCTATGCCCAAAAGACATCAGTTTACAAACTGACACACACAGAAGCAAAGAATCCCATTAATTATTATGGGGTTCATCCAGTTTCCTTCCGATGTCAGTTTTTATTACAGAAGAAATTGCACATCATACAGGACTTCTTCATGTGTTCTAAAAACCTGACACCAAGCAAAAAACAGCTGGAACCATAGTAACTACTCGGCCCCTGTGCTTTTCTTTGCATCAGTTAGCAAATAAGACCATTTATTTTCAACATGAATTTGGTTGGTCTTTTCTTAAAACAGAACAGGCAAATGTAACTCCAAAATGGTGAACTTACCATTAGGCCAAACTTAGATTGTCTGAAAACAGGCTGCAATGCAAGGATTGGCTTTGAGTATCCAGAATCCATCTCAACAGAATTTGGGTCAGGAGACCAGAAGCCAGCACAGTTTCTAATCCAAATGTGTTTCCTGGATCTCAATCTTGATACAGAAAACTCTGCATAGACATATACCAGCATATTAATCTAATTTTTAGGCTATTTTAACAATTTTTCCCATATTGCTCGCTCAGCTTAGAGGGAAAACTGCCCATACAGTTCCATCTCTAGACTACAAGTTCCTATGCTCCATAAGATTGTCGTAAAACATCTCAGAAATGCTGTTAATAGCAGTTAAGGCAAAATATCTTCCCTAATTATCAAATGGAGATTGTAAAATAAAAAAAAAAATCTATAATAGGAAAACAGAAACAGACAAGGAAAAAATATGTTTCACTTTCAACTTGTTTTAATTATTAATTATACGACATAGGTGAAACTAGAGGAAGAGTAGTGTGAGCCGAATGTATCTATATGTAATGCTTAGTCAGCACAAAGTAATGCAATGGTCACAGTGTTTCGCCCATGACACCTATGCGCCACCAAAAGCCCCATGGTTTGTATGAATGAAGTGCCAATTATAGATACAGAGGCTTATTAATGTGCAATATAAACTGAGAATAATGTAAAAGGAAAAAAGGCTAATGTAGCAAAAGAATGTCTTTGTGAATCAGCAACATATGGATGGCTGCAAGTGAGAATTCCCAGACATGATAAAATGCTTTATCGTCTGGACAACTGAGAAACAAACAAATCTCCCAATGGTTTGTCTATTTTCCAATACACATACTGCACTTATGTTCACTAATTGCTGAGTTATCCAAGCTAGCCCTGCCATGTGAATGGTAACGTAGAGCTTATGGCACAATCCGGATTTTGGGAAATACTCACAGGAAATGCCCTTTATTACCATATACAATACATGCAGAAAACAAACCCATCAATGCATAACGTATTGGTTTCGGAAGCACTCTCCCGTCTAAATCTTCTATCTCAGAAAACACATTGGACACTTCTAAGTCAATACTTAGGAGGTCTGACTCTTGTCTTCTAAAGATTTACAATCTATCAGCGAGATATGACACCAGTAATAATCACATTTATCTTACACCATTCAATACCAATAGGCTTTCATTTGCTTTATGTGCTAGAGATAAACTACAGCAATGAGAAAGAACAAAGAAGTGGATGGGAAAACATCTTTGTCTAAGTACCAGCCATGTTATTAGTACTGATTGGCAAAATGATCACCATTTGGTTGTTATGTAAACCTGGCAGCACAAACTATTATCATGTCTAAGAGACTATTACATTCCAATTAAGCAGAATGCTGGTATTTATGCGGTAACACAATACTGTAATGTCAAATTATACCCTATAATGCCTTGTGGAAACACGCCAATGGGAAAACAATACAGATCTATTCACTTGTACACACAGTATTATCAAGACAGTGAAACCTCTGCAAAAGACCACCCCTTTGGGAAGACCACCTCTGCATCCAACATGATTTTCTGTTTTCACTTTCACCATATATTGCACATACTGGCCATTTTCCTTGAGAAGACTACTTTTCAATGAAATTTCAAGTGATCAGTTCAAATAGGTTTCCTTCAATAGATGCATTACTGCAGTAAGGGCTCATTGCTACAAGAATATGGGCAATATTCTCACTTGACTAAAATAATAGTTTTAGAGAAGGAAAACCTTCAAATAAGAGTCTGGTCCTCAACTTGGTGCACTGAATCTTTTTTTTGGGACATTCCAATAAAGATCTTAGCTTACTGTTCTATATCTTGTTATCATTCAGACCCTCTAATGAATAAGTTCTGCGAGTTTAATGTCTCCTGAGCAGAGAGGCGGAGGTTTGACGACCAGAAAAAGTGACCCCTCTTAATATTGTCTAGCTGGCAGTTCTGACACAACCAGGGCTTTTATTTCTGCACCATGACCCCTCTTAATATTAATATAGCTGGCAGTTCCAACACAACCAGGGCTCTTATTTCTGCACCGTGATGCATCTAAGGAATCAAGGCAACATATTCACTATCATAAGTCTTAAAATTCTGAAAGAGAGAATGAAAAATGGGGAGCTGCGAAGATAAATGATTAGGCAGCACAGGGCACATACAAAGGTGGCTATGGACAAAGTGAAGACAGCTTTTACAGAAGTCACCATATTGGTCCAAAGAGGCAACAAATTAAACAATTTATCACTTTTTCCCCTAAATTAAACAGTCTATGAAATCAAAGTCCCATTAGAAACACCACCACAATATTCTTTTCTGAGACAAAATTTATTTTTTCAGCATCAACAGAAGTTAGTTTGCTGTTCTTTAACATAAAAAGACCCCTTTCATCTAAACCCGAACTTGCTGTTTGCAATGTACAGATATGCTAACACCATTACAATCCATTATTTGTTGTACTCCCACGCACCCAAGGACATCGAAGACGAAATCGGCACATATCCCTGGCTTTCATTGCGGATGTCATATGAAAAAGGTACAAATTGATTCAAGGCCTGAACCAAAAGACCTTGTGTTTTGTTTGCAGTCATAAAACAGGAATATGAATATTTTCTAAAGACTTACTGCGGAGTATCAGTAATGCCTTATGTATTACATGGCTTTCTTTCCCTTTATGTAGAACACATGTAAACAATAGACGCTAGATCAATTCATGTACACACAGAAATATAATGCAAAATACCAGCAGTGGGTTCGGAAACAATGTCTCATGCTACAGATTTTAGAAACTTTTTTTTCTTCTGTTTGTATAACTTTTTTTGTTGAATTTCTGTTCTTACTATCTAACACAAGGAAGAAAACAAAAACTTCAAAGTTCTTCAAACCTCAGAACTGGAGAAAAAGTCACGAGAAACAACAATGATTATTAATAAAATTCACGCGGCGGGGGTCCTGGTTTTTTGCCCTGTAAATTTTTGTTGAATTGCTATCCCTGACCTGAAAGTCAGAAGAACCTGTTAGATGTGTGAGAAGGACTCCGCCAGTAAAGATCACTGCACTTTCATAACCACATGATACCTGGTACAAATACATCAAACAGAATGACTGTCACTGCAGCACAGAGAGCAAAGTGGGAGCCCGTTTCTTAAGCATCCAGGAGAGAAAGTGGAATGGCATGGCAACCCAGGTAGAAAGGAAAGGTCACAAGAACGAAAATAACCAAGGGATCTGGGAACGACTGTACCATTACCACAGACTGGAAGAAAACAGCGAATGCAATCAGATGGAACAGATTGAAATGCAGCTGCAGCCATCTGTGAATGCCACAGAATGCATTGTGGAAATATTTGGGGATCTGGCACAAAGGAATATGAAGCCCTAGTCCAACTTTGAAATCAGAACATTGAAAAGTCGTCATTTGCAGAGAGCTGATAATTCAGGACTTGGACAAACATCCGCATCTCCAGAGAACGAGGATGTAACACACGGATCTGGCTGGCTGCGAAGAGCTTATGTTTGTGTCAGTAGAGTCTACGCCGGGATATTTTACTGGAGGGGAAAAACTGCATCTTGTATCAATATGGAAGAAGAAGCAGAAGTGAATCATGATATGGATGGGCGGATAGATAAGCAGACAGTCACAGAGAATCGCTTACAGACAGACCGTCATATAAAAAATAAATGAAGAAACTGCGCCCGCTGAATATTTATTCCTGAAGAGGAAACAAATCTGATGAAAAGATTCACTGCTCTATTTGATGAATGAAAGCAGATTTCTGGCACGTGCGTGAGACACCGCTATACACACCTAGATTACAGCGGTGCACTTTTTAGATCATTTTTACACAGAATAACAGCTCAAACTAAGAGTAAATGTAATTAACTTGCGGATTAAGTTTCAGATCGACAGCTCAACGGCAACCACAGTTTTCCATCTCTCTCCTGGAGTGCTGAGAAAGCAATTGCAGCCATGTAATGGTTTATGATGGAAAAACAGATGCATCTAGATATAATAGGGCATATTGAGGCAGTTAATATCAGTTTCAAGGCAAAAGGGAATATAGATAGAATATCCTTGCCTGTTATCTTCAAACATGCTTTGTATTACTTTGTGTAATCTATTCCTAAATCGGACACATAGGACATTGTGTATGATATAAAACCTGTGTTAATGTGGAATAATGTTAGAAATGAGCGCACTGGCAGGTACAATTTCAGATGCCAACACTAATATTTTTTTAATGTGTACTCTGGGGGCGAGCAGTGTATTCCTATTGCCTGGGAAAGCCAGTGGCAGGAAATATCCACATATATGATTCATATACTGTACACTGTGTGTAATGTGCTAAGTTTGGACACAAACACATGTAAACATTTTACCTGCTCCTGGCAGATGTTATTCTGCACAGTAATCAACAAAATACTATAAAAGGGAATTTTTGATATATTATAATTGTGAATAACCATTTAGGCAGTCCTTGAAAATGGCTACAAGATGAAGATGTCCCACTTCTATATAATGCTAACCAATTTTAAAGATAGGTCATCAATATCAGATCAATGCAAGCAGTTCCAGAGCTGAACAGTACAGCTCAGTCAACTTTGTAGTGGCTACAGCCAAACACTCTACATCCACCCCTAATCTGATGAATAGGAGTGGATCTGCAGTACCTGGCAGTGGCACCTACACCGCTGACAGAGCTGTACTGTCAACTACACAAGTGCTAACTTCTGGACGCCGCTAGCTCCAAGAACAGCTGAATGGTGGGGGTGTTGGTGCCTGGACCCATAGTGTAGGTCAATATAAAAGAATTGGAGCAACCCTTTTAGAAAGGCATATATGAAATACGGGATATACATAAACATCTGGACAATCATAGCAACATTATTTAACTCTTCAAGAAGGAATGACAAAAGGGTTATAATCCCCATATTTCCAGCAACAAATGTTAAGTAGGTAAAACAACTAACCAATGGCAGATGAAGCTGCAATGCTTTCCAAAGCCTGCTTTAGTGAACTGTGAGCAACACATAACATTTTCTATGCCACATTAAAGTTCTCTATACTGGTACTGGTACAATTTAATCAATATGTCATGAAAAATGTATAACCAGGTATTTTTTTAATTCCTCATCATGTTCAAGATATCTTCTTGCTTTGCCTTCAGTGTAGTAAAACAACTGTTCTCATGCAGAGGCTGAGAGCAGTCCTGTTCCTGTGTGCAGCCATCTCAGAAGGATATGACCAAGGCAGGAGGCAGAGTTCTTGAAAATGACAAGGAGTCGAATAAACCCTAAACTATGAACACATAGTTCAATGTAATAAAAATATTTTGTCATGTCATTTTGTATATGTATGTGTGAGTATAAATAGGGTCATTGGATCACCTTAGGAAACTTCTGATCAGAGAGACCAGGTGGATATACATGCTACAGACTAGAGGTCCCCGGGGCATGGACAAGAAAAAAGATCTCTCATATTACTATTATTATTATACATTTTTATAGCGTCATTTATTCCATGGCGCTTTACAAGTGAACGGGGCAAATATAGACAAGTACAATAAACATGAGTAAAACAAGGCGCACACAAGTACATAGGGAGGGAGGACCCTGCCCACGAGGGCTCTCAGTCTACATTACTATGAATAATCAATCAGGTTTTATATTAATCTTTGCAATTATGTGACAAGATGGAGTTAGGCTTTATAGTTATATAATTGTTTTATATTTTTTGTCCTTTTTTTCTTTTATTATATTAATTGCATTAACGTGTGTTTTGTAACTCATTTATAGCAGTGATATAGGATTGGTTGAAGTCAGTCAGCTGTTTCATACAGGAAATGGTATATAAGGTCAAGGAGTAGGACAATATGGGATGCAATGACTAAAGACCTTGGGGTCTGAAATGCGCCTGCCAGTGTGAACTTCCCCATATAGGGTTAGTGGCTACTCTGCTGCTATAATGAATTTTAAGAATTTTCAATAAACATTTGTTTATGTGATTTCTGGAGCTGAATCCTATCTTCTAAACTCAATATAAATTGGGTGGTACAGTATTAGTGAGCCATGTAAAAATGCGTGTAATGAAAATACTTCTAGGGTCACTGAAATGCTCCTTGGCATTTGGCCACATACAGCTGCAATTGAGTGTCCTTTTTATGGTCTCAACATAATTGGTGAAAGGTGTGGCATATAGCTTTTAGTTGTCCAAACGTTTCCTGATACGAAATGTGGTCACTGATTGCAATCAGATTAACCTCTTGTAGAGCTATGGTTAGGAGTGTTTTTTAATGTGATGTTTTTAACAAAATCTATCATTATGGTCTTTATAGTCATGATGACCTGATAAACATCTCTGGCAGCAGATGCCCATACCTGCTGAGACATGACTCTTAGGACCAAGATATAGAGAAGGTTAAAGTGATATGGACAATACTATTTTTACAGTTTTTTAGTAACAGCATGAGGTGGTTGTTTTGAACCACGGCAGTAAATCCAGCAAGACCAAGAAGAAGGTTATCGATTTTGCCCCCAAAAACCTAAATAAAAAATATAAAATGGTATAAAGAAAAAATGCTAAGGCTGCAAATATCACTATTTGGACTTTTTGGGAAAAATCCTTATGTACAGCATGAAGAGTTATGTAGCAGGTTATGTTGCATCTTTTATAAGTGGCATGTGAACCCGGCTGTGAGGGGTAATGGTTTTCAACAAGAAGATATTACTAGAAAGTAAAATGAAAGGATGTGATTTATAGTAAGTGACAAAACAGAAGAAAACATTTGCTTAATTTCTTTCTGCCTCATTTTTCATGTTTCTCTTTGTTCAGAGCTTTTAGGCATTGTTGATTAAAATGTGCATTAATTGAACAACATACTACATTTCCTATGAAGACGCTAATTGTTGCTGTTAATCGAAATAAATCAATGGTCTTAATTGTATTAGTGTAAATTCTGACCAGGTGACTCATCCTAAAGTACAACTGCAGTAAGCATATGACGTCTGCCAACCAAATACTGCATAGCTCTCTGCGCCAATTTATTTCAATGTTAGAATTATACTCTTAGCTGCAATACGCAAACATTTTTCTTCTTCGTAAAAATGTTAGGCTGTCTTCAGGTTTTAGTACAAACATACCTAGACCTGGATCAGATCTACTAAAGAGTACTTAGCACCACAAAATTCTATGGTGAGCTTTGCAGAGGTCAGTGGAACCACTGGATGGCTGAGTATTGTAGTCCAAATGCAGGCCATTACACTACGGAGTGTCCTGTAATTAGCATCTAAGGTGTCTAAATACTTATAATCAGTTAGTACGCCTATTTACATGGTGAAAAAGTAATTACCGTGCTGCTTACTATCATGGATTATATCACATTGGACATGGACTACAGGTAGTTAGGGAGTTAAGGTCTAAGGAGATGGAAAGAAAATGATAAACATGTTTAGGAATATAGTCTTAGACCATTTCCAAACCGCTTGATGTTCCTGTTACTAGAGGACAAAAAACAAGAAAGGAGGGCACCATCAACAATAATAACTGACCAAAATTATAGGGGATCTGCCCAAAGTATGTCAAATTAGGACATCAAAAAGCAAAGAAAAGGAGACATACCAAAAACTGGGGAACACCCTAAATACATCAAATATAATTATAGAAAAAGTTTATTCAAATCCAAACAACACATACCACATGAACAATAGTTGCATAAAAACATAAGCATTAAAAACACTGACAGTAAAGAAAACCCCATGAGAAAAGGGGAAGTGAAGACCCCTAGGACCCCGTAACATGGGTCTAATATCGATAGATGAAAATATTGCACTGTATTATTCAATAGCTACAATCAATGCCAAAAAATTATAGAACATGGTAAGACGTAATAGTAATGCTGGTGTGGGAAATAGGTATAATATGCCCGCAAAACAAATAAGAACAAGCACACTTAATGGCCAATTGCTATATAAGGTATAATGTCACCACATAGGCCCATTTGAAAAGCCCACTAAAAATAAGTAGACCCTATATAACCAACCAAACTGCATAATAGCCCCCTAACAACATGGTGTCAGTACGTGGTGGACTGGCTGGTCCAACAACCAGCACAAAATATTGCATGTACATGTAGCCAATATGCATATAATATATGAGACTTAACCCCTCTGCTTAAAGAGATGTAAAATATGCCTGACACAATTGAATCTGTTGTGTCAAAAAAGGCAGAAGGAGTAGGTACATGTAACCACCGTTACCATCCATGAACAAGATGTGCTGCTGCTATACAAATAAATGAATGTCCGAAAATGCAACTGCAGTATAGAACACATATACATGGGGGAAGGGTGGATACATGACCTGTGAGAGCGTGGAGATGCAGCACAAAGTAACTGATAACGGTTGCCAACCTAAATGGCCACGCTGTATGTCCCATAAATCATATCCAAAAAAGAGTGTGCATAGCCCAAGGAGAGGTCCAGGGGGGATCAAGACCCCGACACGTGTCGCCACAGCCGTGGCTTCATCAGGGGTAAGAAGTGGAAGTGGTTTCAAACTAAAGCAAACAAAAAAAAAGCGAGACTGAAATCTGCTAAAATTCAGCCACAAAGCTTCTGAGAGAATGTCCTATGGACAGATTAGATCAAACTGCAGCTTTTTGGCAAGTCACATCAGCTCTATGTTCAAAAAAATGAAAGAGCAACCAAAGCAACCGAGAACATGGAAGACCAAAAAATATATAAGCTGGAAATAGATTATAAAATACCTTTATTAATAAAAAGTGGCAAATAATTAATTTGAAATAATTGTGTGCGCATAACAGGACCAAAAAAAATTACATAAAAATATACAGTATGTACAAAAAAGCAATCAATAGCATTAGACCCAATAATCTTATTTACAATTATATTACTCAGTTGTGCAAAAGTAAAATCAATTCATAGTGGTAAAAAAATCATAATATAACGTGCATATAATATAATAAATAATTCATCCAGTGTGGTTGATTTGTAAGATAAACTCCCAAAGAAGTGCTAAAAAAGTGCTATGTGCAAGGCAAAAAATGCAAAAGACCTTTCAATGGTCTCCACATCCAATTACACAACTTCAATAAAGTGCTACGTGTTGAAAGAAGGCACAACAGAATATTAGTAATATGCCTTTAAGGGTCGCCATGTCCCATAACTGCGCACCCCGACGTGCGTTTTGGAAAACTCCCTTCGTCACCCTCTGCATATAATACGGCTGAGTGACAAAGGTCTGCACCGAAACACATGTTGGGGTGGGCGCCACACTTGACTCTCCCGGACCATCTTGCATTCTACTATGCTGGCTGGTGCCTCATATCTTCTATTCTACCATTCTGTGTCTACCCCAGTGTGGTATTTTTGCACAGTCATTTAATTTGACACATGGCTATATTGCAGTATGATATACCATGTCAGTTAAATTTGCTGTTATTTGCTCTTACTTGCTTGTGACATATGACATTTTTTTGTATTTTTCTTTCTTTCATTTATTTGTTTGCTACCTCATATATAGCCATTCTTGGTAGAATTGCTCAAGACTGCTTTGAACTACTCACTTTAGCATTGGTCCCCTTCTTACCCACCTACTTCCTCCATATACCTTATGTCACTGTGTATACACATTACTCATGGAATTAGTGTGATAACTGTTTGGGGACATGGCTTAAGGTACCGTCACACATAATGATATCGTTAACGATATCATTGCTTTTTGTGACATAGCAACGATATCGTTAACGAAATCGTTATGTGTGACAGCGACCAACGATCAGGCCCCTGCTGGGAGATCGTTGGTCGCTGGGGAAAGTCCAGGACTTTATTTCGTCGCTGGATCACCCGCTGACATCGCTGAATCGGCGTGTGTGACGCCGATTCAGCGATGTCTTCACTGGTAACCAGGGTAAACATCGTGTTACTAAGCGCAGGGCCGCGCTTAGTAACCCAATGTTTACCCTGGTTACCATTGTAAAAGTAAAAAAAACCAAACACTACATACTTACATTCCTGTCACGTTCCTCAGGGTCAGCTTCCCTGCGTCCACCAGTGTCAGCGCCGGCCGGCTGTAAAGCAGAGCACAGCGGTGACATCACCGCTCTGCTTTCCGGCCAGCGCTTACAGAGTGCAGGGAAGCTGATGCTGGGGGACGCGACATGAATGTAAGTATGTAGTGTTTTTTTTTTTTACTTTTACAATGGTAACCAGAGTAAACATCGGGTTACTAAGCGCGGCCCTGCGCTTAGCAACCCGATGTTTACCCTGGTTACCCGGGGACTTCAGGATCGGTGGTCGCTGGAGAGCTGTCTGTGTGACCAAACAGCGACGCTGCAGCGATCGGCATCGTTGTCTAGATCGCTGCAGCGTCGCTTAATGTGACGGTACCTTTACTGGTATTAGTACGGCCAGTTTACATTCTGCATGTATTCATAGCTCCTTCAATATTTGATTATTATTATTATATTCATTCTCTGCCTTGATATGCATCTATTTTACACCATCTTTGCTTTCTCATTGTCTCCATCTATCTGCATTACTTTAAGGTTTACATTATCTTGTGTTTTGGCACATACTGTGTGGCTGAGGTTTTTTTCAATATACCTTTTAGATCCCTTGTATCTATGTATGTACATTATTTATTGTCTTTTATTGTTGGGTGGGCACCCATCATTTACAGTGCCACCGATTAACAATTGCTTGTGAATAAAGGGTTTTTTACTTATGAGTTCATTCTCCTGACCTTTTCTACGACCTTAGGTTCGGCTTTCTTCTTTAGACATATATATATATTTCCATTCGGATGATCTACCATTTATTTCCTAGCTGATATATGTCAATATTTTTTTTTTGCATCACTTATTATTTGTATTATTTTAACTTCCCAACAGCATATAGTATCTAAATCTTTTCAAATTCACCATAATCTTCATAACTGCTCTCAGTGAATTTATAAAAATGTATCCCATGTATGAATTCATGTTATCATTTTATATTTGTAGCCAAACCTCCATTTAAAAGATTCAGATATGTAACCTTAGTTCATCCTCTTAATCCTGGTACAAGCGATATGATTGGCAATATTGACCATGCACATAGGCCTGGATAAGTCATTTTGAACATTAGTGTCAATTAGTAAGATTACACATTTCTAAAAATAAAAATAGTTATTACTACATTGGGTAAGGGTTATAAATGTGAATGGAAACATAAAGAGACAAATTAAAACCAGACTCAATATAACATATAAAATCCTATCACTTTATCATGTGGGTGAAATATATTTTAAATTAATGCTGGGTGTATACTTCTGGAGTTGATTGATATAGTCATCAATTCAGCAAAGTGACACTAGTTTATAAATTTAACCAATAATTTTATCAAGTGCTTATTAGTATGAGCATCATTGACATGCTAAAAATGTATATCTACATATCTGTATGTATTTACAGACAAAGGGGAAGAAAAGATGAGAGGGAGGAGAACAAAGTGAGTAAAAGAAAAAGAGAAGAAAAGAGAGAGAGAGGGGGCAAGAAAGAGGGGAAAGATAAAGGGAGAGGAAGAGAGGGATAAGAAGGGAGATGAAATGGACAGAGAGAGAGAAAGAAGGAGAATGGAGATAACAAGAGAATAAGACAGAGAGGAAGAGATAAAACAAAAATAAATTGCTACAACAAAAAATGTTTTTGCAGTACTTTGAATTTTCAGGAAGAGAAGAGAAATTAATGACCCAATTAACTTTTTGCAAGTTTTTATTGTGTCTGCTTATTGCAAAAATTCCCCAAGTTCTGTATAAAATATATTTTATGAATTCAATATATCTTGACAACTGACAGTATACTTAGTGACTACAACATTTTTATCTTTTGCTGTATCAACGCTCTTCTTATGCTTAACATTAATAACTGGATAAAAATAAAGCTAATACTAATAGAGACGTTTATTTAGTTTATGAACAACTTCAGCATTTGCAATATTTAGCCAAGGTCTTCAACGTTTTGTACTTTGTGAGTCTAAGTCAACTAAGGAATAGTGATGAGCGAATATACTCGTTAGTCAAGATTTCTGGAGCACGCTCGGGTGTCCTCCGAGTATATTTTAGTGCTCGGAGATTTAGTTTTCATTGCCGCAGCTGAATGATTTACAGCTACTAGCCAGCATAAGTACATGTGGGGGTTGCCTGGTTGCAAGGGAATTCCCACATGTAATCAAGCTGGCTAAGAGATGTAAATCATTCAGCTGCAGCGATGAAAACTAAATCTCTGAGCACTAAAACATACTCGGAGGACACCCGAGTGTGCTCGAGAAATCTTGAGTAACAAATATATTCGCTCGTCACTACTAAGAACTTGGAACTTACAAAGAGAAACATACTGTATTAAAATTTTGTTTTTTATTGAAAGTCAGTTGTGCATCTGAAAGAAGGGACACTAAGGCTATGTGCACACGTTGCTGATTTTGATGCATTTCCACAACATTTTTGGACTCGCAGAATTGCATCAAATCTGCAGTGTAGTGCACCACTTAGTCAAAGGGAAATTGAGAATTGGTGTGCACAAGCTGCAGAAACATACGTGTGGATTTGCAGTGTTTTATTTTCTGCAGCATGCCAATTCTTTTTGCGGATCTGCAGCGTTTCTGCACCCATTGACTACCATTGAGTCAGGCAAATCTGCAGCAAAACCGCATGTTTAAAATGATCTGTGGTTTTGCTGCAAAGTTGCATTTGAGAAACGCTGCAGATCAGGAGTAGGAATAGTGTGTGGGTGGAGACTATGTGTGTGGGCGGAGACTATGTGTGTGCAGTGAAGATGTGTGTGTCTGTGTGCTGGTGTCTGTGGGTATGCCTGGGTCTGCAGGTGTGTGCGCAGCTGTGTGTGTGTTTCTGTGTAGACAGGCATCATCCGATGGGACTACTAGTCCCATCCAGCTATGCCTGCTATAGTGACAGCTAGCCGATGTTGTGACAGTAGTAGTCCCATCATCTGGCTGCTGTGTTTAATTGTTAAAAAAAAAACATACACACATATACAGTACATACTCACCATACAGCTAATCCAAGATGCCCTAGATCACCTGTAAAAAAAATAAAATAATAAACCAACAGTATATTCCCTGTTCCAAAGTAATCCATTTAATAACGGGTGTCCCATGACGATCTCCCGTGTAGAGCTGTCACATCATCGGCAGATGTGACCGCTCTCTAGGGGCCTCCAGCAATAAAATGATGGCAGGTATCCTCCCGCAGTGGAATACTCCACCGTCAGAGGTCACTGGAGTTCATGCTGCCATCGGCAATGCTGTGTGACAGAATTCTCACGCAGCAGTGCCATAAAGTGAGAGCATAAACTCCAGTGAACCCTTAGTGATAACACTGCAGAAGCCATTATCTCCTGTTAGTGTGTCACTGGGGGCCCTGTAGAGTGGTCATATCTCCCTATGTGACTGCTCTATAGAGGAGATCTTTGTGGGACGCTCATTATTAAATGGACTACGTCAGAACAGGGAGTATGCTGTTGGCTTATTTTTTTTTTACAGGTGATCGAGGGCGTCACATGGATTAGCTGTACAAGAAAGATGGGAAACTGTGTGGTGTTATATTTAATTAAAATGCTTTATTGTGGCTGTGTGTTTATTTAGCCCCTGAACAACTATATGATTAGTAATGGATAGGTGTATTATTGACTAAGCCGGCTTGATGTCACCTTACAATACAAAGGTGACATCAATCCCCCAACTATTATCCTATATGCCACTGCTACACGGTAGTGGGAAGAGAGAGGCTAAGTGCCGGAATTGGCGCATCTTAGAGATGCACCATTTCTGGGATGGCTGTGAGCTGGTGTTTGTTGCCAGGGGGGAGGTCAATATCCATAGCCATTTCCTAGGCTATTAATATCAACCTGCAACTGTCTGCATAGCCTTCTCTGGCTATTAATTATAGGGGAAACACTACGTCATTTTGAGGGGGGTTCCCCTTATTTTAATAGCCAGGAAAGGCTAAATATACAGCTGCGGGCTGATCTTCATAGCCTGGGAAGATCCATGGATATAAACCCCTTCCTAGGCTATAAACATTGGCCCCCAGTCACTGTCTTTCCATCTCTGGCACAGAAAATTGCACGAGAGCCCATGACATTTTTTTCATTTTTTTACAAAAATGAAACAGATACAGTATTGCTTTTAAGGCCGGGGTCACACTTGCAAGAAACTCGCACGTTTCTCGCACCTGAGTACTTGGCACTGGACTGAAGTGTGCGGCTGCATGTATTTCTATGCATCTGAACGCTCCGAATGGTCCGAGTGCCGGCGGCAGTGTCGGGTACTGAGGTGCCAGACTCATGCAAGTTTCTCACAAGTGTGATCCCGACCTAACGCAGGTGTTGTGTGTGTGTCTTTATTCAGTTCATTCTATCCCATTTTATTATGTTTATTACTAAACATCGGACTTGGTATTATCTATCCATCTATCTATACTGTAGATATATCTACTACTCTATCTATAGATATATCTATCTTTCTATAGATATATCTATCTATAAATAGATAGATAGATAGATAGATAGATCTATCTATAGAACTAAGAGAAAGAAAATTAGAGCAGCACAGAGAAAGAGTCCGGGTGCAGAGCCCCCCAGGCAAATACCAAACCTCAATTATAAAAATCCAGAAAGGTTCCTGTTGGGATCAAAACGTCGCTTTCTGGGCTGATTGAATAGCTCCTTTTCACTACAAAACGATGTGCTGCCTCCTATTTTTCTGGATTTTTATCTACAGATCTATCTAACTATCTATAGATCTATATTTCTATAGGTCTATATATAGATCGATCTATCTATCTATAGAGATCTATCTATCTATAGATCTACCTATAAATATATCTACTGTATCTATCTATCTGTGTGTAAACATTATTCTCCAATGGAGTATGTAAAAGAAGAGGTTGGACAAGCAAATGACATCACAATTTTTTTTGTGTTAAATAATAGAGCTTTATTTAGCCTACAAAAATTCATACAAATCCGCATGAAAATCTGCTTTAAAAACGCATAAAAATCACGTCAAATCCGCATGGATTTTTACCTGTGCTTTCTGCCAAGAGATGCAGAATCTGAGCAGAAAATTCCACAGGCAAATCTGCAACGTGTGCACATACCCTAAGACTGTGTTCACACCTGCACTATTATTTTCTGCCAGTGTTTCTCTTGAAACATCCATCACTTTTGATGAAAATAATATTACCATTAAGCAATTTTGTTATTTCCCTGAAAATCACAGATGGAAGTATTATAGCTATTGACTTCCCATGTAAATGAAGGCATAATGCAGATGTGAAAAAAATCCTTCCTATTTCTGGAAAACACAATACAAAATAAGACCTATTCCTTTTCCTAGTGTCTACCCTCCATACTGCATGTAAGGCCTCTTTCACACGTCCAGATAATTCCGGTACTGGAGAAATCGGTACCGGAGTTATCCGTGTCCGTGTGTCCATGTGCTCACGTGGCACATCAGTGTGGCACACGTGCGGCAGCCATGTGCCGCCCGTGTGCCGACTGAGGACCACACGGACCGTGCAGGAGACAGCACTACAGTTAAGCGCTGTCCCCTGCTTTTGGTGCTGAAGCCGGCATTCATTCCTTCTCTCCAGCAGCGTTCCCTGGAGAGAAGGAATGAAAAATCAAGGTTTTTTTGTGCTAAAAATAAAGTTTGTGGGTCCCCTCCCGCCTCCCATCCCCTGTGCGCCCGCCCACTTGCCGAGAAATACTCACCCAGCTCCTGCGATGTATGCTCTCAGCGCCGGCAGCAGGTCCTGTGTGAGAGGCCACATGGTACCACTCATTACAGTGATGAATATGCGCATACAGTGATGAATATGCGCTGAAGGGTGACAAACACCCTTCAGCGGTCAGGTTAATCTTTTTAATATTGATAGACTGGGTGATGCTGAATGCAGTGATACCAAATGTGTGTATGTTTGATTATTTTTTAATTGCTTTATTTTGAATGGGGCGAAAGGGGGGTGATTTGAACTTTTAGATATATATTTTTTAAATATTTTTAAAACTTTTTTTTCACTTTTGGAATGCTTTAATAGTCTCCATGGGAGACTAGAAGATGCCATAACCTGATCACCTCCTTTACATACAGGCAATGATCATATTGCCTGTACGTAGCAGAATTAATCACTTGCTATGAGCGCGAACCACCGGGCAGCACTCATAGCAATCCAGGAGTGACAACCATAGACAGGGCCATATTTGCCACTAGGCACTTGAGAGCAGGTGCCTAGGACCGCACAATGCGTGGGGGGCGGCACCTGAGCAAGGTTTTTGTTTTTTTATAAAGTCCGGGTTGGGGTCACCTTAAACTCCACCCCCCAGTCCCACCGCCCACCCGCTTGCCTCCCTGAAAACATCATACAGTATGAATCATACTGTATGAGTCATACTCACCTACTCCAGTGATGCCTGGTCTGGTCTCAGCAACGGCAGCTAGTGCTGTGTGAGTGGTCACAAGGTACCGCTCATTAAGGTGATGAATATGGATGCATATTCATGACCTTAATGAGCGGTACCATGTGACCGCTCATGCAGGCAGAAGGTGCTGCGCCGGCCGCCGGGACAGAGGTGGAGGATTCCGTTCTGCGCGGGCGGTGTGGAAAAGGTGATCATGACTGTATGACAGCCAGGGAGGACGGTGGGTGGATGAAGGAGGATGGGGAGCCGAGCCATACAAGATGGGAGCGGCAGGGAGCCGATGAGCCATGCATGGAGGGGGCCAGGGGGGAGGGATGAGCCCTGCAAGATGGGAGCAGTGGGGAGCAGATGAGCCATGCATGGAGGGGGCCAGGGGGAGAGATGAGCCCTGCAAGATGGGAGCGACGGGGAGCAGATGAGCCATGCATGGAGGGGGACAGGGGGGAGAGATGAGCCCTGCAAAATGGGAGCAGCGGGGAGCAGATGAGCCATGCATGGAGGGGGGCCAAGGGGGAGAGATGAGCCCTGCAAGATGGGAGCGGCGGGGAGCCGATGAGCACATCACATTTGAAGTCATTTTGAGGGGTCTATATGATAGAAAATAACCAAGTGTGACACTATTCTAAAAACTGCACCGCTCAAGGTTCTCAAAACCACATTCAAGAAGTTTATTAACACTTTACGTGCTTCACAGGAACTGAAACAATGTGGTAGGAAAAAATTAACATTTAACATTTTTTTGCAAACATTTTACTTCAGAACCATTTTTATTTATTTTCACAAGTGTAAAAACAGAAATTAAACAATAAATTTTGTTGTGCTATTTCTCCTGAATACGCCAATACCACATATGTGGGGGTAAACCACTGTTTCGGCGTACTGCAGAGCTTGGAAGTGAAGGAGCGCCGTTTGACTTTTTCAATGCAGAATTGGCTGGAATTGAGATTAGATGCCATGTCATGTTTAGAGAGCCTCTGATGTGCCTAAACAGTGGAAAACACCCCACAAGTGACACCGTTTTGGAAACTAGACCCCTTAAGGAACTTATCTAGATGTGTGGTGAGCACTTTAAACCCTGAGGTGCTTCACAGAAGTTTATAACGTAGAGCCGTGAAAATAAAAAATCACATTTTTTCTACAAAAATGATATTTTTGTCCCCAAATTTTTATTTTCACAAGGGTAACAGGAGAAATTAGACCACAAAAGTTGTTGTGCAATTTCTCCTGAGTACGTCAATGCCCCATATGTGGGGGTAAACCACTGTTTGGGCGCACCGCAAAGCTTGGAAGAGAAGGGGTGCCGTTTTACTTTTTCAATGTAGAATTGGCTGGAATTGAGATCTGATGCCATGTCACGTTTGGAGAGCCCCTGATGTGACTAAACAGTAGAAACCCCCACAAGTGACACCATTTTGGAAACTAGACCCCCCATGGAACTTATCTAGATGTGTGGTGAGAACTTTGAATGCCCAAGTGCTTCAAAGAAGTTTATAATGCAAAGTCGTGAAAATAAAAAAAATAAAAATTTCCACAAAAAAGATTTTTATCCCCCATGTTTTTATTTTCACAAGGGTAACGAGAGAAATTGGACCCCAAAAGTTGTTGTGCAATTTGTCCTGAGTATGCTGGTACCCCATATGTGGGGGTAAACCACTGTTTGGGCGCACGGCAGAGCTCGGAAAGAAGGAGCGCAGTTTTGGAATGCAGACTTTGATCTTTGATAGATTATGTTGCGTTTGCAGAGCCCCTGAAGTACCTAAACAGTAGTAACCCCCCACAAGTGACCCCATTTTGGAAACTAGACCCCCCAAGGAACTTATATAGAAGTGTGGTGAGAACTTTGAATGCCCAAGTGCTTCACAAAAGTTTATAATGCCAAGTCGTGAAAATAAAAAAATATTTTTTTTTCCACAAAAAAGATATTTTAGCCCCCAAGTTTTTATTTTCACAAGGGTTACAGGAGAAATTGGACCGGAAACGTTGTTGTCCAATTTATCCCAAGTATGCTGATGCCCCATATGTGGGGGTAAACCACTGTTTGGGTGCACGGCAGAGCTCGGAAGGGACGGAGCACTGTTTTGGAATGCAGACTTTGATATAATGGTCTGCGGGCATTATGTTGCGTTTGCAGAGCCCCTGAAGTACCTAAACAGTAGTAACCTCCCATAAGTGAGCCCATTTTGGAAACTAGACCCACCAAGGAACTTATATAGATGTGTGGTGAGAACTTTGAATGCCCAAGTGCTTCACAGAAGTTTATAATGCAGAGTCGTGAAAATAAAAAATATATTTTTTTCCACAAAAAAGATATTGTAGCCCCCAAGTTTTTATTTTCACAAGGGTTACAGGAGAAATTGGACCACAAAAGTTGTTGTCCAATTTATCCTGAGTATGCTGATGCCCAATATGTGGGGGTAACCCAATGTTTGGGTGCACAGCAGAGCTCAGAAGGGAGGGAGCACCGTTTGACTTTTTGTCGTGTTTGGAGACCCCCTGATGTACCTAAACAATGAAAACCCCCCAATTCTAACTCCAACCCTAACCCCAACACACCCCTAACCCTAATCCCAACCCGATCCATAATCCTAATCACAACCCTAACGATAATCACAACCCTAACCCCAAAACAACCCGAATGTCAACCCCAACAATAACACTAATCAAAACCCTAAATCCAACATACCCCTAATCCTATTCTCAACCCTAACCTCAAACCTAACCCTAATCCCAATACACCCTTAATCCCAACCCTAACCCTAATCCCAAGCGCAACCCTAATGCCAACCCTAACCCTAATACCAACCCTAACCCTAATACCAACCCTAATCCAAACCCTAACCCTAATCCCAACTCTAACCCTAACTTTAGCCGTAACCCTAGCCCTAACTTTAGCCCCAACCCTAGCATGGAAGAGTGTAACCTTCTACTCTTCTTAGGCTGGGATCACACACATGTGAGATACGGCCGAGTCTTGCAGGTGAAAACCCAGCTCTGGCACCGGCACTCGGGAGCGGAGCGTGCAGCTCCATGTATTGCTGTGCGGCAGCACGCTCCACTACGGAGTGCCGGTGCCAGAGCTGGGTTTTCACCTGCGAGACTCGGCCGTATCTTGCGTATGTGTGGTCCCGGCCTTACAGTGACCGAAAATACCATGCTGCACAGTCTTTATAGTGAGGAATTAAGTATTGTATAACATCCCAAGCTCAAGGTACGGTGTATGTCTATAAAATTATTGTAATGTTGTCATCTCAAGTATGTGTCTCCTAATGTCACAATAATATTGTCAATCATTTCTCATTTCTGCTACAAGACAATATCAGTTGTGATTTTTCCTGAGAAACTTGTCAAATGTATCCAAGTTCATAAGACATTTCCTTGCATGTGAGGGCAATGCAGCAAGATGGAACTTCCTAATTGCTGACAACTTGCACAGTCTTAAGACTACGTCTCAAAGTTAAAAAGAATATTTTTGTTTTCTATTTCCAGGTAGTTTGTTTGTAAATATAAAACTGCAGAAGGTAGAATAATTAATTATTATGCTAATGAAATGAGAGTAAAATTACAAATATAACCTACAAATTATAATAACTCATCCAATAATATTTTGGCCACTTTGCCAGTACTATTATACAGGTTACAGAACTCTGATGTCTTCAAATATTCTAAATATATTGCTGAAGCACATATTGATACTGTACTGAGTAAAAGTTTTAAATAGGTGTGGAAATAATTCTACAGTGTAAGAATGCTTTAAAAATAGAATTGTTAATGGGTTACCGTATATACTCGAGTATAAGCCGACCCGAGTATAAGCTGATCCCCCTAATTTTGCCACAAAAAACTGGGAAAACTTAATGACTCGAGTATAAGCCTAGGGTGGGAAATGCAGCAGCTACTGGTAAATTTCAAAAATAAAAATAGATACCAATAAAAGTAAAATTAATTGAGACATCAGTAGTTTAAGTATTTTTGAACATCCATATTGAATCAGGAGCCCCATATAATGCTCCATACAGTTTATGATGGGCTCCATAAGATGCTCCATATTAAAACATGTCCCATATGATGCTGCACAAATGCTGATTATGGCCCCATAAGATGTTCCATACAGACATTTGCCCCCATATAATGGTGCACATGGCCACATAAGATGCCCCATACAGATATTTTCCCCCATATAATGCTGCACATGGCCACATAAGATGCTCCATACAGATATTTGCCCCATATAATGCTGCACATGGCCACATAAGATGCCCCATACAGATATTTTCCCCCATATAATGCTGCACATGGCCACATAAGATGCTCCATACAGATATGTGCCCCCATATAATGCTCCACAAATGTTGATTATGACCCCATAAGATGCTCCATACAGATATTTGCCCCATATAATGCTCCACAAATGTTGATTATGACCCCATAAGATGCTTCATACAGACATTTGCCCCGTATAATGCTCCACAAATGTGGATTATGGCCCCATAAGGTGCTGCATACAGATATTTGCACCCATATCATGCTGCACATGGCCCCATATAACACTGCACATGGCCCCATACAGATGCCCCATACAGATATTTGCCCCGATATCATGCTGCACATGGCCCCATACAGATGCCCCATACAGATATTTGCCCCCATATAATGCTGCACTTGGCCAAATAAGATGCTCCATACAGATATTTGCCCCATATGCTGTTGCTGCGATTAAAAAAATAAAAAAATGACATACTCACCTCTTAGGCCCCCGGCACTTGCTATACTCACCCTTTCCCGTTCCACCGCTGACCGCCGCTGTGTCTTCCCCATCCTCTGCACCGACGTTCAGGAAGAGGGCGGAACGCACTAATCGCGTCACCGCGCCCTCTGACCTGAGCGTCACTGTGGAAGACATAGTGGCGCCGACGGTGGAATGAGGAGCAGGTGAATATCGCGCACTGTCCCAGTCATACTCACCTGTTCCTGGCGCCGTCGCTGCACGTCTGTTCGCCGGTGCCGAATTTTCTTCCTGTAGTGAGCGGTCACCCTTACCGCTCATTACAGTAATGAATATGCGCCTCCACCCCTATGGGAGGTGGAGCCGCATATTCATTACTGTAATGAGCGATACCATGTGACCACTCACTACAGGAAGAAGCTGCAGTGAAGGGGAAGCAGGGACCTGCAGGGACCGTGCCAGCAGCAGGTGCGTATAATTAGACAGGCCCCGCTCCCCCTCCCCTGCCGACCCCTGGATATGACTCGAGTATAAGCCGAGAAGGGGACTTTCAGCCCCAACAAATGGGCTGAAAATCTCGGCTTATATTGAGTATATACTATCAAAATGCAAAGTGAAAAACCACTATCTTAATCAAATCAATATTTGGTGTGACCTTTTGCCTTCAAAACAGCTCACATTGAGTCAGTCATTTTGTAGTTGCACAGTTAGGTTCATAAGTTAACAATTATTTCAAACATGGTGATTATCTACTGTCTTTTTCGGACTATATTACGCACTGGACTATAAGACGCACCCCCCAAAAAAATTTGTCAAATGGGATCAGCAAAGGTGGAGGAGTGGTCACAGGGGTCGTTCGGTGGTCCAGGCTGGTGTGCAGGCCTTGGGGAAATCCCATCCCAGGCTGGTGCGGTGCTCTGTGCGGTGGCAGGGGTGATGGCTCTGTGCTGGGGCAGGAGCTCTGTGCTCTGTGTCAGGGGCTCTGTGCTCTGGGGCAGGGCCTCTGTGCTCCGGGGCAAGGGCTCTGCTCCAGCGCAGTGGCAGCAGCTCTCTGTGCTGTGTGGGGGGGTTCAGCTGGCATTTCGTCAAAGCCCCGAGGCCCCCGCTCATTCGCTAATGCCATGTTGCGATGGCCTCCGAGAACATGGCCTTCAGGAACATGGCCACCGGGAAGATGGCCGCGGGGCGGCACATACTCAGATTCAGATATCAGCAGTGAGATTTTGTCCCGAGATCTCATTGCCGAGATTTGAAACCAGAGTTAGGATTTGAGTTCCAGCCCCTGCACATGGGGAATCTCAAACCATGTCTGCTGCGGTCTCTCATTATCTTCAAGCCGCATTGGAGTCTGCTCAGTGGAAACGTCGGTCCCAGCATCTGGCTCAAGCTGATACTGTTCACTTATTTACTGCTACCTTTCCAGGCTCTGCCCTTCTAGCCAGCATTGATCAGCAGCGGGCAGACGTCACATGCTCAGGTCCTGTTTTGACTCCTATTGGACCATCAGGAAGATCCCGAAGTGCTACTACTAGAAAAGGTTTGCATGGCCGCTTGGCCATGCGCTAGTGTAAACCTATTTTCATGTGTGTGTGGATGTATGCCTGTTGATGGATAAAAGCTCTGAATCATTCACCTTCCTAGAGTTGTTGACTGCTCGCAAATGGAGGAGCTACCTAGCGCCTGACAATGCTATCTCACACCAGAGCATGATCTGTGCAGTCATACTTTATCCTGACAATAGGTCAATGTAGAGTGTGAACTCCCACTTGGTCTCAGCTGATGACTCTGGGCATCCTCAGGCGCGGGCTCAAAAGTCACCAAGGGTCAGAGTGAGACCAGGCACCAAATTAGTGGGGGTGAATCTCAGCTGCACCCTGTGAATGTTAACAGAGTGCATCATTTATTTAGGCGACTCTGAAGCAACAGAGATCACTCCCTTTCACACTGGGTGAGGTCTAAACCCACGTGTGAGTAAGTGTCCATCTGCCATTACTCAGCAGCAGGTACCATCTCTGCACGGTGGACCCCGGGCTGCGAGTGCACCTCATATCTACCTCTTTATTATTTGGTGCGTTTCGCTAGCCCTAACATTACACTAGTGCCAGGGTCTGGCTAGTAATCGCAGACGGACAGCGACTGCAGCGATACATCCAGCAGCTGGAGGGCAGGTTGGCAGCTCTCGAGTGCACAACCTCAGCTGTGTATGTTACCACAGTAGCTGTTCAGGCTGCTAGCGTGGCTGCAGCAAGTTTGTCCACTGCCACCCCTGTTCCGACCATATCTCACCTCTCACTGCCAGATAAATACTGTGTTGGTAGCAAGTCATGTAGGGGTTTCATGAGCCAGTGCGTTATACACCTCAAGCTCCTGGCTGCACATTTTCCCACAGAGTGGGCAAAGGTGGGATTCACTATATCTCTCCTGTCAGACAGGGCGTTGGAGTGGGCTAAGCCATTGTGGGAGCGTGACGATCATATGGTGCAGAGTGCTCCGCTGTTTCTGAGCACTCTGAAACAGGTCTTCTTAGGACCTCAAGTCACCCATGATACGGCGCTCCAACTGCTGGCATTGACTTAGGGCTCGTCCATGGTCAGCCATTTTGCCGTCCACTTCCGGACTTTAGCATCTGAGCTGGAGTGGCTGGATAAAGCCCTCATACCTGTATTTTGGAGGGGGCTGGCTGACCATGTGAAGGACGCTTTGGCCACTAGGGAGATTCCCGCCACACTGGAGGAGCTAATAGCTATATCAACTCGCATTGATCTTCATTTTAACGAGCGAAGGTTGGAGCGAGCCCAGTGTAGGCAGAGGTTTTGGCTGGCTCCCACCTTCGCCAAACCTCTGGAATCTCCGGTCCAGACATCCAAGTCACATGAGGCCATGGAGATGTCACAAGTAGGATCTAAGTCCCAGACTGCTCATGCACTCAAGGTCTGTCATGTCTGCCGGCAGTCAGGACATTTTGCCTCCAGATGTTCCCAGCGGTCGGGAAAACGTCAGCATCTAGTGGTTGTAGGAGGAGGTACACTAGACATGGCAACGTTTTCCTCCAAACTATCCTTTATGGGGACAATTACCATAAGCCCATCCACTCTTACGGTAGAGCTTTGCATGGATTCCGGGGCGGAGGGCAATTTTATGTCCTCTGCCTTCGCCCAACGACACGCAATACCCCTGGTGATGCTTGCCAAACCTGTCATCGCACAAGTGGTAAATGGGTCGACAATACCCTCACAGATAACACCAAATCATCCCATTTACTTTATCCATGTCTCCATCTCATCAGGAGATTATCTCCCTGTTAGTCATTCCCGAGGGAATTGATGAGGTCCTGTTGGGGATACCATAGCTAAGCTACCACTCTCTTCATATAGAGTGGTCCTCAGGGAGAATTCAGGTATGGAGCGAATCTTGTGAGGGTAGATGTCAGAGGAAGTGTGTTCAGGTTGCTGAAGTACCCGCAGATCTTTCCTCTCTCCCAAGCACTATTGGCCCTATGCGGACGTATTCTCCAAGAGGGATGCAGAGACCCTTCCGCCTCACCACTATTATGACTGTCCTATTGACCTATTGCCTGGTGTTGAGGCTCCCTGGGGTCGAGTCTGCCTGTTATCTCTCCCAGAGATGGAGGCAATGTCTCAGTACATCCAGGAGAATCTGGCAGGAGGATTCATTAGGAAGTCAGTGTCTCCTGCTGGGGCGTGGTTCTTCTTTGTGCAGAAGAAGAACGGAGAACTATGTCCATGCATAGATTACAGGGGTCTTAACGCCATCACCATTAAGAATAAATACCCTCTGCCCCTGATATCTGAGCTCTTCGATAGGTTGCGGGGAGCGAGTGCATTTACTAAGCTTGATCTGCGGGGTGCTTACAACCTGATTCGCATCCGTGAGGGCGACGAATGGAAGATGGCTTTTAACACCAGGGATGGGCACTATGTATACCTGGTGATGCCCTTCGAGCTTTGTAATGCCCAAGCTGTTTTCCAAGACTTTGTGAATGATATCTTCCAAGATATGCTCTCCACCTCGGTTGACGTCTATCTGGATGATATTCTCATCTCATCTACTCTCCAGATATAGACTCCCACCGGAGAGATGTTTGCAAAGTATTCGACCTCTTATGGGCAAACTCCCTCTATGCCAAGTTGGAGAAGTGTGTGTTTGACCAGGAGTCTTTGCCTTTCCTGGGCTATATCATCTCTGCCCAAGGATTGGCTATGGATCCTGCCAAGCTATAGGCTGTGATGGACTGGTAGGAACCCCATTCTCTCAGCGGTGCATCACTTTATGGGGTTCATCAACTATTATCACCAGTTCATTCCCCACTTCTCAACTTTGGTGGCTCCCCTGGTTGCCCTCACCAAGAAGGGAGCAAATCCCAAATTGTGGTCGGATGAGGTCTCCAAGGCCTTCCTCTCTATCAAGTCACACTTCAATGGCACTCCCATTTTACACCCGATGTTGACAAACCATTTATCATGGAGGTGGATGCCTCTTCCTTCGGTGCTGGAGCAGTCCTCTTCCAGAAGGATGCTCAAGGTTGGAAGCATCCTTGCTTCTTCTTCTCCAAGACCTTCACACCGGTGGAGAGGAATTATTCCATCGGGGACAGGGAGTTGCTAGCAATGAAGTTAGCCTTTTCAGAGTGGAGATACCTCCTGGAGGGGGCTCGCTTTCCCTTCCAAGTTTTCACCGACCACAAAAATTTGGTGTATTTGCAAACCGCCCAGTGGCTAAACTCTCGCTAGGCCAGATGATCCCTGTTCTTCTCCCAGTTCCACTTTACCCTCCATTTTCTCTCCAGGGAGAAGAACACTTGTGCCAACGTTCTCTCTCGCTCCTTAGTGTCATCAGAGGAGGAGGAGCCTCAGATTATTGTCCCTTCAGAGAGCCTGAGAACTGTGACTCTGGTTTTGCTAGAGTCTGTGCCCCCAAGGAAAGACTTTCATTCCATTCAGTTTGTGACCGGAGGTTCTCTCTTGGGATCACTCGTCCAGGGTGGGAGGACATTTTGAGACCAAGAGGATATCTGAGCTTCTGACGAGGACGTACTTGTGGCCGCATATGGCCCGTGACGTCGGGGACTATATGCGGGCGTGTGTCTCCTGTGTCAAGAATTGGTCTCCTCCGCAATGGCCTGCTGGGCTACTTTAACCCCTGCCGGTGGCAGAGAGGCTCTGGGAGATGGTCCGGATGGATTTCATGGTGGGCTTACCCAAGTCTCGTAGCTGCACCGTTATCTGGGTAGTCACCGACCATTTTTCGAAAATAGTGCACTTGGTGCCTCTTCCACGGTTACCTTCTGCACGGGCCTTGGCGGCGTTGTTCATTAAAAATGTTTTCCGTTTTCATGGCATGCCTGACAAAATTGTCAGTGACCGGGTCTCCAGTTTGCATCTCGGTTCAGGAGAGAGCTCTGTCATTTACTCAGCATTGACTCAGCCGATGCACACCGGCGCCTCGCTCCGACCTTTGGTCCTGGTGACTTAGTGTGGCTCTCCGCCCGTAACATCAGGCTGCAAGTTGAGTCCACTAAGTTTGCGCCTTGCTACATAGGTCCTTTCAAGGTTCTGGAACACTTTAACCCTGTGGTCTACCTTTGGCTCTTCCTCGACGCCTGGGTATCACCGACACCTTTCATGTATCCCTCTTAAAGCCCGTCTATATGTCCCGGTTCTCCGAGTCATCTGCCCGGACATCGGGTACATCCACGGACGAGTATGAGGTGAACTCTATCTTGGGGTGCAAGGTGGTACATGGCAAAAAATACTATCTGGTGGACTGGAAGGGTCACGGCCCAGAGGACAGAACCTGGGAACCTGTGGAGCACATTCGGGCTCCACTGCTCATTGCAGCCTTTGAACGTAGCGAGGCCCAAGGATGGGGGCTCTAGGAGGGGGGTAATGTTAGGAGTCGAGTTTCTGCCCTTGCACAGGGAGAATATTGAACCATGTCCGCTGCGGTCTCCCATTTTCTTCCAGCAGCAGCAGAGCCTGCTCTGCGGAGACGTCAGACCCAGTATCTGGCTGAAGCTGATACTGTGCACTTGGTTACGTTACTGCTGCCTTTCCAGGCTTTGACTTTGTAGCCAGCATTGATCAGCAGCAAGCAGACGTTTCAGAAACTAAGTCCTGCTTTCCCCATATTGAGCATGCCCACAGGACAACCTCCCATTGGAGTGTCGGAGGTCACATGCTCAGGTCCTGTTGCGACTCCTATTGGACCATCAGGAAGGTCCCGGAGCGCTACTATTATAAAAGGTTTGCATGGGCACTTGGCCATGCGCTAGTGTAAACCTATTTTCATGCGTGTGTGGATGTATGAATACAAAACTCCCAAATACATATTGTGAGCGCACGGGGTCTGGCAGTAAATACGCCAAAAGACCCCGACCTCACCAAATCAGCTCAAAACAAACTGAGGAAGTGGCACTGGTGGCCACGAAACGTGCGTTGGGGACCATCGCCTGACCGCCCCCCCCCTACCTCTGTGTAGTGGTAAGTGCTAGCACCCTTTTTCCACCACCATACTTAATGGCATTACTATAGAGTCCCACTGCTTTGGGGTGACTTTGGTTGGATAGTGTAGGTGCTTTTTCTTATGCATACCATTACAAGGGTATTTACATCTGGGGGAGCGGGGGGATGGGCGTTTTTCCAGCATTCCTGGGACATTCATCCTGTGCTCTAGTCATTAGATAGTGTAATATTTTGATATATGTTTTTGTATTATTTATGACAATTAAAGTTTGTTTTATAAATCATTGCTCTGAATTGCTCTCCTTTTGGCATGGTGTGTGGATGTATGCCTGTCGATGGATGAAAGCTTCGAATCATTCCCCTTCCTAGTGTTGGTGACTGCTCGCGAATGTAGGAGCTACCTAGCGCCTGACAGTGCTATCTCACACCAGAGCACGATCTGTGCAGTAATCCTTTATCCTGACAATCGGTCAGTGTAGGGTGGGAACTCCCACTTGGTCTCTGCTGCTGACTCGGGGTGTCCTCAGGCACGGGCTCAAAATCCACCGAGGGTCAGAGTGAGACCAGGCACCAGATTAGTGGGGGTGAATCTCAGAGATCCCACTAGCGTCTTCAGCTGCACCCTGTGACTGTTAACAGGGCGCAGCATTTATTTAGGCGACTCTGTGAAGCAAGAGAGATCGCTCCCTTTCACACTGGGTGAGGTCTAAACCCACGTGTGAGTAAGCGTCCATCCGCCATTACTCAGCAGCAGGTACAATCTCTGCACGGTAGACCCCGGGCTGCGAATGCACCTCATATCTACCTTTTTATTATTTGGTGCGTTCCGTTAGCCCTAACACCCAGGTCTACCCATCTACTGTTTAGAGAAGTTGAGCCAGAAGTGTTGTTAATGGAAAAAATTAAGACAAAAATCCATACCCTCAACCTGGAAACAAGACCAATTGACATAATTATGCACATAAACTGGGGTGCAGAAAATGGCAGCAGGCATTCTAGACTGATGAATCAAAATGTGAAATATTTGACTGAAACAGAAAGCAAGTAGTTTGTCTGCAGGCAACAGTGAGATATTGTGGACGTTCTTTGAAAGTTTGTGGAGTTACATTTTAGCAAATGAAGTTGTACAGGATTAACTGTGCTCAATGATGAGAAATCAAAACTGATCCTTAATAGTGATGGGCAAACCAAACAGTAAAATTCGAGGCCCATACCGAACACCTACTGTTCGTGAACGGACCCTGAACATGAACTTCTCCAGGACGTCCATGTCACTGTTCGGGTTCAGCACTCTGAACATATGGTGTTTCCCACTATGTCATCTGCATAACAGCGCAGGAAAAACTGGTGGCTCTGATCGGCGGTAAGATTATTACCACTGGTCACAGTGAGCTAGCCACTGTGACTGGCGATAAAAATTTTACTGTTGGTCAAAGAAGCGTCGTCTGATGAGAGAGTACTACTTCCATCAGCCTAAACCTGCTGTCGATGATAACAGAGAGATCAGGTACCACTGATGGGAGTATTCATCAGCCGACACATGTGCTATAAATAAATAATTTTAAAAAATGGCATGGAGTATATCCTGTTTTTGATAACCAATGTTGCAAACTGACAGCTGCGAGCTGCAACTCTTAGCTGTCAGCTGTCAGTTATATCATGTCTGGTTATCAAAAATAGAGGGGTCCCCATGCCTTTTTATAATTATTTAAATAATTTAAAAGTCGAGTGGGGTCCCCCCATTTTTAGAGAAGCATCTTTAACACGTCCATCCATTACTAACCTCATAGTCATAATGTAAAAAAAAAAAAACACCCAGAATAAAGTCCTTTTTTTCGAAATATAAATTCAAGCACTGTTTTATAAATGTAATTAAAAATAACAAAGACAGTTATGCTTACGTTACGCCCATTCCATTGAAGCCCTTGTCCCCTGTAAAAAACTAAAATAATAAACAACAAGCATACTCTCCTTATACATAATTCACTGATACCCATGTCCAATGAAGAAAAAAAAAACAATCATATCTATCACCTATCCGAAGTGAAGATGTCCCATGGCGCAATCCATGTCTGCGATGTGTGGTTTACAACTTGCGGAAGTCGTAGCTGAAAACCACGGGAGAATGAGGTGCTGCGAGCGCAGCCTCAGTGACTAGTGGTGATGTCAGCTCTCTGACTGGCTGCACTAATCTTACCACAGATCAGAGGCAGTGTTTGCCATGCTGTCATGCAGATGTCAGCTTGGCAAACAACGGATGTTCCGGCCCACTATTCATCTGAATGAGGTCTGGGTTAAGGTTTTGCTCTGGTACCTGAACCAAACTTTTTTTAAATGTCCGGCCTAACCGATAGACATTAACATCCAGGGGTTCACCCATCACTAATCATTAATCATCAAGTAACACTATCAGGGAGTCATCTAGTTGGCTCCAAATGTATTCTATGCACGTAAAATGATGCAAAACACACAGCCAATGTCATTAAGAACTATCTGCAGTCTAATGAACAAGGAGTCCTGGAAATAATAATATGGTCCCCACAGAGCCCTAGTCTCAAAATCACTGATTAAACAATATTTATTTTTATCTTCCTTTAAAACATATGGAGGAGCAGGTAAATACTACAGTGACAAACACAATGCCCCAAAGACAGCCGACCATGGACCCTCCAAGAATTACGACCATAGGTTCCAATAAATTAGCATAGGAAAATGAACTCCCTTGATACGCAATTTGCAATAGTATATAATCAACAACAGACAACAGGAAATCAATAGTATAATGGTGTTTTACAAACCTTGCAATGGTAGACGTTCATTCTCCTGTATTGCAGCACAAATACCAGGTATCTCAAAAATACATAAAATCTATTCTCTCACATGGACCAAGACCATGCTTAACTTTATTTTTATATTTGAAATTTAACACATCATTTGGGGTAAATTAAGTACTTGTCCATTTTCTTGGCCATCAGACGAGTCTACATTTTTTTTGAATGACAGTGACCACTTAACCCTTTCTTGACAGGGCTATTTTCAAGAGCCAGCCCTTCATTATTTTCCCATCCACCTAATAGTATGAGGGCTTGTTTTTGCTGGACAAATTGTACTTTTGAATGCCATCATTAATTTTGTCATATGATGCCCTGGAAAGTGTCAAAAATGCATATTGAAACTGCAAAAAAAGGGAAGTTACACACTTGTTTTATTGGGTTTTTTATTTACCATTTTCACCATATGGTAACTGACCTGGCAATATGATTCTCCAAGCAGTAAGATTACAAAGATACCAGACGTTTTTATATTTAAGTGGTGAAACAAAATTGGAATTTTGTAAAAAAAAAAAATAATTTTCTTTTCTTTTGTTATTGCATTTTATTGCAAAGTTGCAGTGGCCAAAAAAATCTAATTCTGTTTTTTTGATTTATTTTTATCATTGCGCAATTTACCAATCAGATTTAGTCTTTAATATTTTGATGAATCATACTTTTACAATAGCAAATATGTGTTATTAAATGGTTTATTTTAATGGAGCAAAAGAGGAGTGATTTGAACTTTTGTGTTTTTTTATATTTTTAATTTTATTTCCACTTTTTACTGTATTTATTAGTCCCCCTAGGGGACTTAAAGCTGTGATTGTCCGATCGCTCATGCTATATACACAGCAGTACATCATCAGTGCTATGTATAGTGAAAATCACAATCTCCTGGCTTTCACAGGAGCATCTTAATAACAAGCACATGGGTCTTCAGCAGACCCCCAGCTGTCATAGAAACCCACAAGCCCCCCTGATACACCCTACCCGGAGCTGGTAAAGGCACATGTTGGCTGACTAAAATAAAGTCCAGGTATGTCATATGCCCTAAGCGGTTAAGAAACCGAGATCAAAGCGAGACCAAATATAGTACTTTTTATCGTACATTGGTCAGTGATCCAGCAGTCATTCAGCTTTGTAAAGAGTGTGCAGGAGTCTAACCTCAATTTAGCAACTAAGCAATTGTGATTGTTGTGGTTTTCAACTAATCATGAAATTACCATAAAACGGTAATTAACATTATGAGTTAACGTCTTTCTATTTTTGTGTTTTAGCACTGACAAGTGGGAGAGTCATGACTTCTCAATGATAGTGTTTCTGTGGTTGTGAATGGAACAATAAGCTCATTATTTTACAGACGGAGTAAGTGAGATGTTGCCATACACAATTTTTTTAGGACAGACCTTCCCAAGTCATTTTTCTGTTTTATATCACAGTTAATATGTAAAAAAAATTAAAAAAAATGTGTGGGAAAAAATGTTGGCATTAAACTAGAAAAGAAATTAAATATCCATGTTCCTGCCATCTGTCTTTCTCAAGGTTTCCTCATTTTTTTCATTATACTGAGAACTTGTGGAAAACAGATAAATGTAAGAAGCACTAAATTCCAATACCAAATGTGGAGACAGAAGAGGCTCCTGTGTAAGAACAATGTATGGGCTATGTGCAGTCAAATAGCTCATCATAATGCACAATTCCACCGGTTTTGAAAATGGACATGAACCCTCTTACCTCTAGGGCCCCTGTGCAGCTGCACAGATTGCACCTAGACAGTTTTTCTTCATTGCTAACTAGATACACCAAAGAAACTAACTTCACAAAAGGGCCAGTAGTAAAATATAACTTTTATTAATGGACAATAATAATAAAAAAGTCCCCAGATGAAGCATTTCAAGCGAAACGCGCGTCGGGTGTGGTGGGTCTCCAGGAGCGCTCATAATTGGTAAGTATACCTTGCTGTACTTATTATTTATTTTCCTCATTAGTGGTTGTATATCATTATAAATAGGTATCTTGGAGCCTCTCTGGACTACCCACCTTCTGTTCTGTGTTTGAGGTGTTCCTTCACCAATGGGACTTTTTTATTAATATTGTCCATTAATAAAAGTTATATTTTACTACTGGCCCTTTTGTGAAGTTAGTTTCTTTGGTGTATGGCCATTTATTTGGGATGTTATTAAGTTTTCATTGCTAACTAGTGTTGAGCGATACCTTCTGATATTTGCATGTATCGGATGGTATCGGATCTCGCCGATACCAAGTTCCGATACCAATACAAGTCAATGGGGCACAAATATCGGATTGTATCCTGCATGGTTCCCAGGGTCTGAAGGAGAGGATACTCTCCTTCAGGCCCTGGGATCCATATTAATGTAAAAAATAAAGAATAAAAATAAAAAATATGGCTATACTCACCCCTCCGAAGGACCCTGGCTGTCACCGCTGCAAGCGTCCGCCTCCGTCCTTAAGAATGCTGTGAGTGAAGGACCTTCGATGACATCGCGATCAGGTGAAAGGTCACCTGACCGCACAAGTGACCGCTCACCTGACCGCGACGTCATCGAAGGTCCTTCACTCACTACATTCTCAGGAACGGAGGCGAACGCTCGCAGCGGTGACAGCCAGGGTTCTTCGGAGGGGTGAGTATAGCCATATTTTTTATTTTTATTCTTTATTTTTTACATTAATATGGATCCCAGGGCCTGAAGTAGAGTTTCCTCTCCTCCAGACCCTTGGAACCATACGCACCGCACACTCCGATACCGATTTCCGATATCACAAAAATATCGGATCTTGGTATTGGAATTCCGATACAGCAAATATCGGCCGATACCCGATACTTGCAGTATCGGAATGCTCAACACTATTGCTAACTGAATGCAGAGCATGCCTATTACATAGAGTGTATGCAGCCAACAGAGACACTAACATGAAAAAACTGGGTTGACAAAAATGGGAACAAAAAAACCTGATGGAGCTTTGTTTTCTCTGCCAGATATCTAGACAATGTACAGTATATGTAAAGAACATTGGTAGGCTCCCATCAATAAGATGATACTAAATAAATATGCAGGCTCCCCTGCAATTTCCAAATCTCTGATGGGGAACGTGTTTCAACTCAATTCAGAATACAAAGCAGAAGCCCATCACAATGTTATTGAACAAGAACAGATGAGATGGCTGCATACAAGGCACCTTGATAGAAATAAGTCAGGATGTGACCAATCAGGCTGCAGTCAGCAAATCAGGCCTAGAAATGCACATATATTAAAAGGTTGAACTTGAAGGACCTAAGTCTTTTTTCAAACTATGTAACTATGTAAAAGGGTTTAAAGGGGATCTGTCAGCAGAATTTTACATCCTCAAAAGTTTACGTACCCCAGCAGAATTTTTGCTTTCTTGGCATTTTTTTCAGAGAATATGAATGATAACACCAAAACTTTTTCTCCACTCATGGTTAGTGGTTGGGTGAAGCCATTTATTGTCAAACTACTGTGTTTTTTCTTTTTAAATCATAATGCCAACCCAAAACATCCAAATGACCCTGATCAAAAGTTCACATACCCCATTTCTTAATACCGTGTCTTGCCCCCTCTAACATCAATGACAGCTTGAAGTCTTTTATGGTAGTTGTGGATGAAGTTCTTTATTTCCTCAGATGATAAAGCTGCCCACTTTTCTTGGCAGGAAGCCTCCAGTTCCTGTAAATTCCTGGGATATCTAACATGAACTGTGAGCTTGAGATCTCCCCAGAGTGGCTCAATAATATTGAGGTCAACAGACTGAGATGGCCACTGTAGAACCTTCACTTTGTTGTGCTGTAGCCAATGACAGATCGACTTAGCCTTGTGTTTTGGATCGTTGTCATGTTGGAACGTCCAAGTACGTCTCATGTGCAGCTTCTGAGCAAATTTGCCTTCAGTATTTGCTGGAAACATGCTGCATTCCTCTTTCCTTCAACTTTAACTAAGATTCCTGTGCCTTTGTAGCTCACACATCCCCAAAAATCAGCTATCCACCTCCGTGCTTTACAGTAGGAATGGTGTTCCTTTCATTATAGGCCTTGTTTACAGCTCTCCAAATGTAACATTTATGGTTGTGGCCAAAATGTTCAATTTTGGTCTCATCACTCCAATTTAGCTTGTTCCAGAGGTTTTGAGGCTTGTCTCTGTGTTTTTTTGCATATTGTAGGAGAGATACTTTGTGGCATTTGCGCAGTAATGGCTTTCTTCTGGCGACTCAACCATGCATCCTATTTTTCTTCAAGTGCCTCCTTGTAGTGCATCTTGAAACAGCCACACCACTATCTTTCAGAGTCCTGTATTTCAGCTGATATTATTTGTGGGTTTTTCTTTGCATCATGAACAATTTTCCTGGCAGTTGTGAGCGACATTTTTGTTGGTATACCTGACAGTGGTTTTGTTTCTAAAAAGCCCCTGATTTTTCATTTGTTAATCACAGTTTGAATGTTGCTGACTGGCATGATCAATTCCTTGGACATCTTTTTGTATCCCTTTCCTGTTTTATACAGTTCAACTACCTTTTCCCGTAAATCCATTGACAATTCTTTTGTTTTCCCCATGACTCACAATCCAGAAACATCAGTGACTGGATGAAAGATGCAAGATTCTGTCTAGATCCCAGGAACTCTCTCAGCTTTTATGAACACACACTGATTACAAGCAATCAGGTCACAGGTGAGGATGTTACCATTAGTAGCCATTCAATCCCTTTTGTGTCAACTTCTGTGCATGTTATCAGGCCAAAATCACAAGGGTATGTAAACTTGTGATCAGGGTCCTTTGGATGTTTTGGGTTGGCATTATGATTTTAAAAAAGAAAATACAGTAGTTTGACAATAAATGGCTTCACCCAACTGCTAACCATGAGTGGAGAAAACGTTTTGATGTCATCATTCATATTCTCTGAAAAAAGGCCAAGAAAGCAAAAATTCTGCCAGGGCATGTAAACATTTGAGCAAAAGTGTAAATGCATGTTGCTCTTTCAAAGACAAGTCCATCAATACCTTTACATGGCCAGTCCGTTTTCAATTAGTCAGAAATCAGTGTGAATTAATATGCAAATGTGGCTGACGCCTCTGTTACTCCCACTTTATTCCCTCGCCATCTCGTCCTGCTTGACTGCCAGCCTCTAAGCTGTACAACTGCAGGCAAAGGAGTCATCAGTCATGCAGAATGAAGTGATGCTAGGCGGGAAATAGAGATGGAGTGACAGTCATTACATCTACAGCATCAATGCATATCAGTGCAAATGCTGATGATTGAAGTAATAGAGAAATTAGCAAGCCATATAAAGGTATTGCTGGACTTGTCTTTTAAAACTTACATACACATATATAGTAAATAGCCCGGGGGGATGAAATCCTGCTGACATATTCTCTTTAAACCTTCCTAATACAGGTGCCTTTCTAGGCCACATCCCAGCTTTTTTCTATTAATGTAAATAGCTTGGGCAATGAAATTCTGCTGACAGATTCTGTTTAACTTATGTTCAGAAATACTTGTGATATTGTCCTGCTCTCCTACACAAGGGTCTAACAAGGCCTAATGTCCTCTATGGTGCTTTCCGTGGCCTACTTATATTGGATAGATTGTTTTCTTTGGCAGGGGTCTATAGATATATTTAATAAAAGTAGATTATACTGCATAATGCATGTTAGATGCTGCATGTTAAGAATGTTCCAGAAAAAGGCATTCAATGAAAATGCAAAGTAGATTGAGAAACCTAAGCCTTTTTTTCTGTACTTGTATACATATTCAGAATATGAATCATATTTCTGTTCTGCGAGACATTTTTTTTGTTAAAATGAATGATGATACAGTGGAGAGAATAGCAGAGATACATCACATGGACACCAAATACACAGTGCATGATGAGGATTATCTCAGTACATTTCTGGAAACATATCACGAGCGCGACAGAAAGTTCTTACCACTGCTGGAAGGCTGCTGTGAGCCTGAGCATGCTCTGAGCAGGTATGAGTTAGGTGAAAACTCCTCATCAGGGTTAGTGTCCATGATCTGATGAGAAGCGTTACTGTCTAGCAGTGGCATCTGGCAGCCTACAGGTGGAGGATTATGGGAGCTGGGCAGTTGTGCAGATGGTAGTAGGCTAGACGAAGATGTAGATGGGATGGGACGACCTGGGAAAGAGCAACAGGGATCAAAGGTCAACAATGAATGTAATGATCATGTACATAGAAACATTTATGTATATGTAACATTTCCAGAACTAGAAATGGAATCCACAAAAGAAACAAGGAATTATTATTATTTCCGAGGTACATTTCTCATATTGCAGTCTGTGTAGAACATGACCTTTTACATTGTAACCAGCCGTTTTAAATGTGGTGTCATTATTAGCATGACCTTTTTGTCTCTAGATGACATTCTTTACATTCAAAATTCCTATTTTATTCTATTTAATAACTTAGACAGAATTTTCTTAGTAGGAAAAAGAAATAAAGAAGCCCACCTTGCTTGGGATACACTGGAAAGTTGATAAATGGGTGACAAAACCTGCTAAAGATCATCTACGGTAGAACTGATGAAGGGAAAATATTTTCCAACACATCCATCTATAAAATTCATCTTTTACAAGAAATTAATCTAAAATGAGGAGGATCCATCATGAGGCTAAAATCATACGCGTTGCTGGTGTACAATACCCACTTAGTCATAGGAATCATAGAAACGGGTAATATTTTACCCTCATGTTGGTTCCTCCTATTTTTAAATGAATTTCCTATTAAAAAAAGGTTAATTTTATCAATGAAAGTGCCAGAAAATCCCTCTGGTGGTTTTCCAAGAAATGTACAAATAAATTAATTATTCTAAACTAGCATTTTTTTAATTGTCTGTTTACTAAAGCACTATTATAGATTTGTATCTAATGCTAAATTTTAATTGGGGGGAAATATCTGTTTTTCATCTTTCCACAGCTGAACTTATGTAAATGAAGTTTGAAGGCAAAATGTCTGGTAATTCATAATCAGGACTTCTTTGAACCCCTTCACAACTTCCACCGTACATGTACAGTGCCGAAGGAGGTGCATTTTCGCAAACCGCTTTGCAAGTACACCATAATGATTGCGCAAACTCACTCCAAGAGCCGGCACAATCAAAAGTGGGTGTCAGCGTTATTTGAGAGCTGACCCCCTGCAGCAACACCAATGATTGGTGCCAGCGCCTGTCGGGAGCGTTTAACCCCTTAATAGTATCAACAACATCGATCGGCATAGCAGTGGGGGAGAGTCCGTTTATACTCTCATTGCCACAATGCGATTGCAAATGTGTTGTGCTAATGGTCTCTATGGTGACCCCAGACCCACAGGTGAATACTGGATCACACACATATGGTGGCCTGTAAGCTTATGTTCAGTGCAAGAGCTAACACGCCTTTTTTCTGTGTGTGATTGCCTGATTTAATGCCCTGCAATTCAAAGCATTGTTGAGTATTAGGTCAGCAATCAGGCAGAGAAAGTTGATGTCTTTTCCTGGGACAAGGTAACAAAGTAAACAAAAGTTTTCAAAATGGTAAAAATCTTTTTTTTTTAAAAATCACAAAATAAAAAACAAATAAATGAAAAATATTAATCAAATAAATACATATATTTTTGTTAAAACAAAAAATTAACAAATAAAATATACATATTTGGTAACGCTGACCTATAAAACTGTCCCACTAGTTAACCCCTTCAGTGAACACAGTAGGCAAAAAATGGCAAAACACTATTATTTTTCATCACACCACAGCAGAAAGAGTGGAATAAAATGCAATAAAAACAGTTATAGCTCACAGAATAAAGTGATGCAAAAGCAAATCTTTTTTCTATAAAATAGTTTTTATTGTGTAAAAGTGCCAAAACGCATAAAACTGACAAAAATGTGGTATTGCTGTAATTATACTGACCCGAAGAATAAAGTTGTCATCAATTTTATCACATAATCAACGTCATAAGAATACCTCCTGAAAAACAATTCCTGAAATACTGTTTTTTGTTCATTCTGCCAATCAAAAATCTGAATAGAAAGCAATCAAGAAATATTATGTGACTGAAAATGATACCAATAAAAATATTCACTCGTCCTACAAAAAACAAGCCCTCACATGTCTCTGTCAACACAAAAATAAAAAAATATAGCTCTCAAAAGATGGTGATGACAAAACTTTGCTTTGCAATAAAAAGTGTCTTTCAGTGTGTGTGATAGCAGCCAAACATAAAAACCCAACATAAAACTGGTATCGGTGTATCGCATTGACCCGAAGAATAAAGTCGTCTAACCGCTTATACTTCACAAGAAACAGCATAAAAATAAATAAAAATGATTTTTCACCTGCTGTTGATTTGCCCATTCTGCCTCATTAAGATCGCAGTTAGGCTTGGCTTGGCTCAAATTTATTTTGCGCTCTATGCTGAGCGCTTACACAGAAGATTCTGTGTAAATCTCTGAAAAAGAGGATTCAGACAGAAACCACGACAGAAGATTCGATATAATGAGGTAGATGAAAACACTGTGGTCGCTGTCTGGCCTATGATCCGGAGGTGTCAATCTTTTAAAGAGTGCAGAATACAGTTTTGTGCACCTCTGAAAAGAAAGACATTGCTGAACAGAGGCCAGATGAAGTCTAGAGTTGTTTGCTGCCTGATTATAGTGAAGGGATCCCTTGGGGGTTTCATCTGAATCATGTCATTTGGAGATTTAGATAGAAGCTCTGATGTAAGTGGTCATCGTAGAGCGCCAGATAAATGTGATCCAAACGTTTATGTGAAATGTTCCCAATAAAAGCTTCACCTCAATCCACAAAACAGCAAGTAACCACTCAGGTCCTTCATGCATCAGTGGAAATATAAGGGGCTTCTACATTAATAGAAGCCCAAATACTCTGGCTCCTCGCGCCTAGGAGAAATCCATCTAATTCTGCCCCTTCCTTCTGAGCTCCACAGTGTGCCTGAACCACAGTTAGAATCCACATTTGGCATTTTTGCAGCAATGAGACCAGTGTTCAAGAACTGTCTTGTTCGAAATGCATATGGTTCTTTTCATACATCAACCCTAATTTTATATTTGCAGTGTTGTCTGAGAAGTTCCTAATTGATGTTGTACCATTTTCAAAACAATTCTTCCAAATCAAACCGAATTAAAGATTTTGATCAACAGCCTGGTGTGTAAACTAGATCCATTTTCACACTGTTCAAGTTGTTGCTGTGCAGTAGCCAGGATTCCTGTGCTCCTATCCTGGACTGGAACTACGCCTCAGGGGTGAGCTGATTTTTCATTTATTCACAGCAATGACAGCCTGCTTAGTTTACTGGGTTCATGTACCCAGAAGAACGAGCTGGGCACAAATGTATGGGCACTACAATGTACTGAGCATTACAATGCCATATTTTCAATTTTCACTAAGCAACATTCACTGATGATTGTTTCTGGCAACATCCATATAGTCAAAACGGTCACTGCACCTGTAAATATAGCAAATTTCCAGAGGTATGTCATTTCCAAAATGGGGTCACTTGTGGAAGAATTCTGCTTTTCTGGTACTTAGGGGCTCTCTTATGGAGTCTGCAAACTATTTTATGATAATTTGTTCCCCAAGAGTCAAATAACATTCCTTCTGTTCCAAGTGACATCATGTGGCTAAGCAATACTGTACAGCCACATATGGAGTATTGCCACGTATAACAGAAATTGTGTGACAAATTTTGGTGTCATTTTTACTCATTTGTGTCCCTTGTGGGGGTTTCAGCTGTTGTGGCATGTCAGGGACTCTGCAAATGTGACATTGCATCCGCAATTTGTTCCAGCCAAAATTGTGCTCCAGAACTCAATTGGTGCTCTTTGACTTCTGAGCCATGCGATGTGACCGAACAGTAGTTTTCCATCACATATGGTGTATCTGTGTACTCAGGACAAATTGCACAACAAATGTTATATTCAATTTTCTCCTGTTACCTTTGTGAAAATGAAAAAAATGTGGTGCAAAATTATAAATTCCATGATTGATGTAGTTTCCAAAATGGGGTCACTTGGGGGATTTCTACTGTTTAGACAAACGTGACATGCCAATTTTGTGCTCCAAAAGTCAATTAGCACTTCTCTTCTGAGCTTTGCCGAGAGCCTAAACAGTCATTTTCAACCACATATGGGGGTGTACTCTGGAGAAATTGCACAATAAATTGTACGGTTCATTTTCTCTTGTTATCCTTGAAAAAGTGTAACGTTTAGGGCTAAATGAACATTTTTGACGTGAAAAATTAAAATGTTAATTTTTTCTATGACATTGCTTTAATTCCTGTGTAGCATCTAAAGGGTTAATAAACTTCTTTAATGAGATTTTGAGGGGTGCCATTTTTTAAATCGTGTCACTTTGGGGTATTTTTTGTCACGTAGGCCATTTAAAGTCACTTCAAAATTGATGTGGACCCTAAAGAAAGCGGTTTAGAAAATTTTGTTGGAAAAATGAGAAATTGTTGATAAACTTTTAACTCTTCTATTCTATCTTCCAAAAAATGTTTAAAAAATTATGCTGATATAAAGTAGACATATGGGAAATGTTATTTATGAATTATTTTGTACAGTAACTGGTTTAAGGATCTGAAAGTTGAAAGTTTGAAAATTGCTAAATTTTTGACATTTTCTGCAAAATTCCAATATTTCCACAAATAAACAGAATAAATTTTGAAAAAAATTTACCACAAGCAAAAAGTCAAATGTGTCATGAAAAAACAATCTCAAAATCACTAGTAGTCATTAAAGCGTTTAGCGTTATTACCACCTAAAGTTACACTGGTTAGAATTGTAACATTTGGCCTGGTAAGGAAGGTGAAACAAGCTTTGTGTCGAAGGGGTTACTGGAATAAAACAAATTAGGCCGGGATCACACACAGCGAGATACAGCCGAGTCTCGCACGTTAAAACCAAGCTCTGGTACCTGCACTCTAGAGCGGAGCGTGTGGCCGCATAGCAATACATGGAGCTGCACGCTCCGCTCCTGAGTGCCGGTGCCAGAGCTTGTTTTTAACCTGCGAGACTCGGACGTATCTCGCTGTAGTCTGACTCCGGCCTTAATTTTGAACTCAGTATACAGGTCAAGCAATTAAAATAGGTTTTGTACATTGATACTTATAAATATTCCAAATATTTATTTTAATTTTACCTGAAAACTTTTGCCGTGAGATATGAGTAATATATAAATTAAATTTGCTGATAACATACTAGGTAGGTCATTGTTGACAGCGCAAGTTTCCTTTACAACGCATATTGATTGTAATGAAAACAATTTGCATGTGAAACATTTTAAATTGTGTTGTCATTTGATGGCCATTGTCCTCTACATAATAAAGAGCAGAAGTACTTGACTTGATGAATAGGTTTGTAGGTTTGTGACCTACAGAATGAACAAGTCAGCACTCTTTGTTTCACAAATGTGCTCAAGTTAGCAACTTTGCAATCACATAAAAGTTTAGGCTCCTTGAGAAATATTAACTGAAATAAAATGAAATTAACTTACTTCAACATTATATCCTTGACTACTTCATAACCTTAGTGCTTGCAGAAAAATACATCACTTTTCATCACCACAAGATACTCTATATCCAAATGTACAGTTAGCTATAATGTCTTAAAGGACATATCTGTAATTCCTACTTGTATCTCATGTAAACACATACATATTTAACTAATTCACCTGCAATTTTAATTTGCCCAAGTTAAGAAAGGTTAGATCCTTAACGCTTTCATGACCTATGACGTATGGATATGTCATGGATACAGCCATGGATGATATCTCTGACAGCGGCATTTAACTCATGCTTACCAGAAGCGTGTCACAAACCCTGCCCATCGGCGCCCTATCACATGATCGCAGTGAACAGCCAGGAATCTGCAGAAGACCCACATGCTTGTCACTGCAGATCTCCTGTGAATGCTGGCCATGAGCAGTTGAAGCCCTGCTATGTATAGCACAAGCAATCGAATGATAGCAGCTTCAAGTCTCAAGGAGACTACTGAAGCAAGTAAAAAGTAAAAAAAGTTTTCAAATATATATATAAAAAATAAGAAAATATAAAAAGTTTAAATCACCCCCTTTTGCCCCATTCAGAATAAAACAATAAAAATTTTTTGTATTGCTGTGTTCAGAAACGTCCGATGTATCAAGATTTAATGAATCTGATTGGTAAACAGAGTAATGAGAAAAAAAAAATTCAAAGCACCAAAATTTTTTGCCGCCGCAACACTGCAATCAAATGAAATAACAAACTATCAAAAGTATCTACCCCAAAATGATAGCAATGAAAACATAAGTCCTCATTGAGCCCCAGATCGCAAAAAAAGGAAATTGGCACCTGTTTTTTTACATACTTTGGAATTTTTTCACCACTTAAATTAAAAAGAACCTAGACATGTGTGGTACCTGCAAACTCATAATGACCTGGAGAATCATAATGGCTGGTCAGTTTGCGGAATAGCACTTTTTTGCAATTTCACCACACTTGATTTGTTTTTACCATTTTTTCATTACACTGTATGGTAAAATCAATGGTGACAACTCGTTGCACAAAAAAAAGCCCTAACATGGCCATATTGACAGAAAAATAAAAAGGTATGGCTCTGGGAAGAACGGGAGAAAAAACAAAAATGCAAAAATGGAAAATCCTAAGGTTGTTTAGGGGTTACAGGGAAGCTGTCGCCAGATTTTTGCTACTCCAATCTGCAATAGACTGTTCAGTGCACATAGTCTACAGTTATGGCCAAAATTTTTGAGAATGACACGAAAATTATATTTTCACATGATCTGCTGCCCTCTGGTTTTTATTAGTGTTTGTCTGATGTTTATATCACATACAGAAATATAATTGCAATCATATTATGAGTACCAATAGGTTATATTGACAGTTAGAATGAGTTAATGCAGCAAGTCAATATTTGCAGTGTTGACCCTTCTTCTTCAAGACCTCTGCAATTCTCCCTGACATGCTCTCAATCAACTTCTGGACCAAATCCTGACTGATAGCAGTCCATTCTTGCATAATCAATGCTTGCATTTTGCCAGAATTTGTTGGTTTTTGTTTGTCCACCTGTCTCTTGATGATTGACCACAAGTTCTCAATGGGATTAAGATCTGGGGAGTTTCCAGGCCATGGACCCAAAATATCTATGTTTTGTTCCATGAGCAGTGTAGTTATCACCTTTGCTTTATGGCAAGGTGCTCCATCATGCTGGAAAAGGCATTGTTGGGCGCCAAACTGCTCTTGGACGGTTGGGAGAAGTTGCTCTTGGAGAACATTCTGGTACCATTCTTTATTCATGGCTGTGTTTTTAGGCAAGACTGTGAGTGAGCCGATTCCCTTGGCTGAGAAACAACCCCACACATGAATGGTTTCAGGATGCTTTACAGTTGGCATGAGACAAGACTGGCAGTAGTGCTCACCTCTTCTTCTCCGAATAAGCTGTTTTCCAGATGTCCCAAACAATCGAAAAGGGGATTCATCAGAGAAAATGACTTTGCCCCAGTCCTCAGCAGTCCACTCCCTGTACCTTTTGCAGAATATCAGTCGGTCCCTGATGTTTTTTCTGGAGAGAAGTGGCTTCTTTGCAGCCCTCCTTGAAACCAGGCCTTGCTCAAAGAGTCTCCGTCTCACAGTGCGTGCAGATGCACTCACACCAGCCTGCTGCCATTCCTGAGCAAGCTCGGCACTGCTGGTAGTCCGATCCCGCAGCTGAAACAGTTTTAAGATACGGTCCTGGCGCTTGCTGGTCTTTCTTGGGCGCCCTGGAGCCTTTTTGACAACAATGGAAGCTCTCTCCTTGAAGTTCTTGATGATGCGATAGATTGTTGACTGAGGTGCAATCTTTGTAGCTGCGATACTCTTCCCTGTTAGGCCATTTTTGTGCAGTGCAATGATGGCTGCACATGTTTCTTTAGAGATAACCATGGTTAACTGAAGAGAAACAATGATACCTAGCACCAGCCTCCTTTTAAAGTGTCCAGTGATGTCATTCTTACTTAATCATGACTGATTGATCCATTAACACAGGTGTGGGTGTTGATGAGGACAGGGCTGGCGATCAATCACTAAAACGATGTTAGCTGCTCCTTTTAAGGCAGGACTGCAATGATGTTGAAATGTGTTTTGGGGGTTAAAGTTCATTTTCTGGGCAATTATTGAATTTGCAAGTACAGTAATTGCTGTTAAGCAAGCTGATCACTCTGACATTCAGGAGTATATGCAAATTACCATTAGAAAAAATGAAGCAGTAGACTTTGGAAAAATTAATATTTGTCTCATTCTCAAAATTTTTGTCCATGACTGTATTATTGTTCTCAAGATACCTACATAATGATATAAAGCCAAGTAATATAATTACGCAAAATTGTAAATATCAATATCTTTATTACATATAATCAGTTACAATCAACATGATTAAAAAGATTAAAAATGGGGACACATAATATAGAAAGATGATGACATCGCCAAAGTGAAAATATCAGGATACATAAACAGGATTAAATCTAACAATTCCAAGATGATAAAGTGGAAATTTCTTGAAGAAAGAGCAATAATTAATTGATAAAAAGGGGGTACAAGAAGACAGTAGATTCTTTAGTGCACAATGCTGAAAAAATATTAACATGTAAATAAAAAGGTCAGTAAAATGCTAAATATATCCATGTGCTATAGTAATAAATTACAGGTAACAAGTGCTGAAAGAATACATCAGTATATAGTGACTCTTATAATTTACCTTAATATCAGAATGGGTCCGCATAAATAGTAAATTAATAGTCAATATAAAAATAGCCGTATTGGTATACATTCATTGCCAAAGTAATCAAGCCCCTATGATGTACTGAAAAAATGTATTCATCTAGGGAGACTGCCAGAGAATGATCAGTAAGAATATAGAGATTTATATTATCGATAGCCAAATGTGGAGCTATGTTCACTCTGGGATGGCACCAAACCCGAAGTGTGTTGCAAAGTGTCATCGTCAAGGTATCATTTTGCCATTGTTCCCGACAGTGCATTTCCAGCATACACAGGACTATGCACTCCCAAAGACCACAATCTTTTGTGCAAACCAAAAGATCATTTGACCTGACAAGCGAGCATTTTCCTTGGTTGTTGGATGATCGACAGCCTGTTTAGATTTCACATTTGTCGTGAATTGATAATTCCTAGGAATGTTCGCTTCATTATAATTTTGCAATGTTAATGGACATTTACTGTAAGAGTATGTTTCCACATTCAGGAAACCCTGCGATTTGGATGCAGCAGATACCCCATTCCACCCAAAGTGCCGCCCCCTGTTGTATGCGTGGTGATTCCAGATGTGTTTATTGAGCACATGCGGAATCACCGCAACGTATGCATTGACTGTGGTATTTATCTTGCGGAGACGGAGCATCTCCGCAAGATAAATAGATATGCTGCAGTCTAAAAAGACGTGCCGCATGTCCGGATACGCAGGGCCGCCGGATGCGGCCATGCGCACATAGTGGAAACGGGATTTCATAAAATCCCATCCGCTATGCTGTAACATCTGGATGCTGCTGTAACATCTGGATGCTGTACGCAGTGTCCAACACGTTGAAAATCCTGATGTAATCCGGCACGTGGAAACATACTCTTAAGGGCCCCTTTCCACTTGTGTGAGAAAAAAACGGTCCGATTTACGGACCGAAAAAACGGATGTAACGTGTGCGATTGTCATGTGAGTGTCATGCGAGTGTAATGCGATTTTTTAATCGCATCATCCGTTTTTACATCCGTATGCAATCCGTTTTTTTTCTCTGCAACTATTTTTATACAGTCATTTACAGGACTATTTACAGTGTTCTGTGCCACAGAATGGTAAGGTATCCATAAAAAACGGATGGAATACGGATGGTCCGTATTCCATGCGTTTTTTTTCTCGCACCCATTGACTTGCATTGGCGAGTCTCGTCTGAGAATTTCAGCAATACGCAGCATGCTGCGATTTTTTTCTCAGCCGACACAGATTTTTCTCAGTCCGATTTCGGCTGGGAAAAAAAATCGCAAATGGAATGTCACCTATTGAAAAACATTGGTCCGAGTGCAATCCGATTTTTTATCGGATTGCACTCGTCCGTTTTTCTCACAAGTGGAAAGGGGCCCTAAGCCTCTGAATCTGCGCACAATGACTGATCTCTCGTGAAGGTTCCTGGGCAGGTCTTTGCAACCACAGTTAGGCATCCAAGCATTGAGGCAGGATACATCGGCCAGTAAAGACTACAACACTGAACAGTACAGATAGACTGCCGTTGTGTAATTTCAAGCTGCTCGGTGAATGAATCCTTCTGCTCACATACGCAGCAGTGCAGATCAAAGGCTGTATACGTGACATGTAGAGAAAGTGCTTCATTTATTTTTAAAATGCTTCACCTTTACTTAGATGCACTGCCCTACTGTAATCTTCTAACCAGGACAGACTGTTTCACCTGAAATTCCCTGGCTTCCTATACAATGCGCATTGTAGAGCGGCATACGAGGCCAAGTAAGGTCACAACACAGCAATATTTCATAGCAGATGAACAGATTTTCCTAATCCGCACTTGAGGGTACATTACTCTTTTGCGTTAGGGGGGTTTGGAAAAAACAATGAAAAGTGATGACCTATGATCTCTGAAGGTCGTCACTTTCTAGAATTGTGCAAGTTTATAGACCTGGAATAAACTATATTTGACGGCAACTTTGTGGATGTTTCATCTTCAAGAAGAAGAAAAATTTAGGATTTCATCTTCTGTAAATTATTATTTTCTTTATTTATGATATGACAGCACCGAGATATCTGCATTTAATTCTCAGTATAAAAAATGACTTCTCCTTTCACTCCAGCCTGTGCAAAATAGATATTCTGCTGCGTATTGATGAAATACATGTCACACAACTCATAAGGAGACGTAAAAATTGTACATAAATAAAATCTGTGCTGAACGCTGTTAGGAGCAGTTTTCTTGTCATCATTGTAATGCGCAGTTAGGCTAAATAAATCTCAACTCTCTTAACTTTTGGATGAGGAAAGGCAAAGAATATCTAAAATAAGTGCTCGGATAAAAACCTAAGTGTTCCCATGTTGCTAGCAAACTACGAAAGAATAATAGATATGAACTCCGGATTTTATACACTACATTGTATAAAATGCATTTAACAGCAAGATACTGAACATACATTTCATATATTTGTATTGATCCTGAACCTTATTGATAATGCTTTAATATGGCAAAATGCCCCAACACTGTGGTGACCGCAGACATCTGGCTTTCTCACTAACACCGAGCATGCCGGCGTACATACTGTAAGTGTTACGGCTGGAGAACGCTCTCACCACCTGCAATAATGACTGAAGGGATACTAATGTTACTGTCTGATATAAGTACTACCCGAACTCTTCTCTACTTGGTACTGCCAAGGCTGATTTTAACAGTGGAATTGTCTGGAACAGGAATAAAGGGGTTTTTATTACCCCAATGTTTTGAGAAGAAATGATAGGCTAGACCATAAAGCATTAAAGGGAACCTGTCACCCCAAAAATCGAAGGTGACCTAAGCCCACCGGCATCAGGGGCTTATCTACAGCATTCTGATGTATCCTGAAAAATGAGAAAAAGAGGTTAGATTATACTCACCTGGGTGGGTGGTTTGATCTGATGGGTGTCATGGTCTGGTCTGGGGCATGCCATCTTCATAGGATGACGTCCTCTTCTTGTCTTCATGCTGCGGCTCCAACGCAAGTGTACTTTGTCTGCCCTGTTGAGGGCAGAGCAAAGTACTGCAGTGCACAGGCACCGGGAGAGGTCAGAGCACTGCAGCACTTTGCTCTGCCCTCAACAGGGCAGACAAAGTACGCCTGCACGAAACCACAGCGTGAAGACAAGAAGAGGACGTCATCATAAGAAGATGGGAGGCACTGGACCAGACCGTGATGCCTACTGGACCGGACCGCAGCGGACCACCCCTGGGTGAGTATAATCTAACCTCTTTTTCTCATCTTTCAGGATACATTGGGGGCTTATCTACAACATTCCAGAATACTGTACTGTAGATAAGCCCCTGATGCCGGTGGGCTTACAACCTTGCAATTTTTTCTACATTTTTTGCTCCCCTATTTCCAAAAGTCATAACTTTTTTATGTTTCCATCAATATAGCCATACGAGGGCTTCTTTTTTGCGAGACAAGGTGTACTTTGGAATGGCAACATTTGTTTTATCATGTGTGTAGAAGGGGAAGTGCCCCAAAATGTTTATCTTTACATAGAGATGTGTTTAGTGCATGTTTGGGGTATATCACCCACATGTATACCACATGGCGCAAAGCCCCCCCTCCCCTCCAGCCTGCTGTAAAACAAAGCTGCCATGAACTGGAAAAACAAGTTTCATTTAGGACTGAGGGGGTTTATCTTAGTGGCCAATAGACTCGTGACCTCATCTCACACACCTGGGGCTGGGCACACCTCTTTTAGCTGGTCACATAAAAGGCTCTCGCTCTCTTGATGTGCCTGCATGCTGGAATCACCATGGATGGTGGATAAGTATAAACTCTATCCCCTTTTCTTACTAGGCCCTGTAATCTCTTATGCCTTAGGGTTAGTAAGCTTTAGATTGGGAGGGCTGATATTGCATGTGTGATTTGGGTAATCGGGCAGTTAATTGTGGTTTTTATATTGTGGTATTGTTGTGATATTACTGGATAGTGTATTATTACTGTGTTATATTGTTATATTACTGCATACTGTAGTGATATTACTGTATTAGAGTTGTAGTATCTGTATAGTGTGTGTGTGTGTGTGTATGTATATATATATATTTATAGTCACAGGCTTGAGTATAAATATATATGTATGTTATAGACTGCAGACTTGTGTGTGTAATAAATATCCTTTATTGTTACACTGTTTTGTCTCAGTTAGTATATAGTATAAGGTAAAGATAACGTTGTGGTATTATTAAGTGGATATTAATTATTAGTAGCCAAGTTTGGCATTAATAGTTAATATCTGACCTCATGAGAGGTGTAGGGAGAGTTCCCCCTTTTGATAACTATAAGTGTAGTAATTTATGGAGGAAAATCCTGCCCTTTTACAATGTGAAAGCAGGAAAAAAATGTAAGGACGGTGAAATTGCAAAAAAAAAAGTGCAGTTCCACAATAGTAAAAGAATAAAAACTGAAAATGTAGGCCCCTTAAAAAATAGTGAGGAAAGAATGGTTGTAGATGACGAGGAAAAAGCTAACATATTAAACACCTTCTTCTCCACGGTATTCACGGTGGAAAATGAAATGCTAGGTGAAATCCCAAGAAACAATGAAAACCCTATATTAAGGGTCACCAATCTAACCCAAGAAGAGGTGCGAAACCGGCTAAATAAGATTAAAATAGATAAATTTCCGGGTCCGGATGGCATACACCCACGAGTTCTAAGAGAACTAAGTAATGTAATAGATAAACCATTATTTCTTATTTTTAGGGACTCTATAGCGACAGGGTCTGTTCCGCAGGATTGGCGCATAGCAAATGTGGTGCCAATATTCAAAAAGGGCTCTAAAAGTGAACCTGGAAATTATAGGCCAGTAAGTCTAACCTCTATTGTTGGTAAAATATTTGAATGGTTTCTGAGGGATGTTATTCTGGATTATCTCAATGAGAATAACTGTTTAACTCCATATCAGCATGGGTTTATGAGAAATCGCTCCTGTCAAACCAATCTAATCAGTTTTTATGAAGAGGTAAGCTATAGGCTGGACCACGGTGAGTCATTGGACGTGGTATATCTCGATTTTTCCAAAGCGTTTGATACCGTGCCGCACAAGAGGTTGGTACACAAAATGAGAATGCTTGGTCTGGGGGAAATTGTGTGTAAATGGGTTAGTAACTGGCTTAGTGATAGAAAGCAGAGGGTGGTTATAAATGGTATAGTCTCTAACTGGGTCGCTGTGACCAGTGGGGTACCGCAGGGGTCAGTATTGGGACCTGTTCTCTTCAACATATTCATTAATGATCTGGTAGAAGGTTTACACAGTAAAATATCAATATTTGCAGATGATACAAAACTATGTAAAGCAGTTAATACAAGAGAAGATAGTATTCTGCTACAGATGGATCTGGATAAGTTGGAAACTTGGGCTGAAAGGTGGCAGATGAGGTTTAACAATGATAAATGTAAGGTTATACACATGGGAAGAAGGAATCAATGTCACCATTACACACTGAATGGGAAACCACTGGGTAAATCTGACAGGGAGAAGGACTTGGGGATCCTAGTTAATGATAAACTTACCTGGAGCAGCCAGTGCCAGGCAGCAGCTGCCAAGGCAAACAGGATCATGGGGTGCATTAAAAGAGGTCTGGATACACATGATGAGAGCATTATACTGCCTCTGTACAAATCCCTAGTTAGACCGCACATGGAGTACTGTGTCCAGTTTTGGGCACCGGTGCTCAGGAAGGATATAATGGAACTAGAGAGAGTACAAAGGAGGGCAACAAAATTAATAAAGGGGATGGGAGAACTACAATACCCAGATAGATTAGCGAAATTAGGATTATTTAGTCTAGAAAAAAGACGACTGAGGGGCGATCTAATAACCATGTATAAGTATATAAGGGGACAATACAAATATCTCGCTGAGGATCTGTTTATACCAAGGAAGGTGACGGGCACAAGGGGGCATTCTTTGCGTCTGGAGGAGAGAAGGTTTTTCCACCAACATAGAAGAGGATTCTTTACTGTTAGGGCAGTGAGAATCTGGAATTGCTTGCCTGAGGAGGTGGTGATGGCGAACTCAGTCGAGGGGTTCAAGAGAGGCCTGGATGTCTTCCTGGAGCAGAACAATATTGTATCATACAATTAGGTTCTGTAGAAGGACGTAGATCTGGGGATTTATTATGATGGAATATAGGCTGAATTGGATGGACAAATGTCTTTTTTCGGCCTTACTAACTATGTTACTATGTTACTATGTTAATAGTATTTTGCGTTCTATATTTACCATGTTCATTATATGGCAAAACTGACCTGATAGTATTATTCCACAGGTCAGTACGAGGATACAGATACCAAACATGTACAGTTTTTTTTATTTTATATAAAAATTTAACTTGTGTTGCCATTTTCTGAGACCTGAAACATTTGGTAAAATGGCAATTTAAGAACTATAACTCATCTAACAAAAATATAAGACCTCATAAAGTGAAGCTTAGATAAAAATATTAATATTATGTCAGTTGAACCTATGAATGAACAAACCAAAATAACATAATTTGGTTGCATGAACAAGTGCATCATGATAATACTCATAATTGGTGTATAATACGGAGGAAAACAATGCGAGAAAACATTGCATTGCACTCATACCAATGTTATTCAATGCGATTGACTGCGTATATCGGATGACATTCACCAATGCAAGTCTATGGGTGCGTTAAAAAAATGGACGGGACACGAAACATGCGTATGCCATCTGATTTTTGCACACACATCTTAAAGTAACCACCAAATTTCATCAGACAAGTACAGTAAATTCACAGTGCAAACCCTCAGATTAGATAGATTAAAAAATAGATAGAGAGAACAGATAGATATTCTGTAGATATATAATTTCACAATCCCCCAACCCTCATCCCTATCCTTGGATGCATGGCCTCCTCATCCCTATCCTAGTATGCATGCCCCCCTCATCCCTACCCTGGTATGCATGACATCCTCATCCCTATCCTTGTACGCATGGCCCCCTGATCCCTATCCTGGTATACATGGCACCCCTCATCCATATCCTGGCATGCATGGACCCTTCATCCCCATCCATGTATGCATGGAACCCTTTTCCCCATCGTGGTATGTATGGTCCCCTCATCTCTATCCTGGTATGCATGCCCCACTCATCCCTATCCTGGTATGCATGGCCCCCTCATCCCTATCCTGGTATGCATGGCCCCCTCATCCCTATCCTTGTATGAATAGCCCCCTCACTCCTATCTTTGTATGCATGGCCCCTTCATCCCCATCCTAGTATGCAAGGCCTCATCATCCCTATCCTGGTAAGCATGGCCCCATCCCCATCCTAGAATGTATGGCCCCATCAGAAAAACATAAAAAACCATAAACCATTCTACTTACCCTCCCTGTGCTCCCTTGCAGCAACCTGTCATGATGCAAGCTGCTGATTTCAGCTTGTAAGGCTACGTTCAGACTAGCGTTGTGCGCCGCTGCGTCGGCGACGCAACGCACGACGCACGCAAAAATGCGGCAAAACGCACGCAAAAACGCTGCGTTTTGCGACGCATGCGTCGTTTTTTGCCGATAATCGGACACAAAAAAAATGCAACTTATTGCGTTTTCTTGGTCCGACGCTTGCGGCAGAAAAGACGCAAGTGTCGCAAAACGCAACAAACAAAAACGCATGCGTCCCCCATGTTAAACATAGGGGCGCATGATGCGTGCGTCGCCGCTGCGTCGCCCGACGCTAACCCGACGCACACTAGCACAACGCTAGTCTGAACGTAGCCTAAGTGGCGCATGACTGTAATGTCATGCACTGCTTACAAGCCGAAGGCAGCTGCCAAAATACTCTCTGCTCCCCATGCACGTGATTGCACACCCGCCGCAGAAACTGGCAACTGCAGGTAACACTGCCCTCTATTCAAGAGAATGAATATTCACTGCTCTCCACACCCATGGGAGTGGAGATCAGTGAATACGCATTCCCTTTTAAAGTGAAATGAATATTCACTTCTCTTCACGCCTATAGTCCTCCCCATCTTTTGCCACCAGCTTCAGTGCATAGAGGTGGGAGGGACTATGAGCGTGGTGAGCAGTGAATATTAATTTCTCTTTAGCAGCAGGCACAGGTGTTAGCCGCAGCAGCTGGCTCCTGCCTCCTGTGACCCGCTGATCTGCCGCTGATGCTCCCCCACCTGCCCATCCACAGCAAGTACATCTGGACTATAAGACGCACCTCCCATTTTCCTCAAGATTTGTGGAGGAGAAAAAATGTGTCTCATAGTAAAAAATATGGTATCTATTTGCGGACTATGTTGAATTCGGTGTGCTACGGCAGATTCCTTGGACGATGGCGAATTTGCATGGGATTTTTTTGGGGGTTAATAAATTGGTGAATAAGGGAAAGTGTCGGGGAGTGTTCTTTCACATAAATTATTTTTGTTTGTGTTTGTTTTTATTTTTGATTACTGAATTAGTAAAGGGTGTGTTACTAACAACAGGGCTTGATATCAGTTGATTTTTGACGCATTGTTTACAGATTGCATCCCCATGCCATAAGGATGTCATACGGATGCTAGGCAAGAAAATAATCATACACTCACATGACATAAGTTCAACCATACAGATTCAACTTTTTAGGAGTGAAATTGGACTGATTTTTTTATGCAAATGTGAGTGAGGTCTAAATGTGCGTGTGGATATGCATGTGAGACCTGAGGGATGGTGAACCCCAGATACAAACCCTTCATTGCAAGTGCTCACTCTTGTGTACAATCAATAACTGTAGCTTTGCTTGTACTAGGCATAGTACACTGAAGCAGAATTTGCTCGAGTACATAAGGGTATGTGCACACGTATTTTTTAGCTCTGCGGATTTTGCCACTGCGGATTTCATAAATCCGCAGGTAAAATTCACTGCGTTTTACCTGCGGATTTACTGCGGATTTACCGCGGATTTTGTGGGGAAACCGCTGTGGAATCTGCACAAAGAATTGATGTGCTGCGGAATGTAAACCACAGCATTTCCGCACGTTTTTTTCCACAGCATGGGCACTGCGGATTGCGTTTTCCATAGGTTTCTTTTGTACTGTAAAAGCATGGAAAGCTGCTGCGGACCCGCAGCTGCAGATCCACTGCGGATCCACAGCAAAATCCGCAACATGTGTACATAGCCTTACGGTGTTAATGTATGTGCAAACGCTTAGTTTTTGCAGCACACATTTCTTCACGAAAAAACGTGTCTTTTGACATTAAAAAACACTGAATAAAATGTATGCATTCTTGGATGCCTGTTTATGCTGATTTTCATGCATTTTCCTATTCATTTGAATGGGTGAAAAACCCTGAAAAAACGCTGAATGAATTGACACGCTGCAGATTTGGAAACGCTTCAAATCATCAAGCTAAAAATAAGCAGCATGTGAATCAGATTTCAGAAATCTCATTCACTGTGCTGGGACAGTAAACTGCTATGTTGTTTTTCTTGGCAAAAAATACAATGCAGTAAAAAAGCAACTTGTGAACAAGCCCTTACTATAGTGGCAATCCAAGCTGCTGTTGGAGAGATTAACATAACTCAGGTTTGATGCATATTTTATTTTGATGTACAATATAAACCTGTGCAGTAATTTTATTATCATTTCTAAAAAATTTGCAAACAAAAATGTAAGGAGTAAACCCAGAAACAAGGAGATGGGGACCAAAGAAGCATTAAATCAAGTTGTTCATAGTATTTAGTGGTGTGATCTTTAGAACAGGAACCAAATAAGTAGTGTTATTATTTACTGACACTTGAGATATGCTGGCCATGAACATAGAGTAAATCGCTGCATTGGTATACCTGGAACTGTAGCGAGGACTTTAGAGAGGTGGAGAAGACAGAGAACATGTGGCTTTTGACTTCATTGCATTACCAAATAAGAAAATATCCCCACTGTACTAATGATAACATTTTAACAGCTAATATAAAAAAATGCACCGTCTACGTGTTGAGTTAAAACATTAGTATTGTTTCTAAATGATTATGAACTTGTTTGTTTTTGCATTATTTGAGGTCTGCAGGCAATGCATTTTTTGTTATTTTGAACATTTCTCATTTTCAAAAAATAATTACAAAATATTAAAAATTTATTGCTTGGAACTTCGGAGACATGTTGTCAGAAGTTTACGGAATAGGGGGGGCATGGTTTGCATGGGTTAGGAGCAGACGTGCCTTCACAGAGCTCCTAGAGATTCCCCTATTCCAAGCTACATAAGCTACATAAAAGTGGACTTTCATATCCTAAATCCTGTGGGAACTTGTCAGGAAGTGGATTTGATAAGAAAAGGCCAGCACAATGAGGCTATCTCCTTCATCGCTGCTGAAACATGTGGCGGCCTAATGGAGGCCTGCTTTCCTCAGGAGAAAGGAAAAAGAGTCCCACACTCAAAAAGCAGGTTCCAGACAAAAACCTGGAGGAGTCCGGATCCCAAAATACACAGAAAGCCTGCCAGACACATGCAATCAAGATTGCTACAGCACAGGTGCCAATTATCAAGAAAGCAGAGAAACACTGGGAGCCCGCGGCAGACTACACTGCTACGTCACGGCGGAGGAATACTGTATGCGGCCCACAACTTCCAAAATACCTGCGAGGAGGGTGCCTGTTCCGGGTGCAGCTACGGTGCCAGAGAGAGGCGATCTGGAGTTACGCCTGAAGATAAAGAGGATCCAGGATACAGGGGAGCAGTGGAGAGAATCGACAGACGGAGCTCTGGATGCGGCATTGCTAGCCGGTGAAGTGATCTCATCAGCGCTTCGGTTTCCAGGAAGCAAACTCTGACATGACGCGCCAGTATTCACGCCGGTGAAGAAAGAAGAACCCAGAGCTGCAGCCGACATTGAAGGTGAAAAGAGACCGGGAGCCGCAGCGCCCATCAGATCTCTGCTGCAGCCAGGAGGAGAAGGGAGAAAAGGCAGCGGAGAGCCCATGGCTGCAGGCAAGTTATGTGCGGCTGATCCAGTCCAGTGTGAGAAGGTAGTTAAGGCCAAGGAGGACCGGGTGATATCTTCATTAGACACTTATCACAGAGCGGAGAGTAAGGGGGTTGGTGCGACGGCAGTAAGGAGGGTAGAGGACCCCCCGCGCCAGTTTAGGACTCTGCCTCTGCTATATAGCACCACACAGTCTATCTCCACTTATGAGAGCTGTGCCACCCCTTAATCACACAATAAATGCTCACAAATGGCAGGCGATTTTGGAGATGTCCCCAACATTAAGGGACAAACATGCACAAAACATGATACAGAAGGTATAGAGGCTGCTAATGTTAATTAGGGAGGAGAGAGTCCTGCCAACAAGACCTGGTGAAATGACATCCAGAACCCCACTACAGATATCCAGTGCCACCTTTTTGACAGGATTGAGTCTATTATTGACAAAAGATTTACTGAGTTCTCTAACATAACTTGGGGGGTCTTGTTATGGGCAACCCATCCAGTGAGGTCATGCACAGTGACACCGGAAGTGTTATGCAGATGAACAACATACACTCAGACTCTGATACATCTGACTCACAAAGAGGAGATGACAACCTCGATTCAGACAGTTCTGTTGACTCTTCAATTTTCTCTGACCTAGATGATAACGGCCCTTCCAGTGACTTTGACTCTGAGAAAGCTACCTCTTCAAATTCGTACTCAGAGGGATCTGTTAAAACTAAGAACTCAGAAATGGTTTCAGAAAATTCAGATGACAGCAATCTTGATCAAGAGCAACCATGCACTGAGTCTAGTGATTATTCACCTCTATATTCAAAAATTGACAATATAACTGCTTCATCAAAATCCCCATCAGAAATTTTGGTAATAAACATATACAAAGCCTTATTGACTTCAATTGACATTATTAGAAACAGACAGGGGTATGCGGGGAAAACAGACAGGGGTATGCGGGGAATATAGAATTGTTGAAACCTGACTCTCTCCAAACTAATGAGCTCAAAGCTACTGAAACCTTCAGTAGAAACCTTCAAAGAACTACTATTATTATTACCCCAAACCACTAATTTTGACTCGTATGTTACTCCGACCCCTTTGCTTACTATTCCTAAAGATCTATCTGATTATTCTAATTCCCTAAACCAAATACAAAAAGATATAACGCCTTTAAAGGCAAGCCTTGCAGGATATGAGGAGTGGACATAAAAAGGGAAAATAATCTTAAATTCAGAGGTGTCCCGGAGTCTGTCCATCCCTCTCAGTTGAAAAACTACCTTACAAAAATAATCTCTCATCTTCTTCCACAAATGGAAGGTAAAAATGTGATAGAAAACACCTTCAGAATTCGCAAGCCGATCAATCTCCCACCAAATGCAACTAGAGACGTGATAGTGTCGTTTCGATCAACCCGAATAAAAAACGAGTTAATGGCGCTTACAAAAGACTCTAGAAAACTCCCAGCTCCCTATCAAGATATCACCCTGTTCAAAGACCTGTCCAAGACAACGATACAATTGAGGAAATCATTCCACCAAGTCACTAGGGAACTCCTTAACACCAAAATAACATATTACTGGACTCATACTTCAAACCTACAAGTTAAATATGCAGACAAATTCATTTTTATTTGCTCTCCAGGAGAAGGTATGGATTTCTTGAGACAAATTGGCATAAATCCCTAAATACTTTCTCTCGACTTCTCATCTCGAACGTTGGATTAAGAACTCCTGATGTATAACATCGTTTCCACCAGTTAGAAGATCTTTACACTAATTCTTCATAACTGAAAGTAGTCTTCCACTTTCATGTCTACTCTGAAAAACCGATCTTTCCCTCCATTTAGTTTCGGGTCGCCCTAGGGTGTTTCCAGACATGCAATCTGAGGTGCGCCAGGACTAGACAGACATTCATTTCTATATGTTACTAAATGCATACTGTTATAGTTAACCTTTTTCTTCCAGGTACGAAGCACAGACAAATGACTTTTGGCTAACTCTTTTCTTTCAGGTCTAAGCAACTTACTTGGTTAATTTTAAGCATATGTATGTCTGTCCTTTTCAGGTATAACATATACCTGTCTCCTTCCTCTCCCTGTATCCTTTTCCCTCTCCCTTCCTTCCCTCTTACCACCCTTTCTTCCCCAATTGAGGAGCATATTATTTCTGACAAAATGCAACGTTAAAATTTCAAATGTTCAATAAAAAGTAGTTGAAAGAGAAGTTTACAGAATAAATTAAAAATTTACATTTTACTCAAAAATATAACTATAAAGATAAAAATCAGACAAACTGAACATTTTGCAGTGGTCTCTTAATTTTTTCCAGAGCAGTATGTATGTATGTATGTATATCTATATATATAATTGTCTAAGGGTTTTTCCGTCTGTCTGTCTTTCTGTCTGTCTTTGTCTGTCTGTCCAGGAAATCCCGCCTCTCTGATTGGTCGAGGCCGCCAGGCCTCGACCAATCAGCAACGGGCACAGCGACGATGATGTCATAATGGTTGCCATGGCGATGATGATGTCATAAAGGTTGCCTCGACCAATCAGCGACGCGCACAGTCTGCCGCGAATTCTGGAATCATCATTGTCCATATACTACGGAGACATGCATATTCTAGAATACCCGATGCGTTAGAATCGGGCCACAATCTAGTATATATATATATATATATATATATATATATATATATATATACAGTATATAAATGTAGAAGGCTTCAATGGGTTTCAGAGACTGCTTGCACCTCGTTCCTTTCTGGAATTATATGTTGATTTAAATATGCTCAAAATATGGACCAGCTAAGAGTGTTAACGGCAGTGGCAGATGTTTGCGGCTATATGGTCATTATGGAATAGCAAATGGAATCAGCAGGGATATTGATTTTTTATAAATTAGGTCTATTGATGACTACATGAGAGCTATATAAGCTAGTCACCCTTGTTGTAGCATATAAACCCAAATTTGGTTGGTGCTCCTGCCTCCTTTTTGAGTGCCACAGCGCTGCTTCCTTAGTGTGACATCAGAGGTAGGTGGAGCCTAGCAGCCATCTTCTCCGTCCTGCATGGTATCCAGGCACGCCACCAGCTGGGGCATCACTGGCTCTATAGAGCGCTTAATCGCCCGATGTACACAGCGCCAGAATCCCTGGCATCTGCATCAAGCAAGAGACCCTGCATCTGGCCTTGGTGCAGCTAAGTCGCATGCTGTATATAGCACCCTGCATCCACAATTAAGCTAGCAGCTGTACACAACTTGTCTCGCTCTCTCTGGGGCCAGCGTAAGCTACAATTGAGGTTATATCACACTCCCCCGTTGTCACGGACAGGACCCCAGGGAGTTCTTTAGCACATTAACTACGACGCCAGCAAGGCAATTGGGCATCAGTACTATATTATTATTATTTATTTTTATATATATTTATATAAACTTTGAAGGAACGACATTAATGCAGTCCGCACTGGACCATCTGGCTTTAATTGTTGTCTTTATTTGGGTCTTTGGTTCTTTTGTGTTGTCTTCATATACCAACCCTCAAGTGTGGCATCATTCTAGTATCATGTTACAAATTTATAGGTTACAGAAATGATGTGTATTCTTAGACTGATTATTTGTGCATAGACAAATGACTACATATAGGTTAAAGTCTTAGTATTCTTTGAAAATTGTTAATACAAATGCAGTTATATAAAAAAAAAATCCACCCTTCGCCAGGAAATAATGTCCGAAGATAATATTTTTCACTTCAACTGACAAGGGTTTTAAAGGTATGACCAGATACATGTACATTTGGAAGTGGAGGACATTTTTTGCAAGAAGAATTTGGTTGAGATTCATAAGAACTGAGCTTGTTGCTCATAGAAATTAATGACAACATTTTTTAGTCTTTAAGAAATATAGGCTGTCCTTTGACTGGTTACTCTGAGCAAAAAAAAAAAATATATATATATATATCTGTCCCCCCATGTGTGCACATTATCCACAAAATGATTTGAGTAAGAATGTCATTAAATGTAAAAAATAAACATCCGGACTGCCTTAATGTAAATGCTAGAAACTCGACCTATTCTTCATATCTTTATAACAGCAGCTTGATTAAAAATATCCTTTTTATTAATAAACATTAGAAAATCCTGGGTTGATCTCATGGGATCTGGGTGCTAATAGAGAATTATGCATCCATGAACAAAGATTGAAGGGAATTATTAATTTTAATAAACTGAGCCATTTTCATTTTATTTTGACTCCTGCTTTGTTTAAACTGAAGAGACATAGGGGGTGAATGTTTGTCGAGAGTTCTAGCAATTAAGATAATCTTGTCTGTTTCAAATGTAAAAAAGTTTATTTTCTATTTTTATCCACATATTTTAGTTCCTGATTAAAGCAAAGAATCTTAAGTCTTGGCAAATATTCCCTAGCAAAGCTTTGACCTACTCCAGTCAACCTCATTTCTAAGTAGCGAAATGAAAGTCTCCACTGGGAACAGTGCATTTCTCCACAAATGTGTTCTGCGCGTTCACTTTGTGCTGCTGCTTGTCTTTGTGGTATTTAATTGTACTACTTCCTACCAAATAGGTAACAATTAGCGAAAGGCATGAGATGGGATGGCAGTAAAATAGCGGTAGGTGGTGAGATTACACTCTCAGAAACGATCATGGAAAATGCAGACTTATCTAGAAATGAAATGCTCCTCCAGCAAGTGATTTTCTTGAAAGGGAAACCAATCTAAGTCTCTAAAAACATTTGTGAATGCAAATAAATACTGTATAACTGCAATGTTTTATTAAAATGATAGTCACAGATAAAATTCCCTATTCCACAATCAATCACACATGCTTAACAGTTCTCAGCTTCCTCAGACTAGAGAACAGAAATGAAGCCGGTGTATTTTATTTTCATTGGTACATTCATTGCTGTTGGTTGTACTTTTATCTTATCGTTTTGTGCTGAACACATCTAGTTTAATGGAAAAAAAATGGATAAATTACTGTCAGTAGCTTATTCAAAGATTTAAAGGGCACATTCTTTCCTAGTGGTTACTGAGAAAAGGGTCTGAATACCTATGACCATGTGATATTTCAGTTTTTCTTTTTTATTAAATTTGCAAAAATTACTACATTTCTGTTTTTTTCAGTCAAGATGGGGTGCAGAGTGTATATTAATGTGAAAAAATGAACTTTTTTGAATTTACCAAATGGCTGCAGTGCAACACAGAGTGAAAAATGTAAAGGGGTCTGAATACTTTCCATACCCACTGTATAAGGCTGGGTTTACATTACGTTACTGGCGCCCATTAGACGGATTACATTACACCACGGCATAACGTGGTGTAACGCAGTCCGTTAACGCTGCCATTGAGTCCAATGTCAGACACATCGCTAGCGCATGCCCACAATGGAGGGCCGGACCCTGGGACGCGGGCTGCAGCGTTTCCGGGTCCGTCACTGCTAGCGCAGATAGAGCATCTGCTAGCTCTATCTGCGCTAGCACGCTGACATACCTGCACTTGCGTTAACAGCAGCCCATTAACGCATGTGTTGAACGGGCTGCTGTTAACGCAATGTGAACCTGGCCTAAGGGAGAAAAATAAATAGTAGCAAGAATATGCATAAAAAATTACAGGCACCTAATGTGTTAATTTTCTTATAATTGAGCTGAGACTTTCCATATGTCCAGCTCTATGGGCATGTACATTTAACCCACTATGATGCTATCCAATTATAAAAAAGCAGTGTCCATTCCTATACATTCCTGCACATAGCAGCAGGAAAGTACATACAACTTTTTTTTCCATCCATTTTTTCTACGCTCCATTTTGGAAGAACAGGGTACAGAAATTACTGATGCCTAATGTGTAAATGTAATATCATTCAACTGGGCATTTCATTTATTTCAGCTGTGTGGATGTGTACTTTCAACCCACTATGATGCTGTCCAAAAATAATAGGGCAGGGTCCATATGTAGGAAAAAGTAGACACCAACAGTTTTGACCTTAATTAAATACCCATTGAGGTTAGAAACCTGACCACGCTCACAATGCCTTACTCCCTCCTTAACAGTAAGGCTATGTGCACGTTGCGGATTAGGCTTAGGAATTTCTGGTGCGAATTCTGCCTCTCCTGGCAGAAAACGCAGCTGCGGATTTGTCACATTTTTTGTGCGGTTCCGCGGCATTTTTTTGTGCATTTTTGCTGCGGTTTTCTTGCGCATTGGATGCGTTTTTTACCCCTGCGGTTTTCTATAATGGAATGGGTACAAAAACGCTGCAGATTCACAAAAAAGAAGTGACATGCTACTTCTTTTAAACCACAGCGTTTCCGCAGCGGATTTTCCGCAAAGTGTTCACAGCATTTTTTTTTCTCATTGATTTACATTGTACTGTAAATCAATTGCGGATCTGCAGCGTTTCTGCACTGCCAAAAACGCTGCAGATCCGCAGAGAATCCGCAACGTGTGCACATAGCCTAAAACTTTCTTTCACTCCTCAGCTGTTCCAGCAGTGCTCCTCACTAGGATGCTGCTGTTCACCTCCTCTCCCAGCACTTTACTAACAGGTAGTTCTGAATAAAATGAAATGCCCAGTTGAAGGATATTAAATTTACAAATTAGGCACCAGTAATTTCGGTACCCTGTATCTCCAATACGGAATGGAGAAAAAATAAATGAAAAAAAAAGATTCTATGTCCTTTCCTGCTACTATGTGCAGGAATGTATAGTTTTTAAATCAAAAATTGGTGAAAGGTGCATTTTAAAGAAGTGATCATAAGTAAATTGTTGTAAAGGGGCAATGAGTGCCGCACAGAATCTTAATGATGGGGTCCTCAGCAATCTAACATTCTTCACATAATCTGTATATTCATGATAAATGTTTATTGTGCTCTCCTTTACCATCCTCAACATATATACTACAGTGAGGGAAATAAGTATTTGATCCCATGGTGATTTTGTAAGTTTGCCCACTGATAAAGACATGAACAGTCTATAATTTTAAGGGTAGGTTAATTTTAAACATTGTCAGGGAACAGCCAGGGGATCACGCAGGTATTCCTCAGCTGCCATCCATTTGTCATAAACAGCACTACGCTTACTTCAGTCATTAGTACAATAACACAATTGACTGATGATTGATAGACAAGGGCATGGCTGTTTTCACTACTAAGCAGGTTATTGGGCATTTCACAGTGAACATATAGAATATTCACATCAGATTCCAACCCATGGATATATGTACAGTACAGACCAAAAGTTTGGACACAACTTCTCCTTCAAAGATTTTTCTGTATTTTCATGACTATAAAAATTGTACATTCACACTGAAGGCATCAAAACTATGAATTAATACAAGTGGAATTATATACTTTACAAAAAAGTGTGAAACAACGGAAATTATGTCTTATATTGTGGGTTCTTCAAAGTAGCCACCTTTTGTTTTGATGACTGCTTTGCACATTCTTGGCATTATCTTAATGAGCTTCAAGAGGTAGTAACTGGAAATGGTCTTCCAACATTCTCGAAAGAGTTTCCAGAGATGCTTAGCACTTGTTGGCCCTTTTGCCGTCACTCTGCGGTCCAGCTCACCCCAATCCATCTCGATTGGATTCAGGTTTGGTGACTGGAGGCCAGGTCATCTGGCGTAGCACCCCATCACTCTCCTTCTTGGTCAAATAGCCCTTACACAGCCTGGAGGAGTGTTTGGGGTCATTGTCCTGTTGAAAAATAAATGATGGTCCAACGCAAACCGGATGGAATAGCATGCTGCTGCAAGATGCTGTGGCAACCATGCTGGTTCAGTATGCCTTCAATTTTGAAAAAATCCCCAACAGTGTCACCAGCAAAGCACCTCCACACCATCACACCTCCTCCTACATGCTTCATAGTGGGAACCAGGCATGTAGAGTCCATCCGATCACCTTTTCTGCGTTGCACAGACACGGTGGTTGGAACCAAAGATCTCAAATTTGGACTCATCAGACCAAAGCACAGATTTCCACTGGTCTAATGTCCATTCCTTGTGTTCTTTAGCCCAAACAAGTCTCTTCTGCTTGTTGCCTGTCCTTAGCATTGGTTTCCTAGCAGCTATTTTACCATGAAGGCCTGCTGCACAAAGTCTCCTCTTAACAGTTGTTGTAGAGATGTGTCTGCTGCTAGAACTCTGTGTGGCATTGACCTGGTCTCTAATCTGAGCTGCTGTTAACCTGCGATTTCTGAGGCTGGTGACTCGGATGAACTTATAATCAGAAGCAGAGGTGACTCTTTGTCTTCCTTTCCTGGGGTGGTCCTCATGTGAGCCAGTTTCTTTGTAGCGCTTGATGGGTTTTGCCACTGCACTTGGGGACACTTTCAAAGTTTTCCCAATTTTTCAGACTGACTGACCTTCATTTCTTAAAGTAATGCTGGCCACTCGTTTTTCTTTACTTAGAATTTGTATTATGGCAAAAAAAGCAGCTAACAGTCTATTCAGTAGGACTTTCAGCTGTGTATCCACCAGACTTCTGCACAGCACAACTGATGGTCCCAACACTATTTATAAGGCAAGAAATCCCACTTATTAAACCTGACAGGACACACCTGTGAAGTGAAAACCATTCCTGGTGACTACCTCTTGAAGCTCATCAAGAGAATGCCAAGAGTGTGCAAAGCAGTCATCAAAGCAAAAGGTAGCTACTTTGAAGAACCTAGAATATAAGACATAATTTCAGTTGTTTCACACTTTTTTGTTAAGTATATAATTCCACATGTGTTAATTCATAGTTTTGATGCCTTCAGGGTGAATGTACAATTTTCATAGTCATGAAAATACAGAAAAATCTTTGAAGGAGAAGGTGTGTCCAAACTTTGGGTCTGTACTGTATATATACAATTTAGTACGGTATAGTCACTGCCAAACTCTGCAATAACCCAAGAAAAACTAGCTGCACTATCAATCGTTTATACAAGCCGATTGGACACCCATTTCCGGTAACGTACAGCCTTATGAGGCTTCATAGATTCAGTTTATAGAGTAAGCAGAACGAATCTATAAAATTATATGCATTTAAATTGAAAAATTAGGCAGTGTTCATAAAAATATACAAAATATATTGCAAAGGGTACAAAACAATACAATGTATACATCACATAAAATAAAGTGGATAAACAAAAGATAATTACTAGAACTGTGATCTTTATGGAGGGGATGGTACAATCCTACAGCACATAGTATCTCCCAGCAATGAACAATGAAAATAATTCAGACTCTGCTACTAGCAGCTACAAGCCACTAGTCACCTCAGATAAAGGCTGGTATAATAAGATGCGGCTCAGGTGCTAAAAATTATGAGATCCTGATCTTAAGGATATCTGACCCCGTGGGGGTCCCAGGTGGGAGATATTAATGTAATATTTCTGTCATGATTTTATTTTTCTGTACACAGGAGGTATAACATATCTAACTTTGTCCAATATGTTTGGCTGATATTACTTGGGGCTGAGCATTTTGCTGTCCCAAAATGCAAATATATGTACTGAGTTTGTCCTGGGGCCATGATGCTGAAAATATGTATCCCATAACTATAGAACCTACACCTAAAAAACCAACAAAAAAAACAATGTTCACATCTGGTTTCTGGTACCAGAGTATCTGACATCATTGCTCTGCGCTTCTTTTAAAGATAGGAAAAGTTACCAACACAGGTGAGAATAGTCTACCCTCCCAGCCTCTTGTACAGCATTTTTGTCTGCTCTCCATCAGATAACCCACTTCAATTAGCTGTCCACAGCGTGTGGTCGTAGAACAAAAAGGAGTCATAGCTATTTTTTCTATTTACAATGAGTGTGAGCTCCTTTTGTTTCACTTACAATTTATTGTGAAGCCATGCTTCTATATCCTCAATATGAGGGTGACATGTCCCTTTGTCTTATAACTTTATAAAAAAAACATCAACGTAAAGTACTTTAAAAAGGGAGACCCTCTTGTAGTGTTATATAGAAGTATTACATGTTATTATTGCTATTAAATCTGTATTGACAACTCACTTGTATGCTTCAGTAAGCCTAAAGCAGAACATGCTTTTGCACCATGTTTATCCTATTGTTAAGTATGTAGCAGAATATTCTATATAGGCATGACTTGTAATATCCACTGGGCTTACTGACACCATATATTGGCAACATTTCGAGGAATGTCAGAAGGTATGATGGCGTTAATGAGAAGTGTACTAGGTGTAAAAAGAAACTTGAACTTATTCTAGTAGTTTACAATAAATTAATATGAATCACTAATCATATCAGCAGCATTGTTTATACACTGCTCCAAAAATAAAGGGGACACTTAAACAACACATTGTAACTCCAAGTCAATTACACTTCGGTGAAATCACCCTGTCCACTTAAGGTACCGTCACACTGGACGATATCGCTAGCGATCCGTGACGTTGCAGCGTCCTGGCTAGCGATATCGTCCAGTGTGACAGGCATCAGCGATCAGGCCCCTGCTGTGATATCGCTGGTCGGGGCAGAAAGGCCAGCACTTTGTTTCGTCGCTGGACGTCCTGCTGACATCGCTGAATCAGTGTGTGTGACGCCGATTCAGCGATGTCTTCGCTGGTAACCAGGGTAAACATCGGGTTACTAAGCGCAGGGCCGCGCTTAGTAACCCGATGTTTACCCTGGTTACCATCGTTAAAGTAAAAAAAAAACCACTACATACTTACCTACCGCTGTCTGTCCTCGGCGCTCTGCTTCTCTGCTCTGGCTGTGAGCGCCGGGCAGCCGGAAAGCACAGCGGTGACGTCACCGCTCTGCTTTCCGGCCGCTATGCGACCAAACAGCGACGCTGCAGCGATCCGGATCGTTGTCGGAATCGCTGCAGCGTCGCTTAGTGTGACGGTACCTTAATGAAGCAACACTGATTGTGAATCAATTTCTCCTTCTGTTGTGCAAATGGAACAGACAACATGTAGACATTATACTCAATTAGCAAGATAACCACTATAAAAGGAGTAGTTTTGCAGGAGGTAACCACAGGCCATTTCTCTGTACTCATCCTTTTTGGCTGTTTTGGTCAATTTTACATTTTGTCATTGCTGTCACCCCTAGAGGTACAACAGCAACCCACAGAAATTGCATAGGTAGTACAGCTTATCCAAAATATTGCATCAATACGAGCTGTGTCAATATGGGTAGCAGTGTCTGTCAGCACAGTGTCCGGAGCATGGAGCAGATACCAGGAAACAGGTAAGTACACCAGAAGACGTGAAGGGGACAGTAGGAGGGCAAAAACTCAGCAACAGGACCATTTCGTGCAAGGAGGAACATGAGAGCGAGTGCTAGATCCCTGCAAAATGACCTCCAGCAGACCTCTAACATCCATGTGTTTGCTCAAACTGTCAAAAACAGACTTCATGAGGGTGCTATGAGACCCTGACATCCACAAGTGGGTGTTGAGCTTACAGCCCAACACTGTGCAGGGCGATTGGCATTGGGTCAGTAATGGTGTGGGGGGGCATTTCTTAGGAGGGCCGCACAGCTCTCCATGTGCTAGCCAGAGGTACCCTGACTACCATTAGGTACCATGATAAGATCCTCAGACCCATTATGAGACCATATGCAGGTGCAGTGGCCAGTGGTTTCCTTCTGATGCATTACAATGCTAGACCTCAAGTGGTTGAAGTGTGTTGGCAGTTCCTGCAGGATGAAGGCATTGATGCTTTGGACTGGCCTGCCCATTCCCCAGACATGAATCCAATCAAGCACATCTGGGACATCATGTCTCATTCCATCCACCAATGTCACGTTGCACCACAAAGTATTCAGGAGCTGACTGATGCTTTATTCCAGGTCTAGGAGGATATCCCTCAGGAGAACATCCACCTCGTCAACAGAAGCATGGCCAGATGTTGTAGGAAGGTTATACAGGCACGTGGATATTTATTTCCTTGTCTTGTGGCATTTCCACTGAAGTTGGATCAGCATGCAAATTGTTTTTCCACTTTGATGAGTACTATTCCAAATCCAGATGTCCATAAGATATTAATTTTGATTTACATTGATCATTTTTATTTTTTATTGCTCTCAACTTATTCCACTATGTAATGAATAAACATTTGCAACATGAATATTTCAGTGATATCTAGGATGTGGGATTTTAGTGCTCCCTTTATTTTTTTGAGGAGTGTACTTGGTCTATATCTAAACTACAAAAATAGATGATTTCAGTCCTTAGTGTTCTTTGTTATTCATTAAATCACCTAACAGTCCATCCACTTTCATGAGGGCTGCAGGTTCTATTCGCACATCTGCACACCTACTGCATCCCTTCCGCTGACCCTTCATTTTATTGTGCGGTTGTAAAATAATACTCTAGATAATGAGTGATAGTAATAAACCAGACATGAGGTTATAGGCGGGAAGCTTGCCTATGTACCTAAGTAAGCAAAATGCTTTCTCAGGCAGATCTGCGAGATATGCTAATGAGCATCTTGCAGTCTATGGGTGGAATATTGTTTTGAAATTAATAGGTTGCTCATGCTCAGTGACATAAAATGGAGTCTTCTACAGAGTTGATTTCAATTTGCATTCCTAATAAGAAATCTCCTAAACCTTTCCTTTTATTATAATAATTATGCCTGACAAAGGAAGTATCAAAATGTCGGAAAGGAATCTTAATTCTGTTTATGCAATTAGATGATTCTTGACCATAAATGACAAGGATTTAGCCATGAATTAACAAGAACAATTTCCCATCTCAGGAGCTGTCAGGAGAGGCCACTCATGCCAATTTATCTCACTCCAGCACATCTCTGGTAGCTGTCATTCATACACAGGATACATTTAGTCGTGATTGCCATTTTTCTATCCACTTCCTTTTGCCTCTCATACCAGGCAATTTACTGCAAGTCAATCAAGGTTGAAGCAGACTTTGTTTAAATAAAGAACTGTTGGGCTCTTTCACACCAACAATTTCAAAAAGACAGAATGTGCTGTATATTTTACATTTACATTTATAGTACTTCTACATTTTTTCTTTTAGTCGTTAAAATGCTACAAAAGTTACAAGTCAAAACTAAAGCCACCCAGAGATTTAGTCACAAAGAAAACCCAGGAAAAGCACAGTGAGCGGATATATACATTTCCACTGTCAAAAATTCAATCAGTCTGCAGATATGTCTAACACTGAAAGAGTGCTCAACTATGGGATTGCTTTTTCCACTGTTCTTCCCTTGCAATTTGAGGGAGGGCAGCATGAACGAAGCAACATGCCCCAAATTATCTGACCCTGATAACCCAGGTAAACAATTTCGAGTGCTCGCCACTTTCACTCTTCCATCGGGGATTTACCGGCAGCATAGTTGTGGGACAGGGAGCTATTTTGTCTTGTTATAATGAGTTTTGTTGACAGACTTCCATTATATTTTAGATCAGTCACAGTAAAAAGGACAGTAAGTAAAATAATGGCAAACCACTGTGGAAAAAACATCATAAAGTCAAGAAAAATTGTCACTATCTCAGCGTGAAGAATTCAGTGCAAATAGTTTACACTATTGTAATCTATTGGGTACTTCATTGCCATTTTTCATTAACAACATTTTCACAATATTTCTCATAAAATATCAATGATGATAATTGGCAGGGTATTTTTATTTCAGCAAATTAGACTTACTTCTTCGAATGAAAAATGTACCGTACATTTTTCTTAATTCCTTAAGTGTTTTGTTTTTTTAAAAGAATCTAAAATTTTGACTCCCATCAAATAAAATCCTTTCAAGGCTATGTAAATGCATTGGAGCTGGACAGACATCTGACCCCGTGCTCTATAAACCAAGTGTCTGTTACAAGCCAGGACAGCTTTCATCCAAAGGAAGCAAACAATAAAGGGATCTATTCAACAACTGCAAGCACAGATCTTACAAATGGAACAAGGAAACTTCCTGCGCATAATTCCACACATTTGTTTATTTCAAGTGTGTAATTGTAAGGAGTGGAGCAGATGCAGCACATATTGAGTAAAAGAACATAAAAAAAGGGTATTCTAAAAAGGCTTAGATTTACTAGTAAAATTCCCGGATTATGCGGCAGTAGGCAATTAGAGACAGATGCCAGCAGCCAAAGTTTCTTTTGAGTAGATGAGTATTGCTGCTTGATGAATTCTAATCGTAATGACTGGAGCAGAAGACTTTTGTAGTGCAGAAAAAATTAATTATACCACAAGCTTACTGTACCACGTCAGGTGCTACTTAAACATATTGACATTATTGTTTTGTTTTACTTTATAAAGCTCACTAATGACAGTGACTACTCTTATGGTTTAAAATAATGCTTTAAGCACATAATCAGCTGCAAAGACGTTCCACTTTGTTTCCTTTTTAAGGATTAAACAGTATTTTTTAGACCCAGTTTCATTCTGTAACAGCAGAGGAATGTGCTCTCACACATGCAGGATGATTATCAAGAGAATGTGTCCTTATTGTATAATTGCACTGCCTTCTTGAGCAGGGGATAGACATATAAGAGTTGTTGTTCTGCTACGAGGAATGTTCTACCCTTACACAGACAGGTGGAATGTTCTTGGGCTTAATGGTCCATATTCCCAATGTGACATCTAGTCTCCTGTAGCTTTACTGAGCAAAATCTCCCCATGCTGCAACTAGAGGGTTGTGGGTGTTACATCAGAAATGTAGGCCTGGTTCGCAGAGGTAGAGAATAGAGTTGAGTGAATTTGTTTGGGTTCCCTCTTATTTGGCAAGTTATAGCGCTTACCGAATAAGCTGCAGAGGGAACCCGACATCCTGGATCACGCCGGCTGATTAACCGTTTGGCTCCGCGGCTGCATGTGTCGCTGCTGTTTCACTGTCACAACACATATATGGAGAGCCTGTTTGTTGGGCTCTCCATGCATGTGTTGTGACTATGACACAGCCGCGACACATGCAGCTGCGGAGCCGATCAGCTGATCAACCGGCGCCATTCATGAAGCCGGGTTCCCTCTGCAGCTTATTTGGTAAGCGCTATAGCTTGCCAAATAAGAGGGAACCCGAACAAATTCGCTCAACTCTAATAGAGACCACAAGTCTAAACAAGACCTAAGTCTCCACTAAATCAAAACTGTGTCTGTAACTGCTTTTGTGGAGTAAACTACTGCCTGCTCTGGGACCCCTAGAGGCATGTAATCTCACATCATGTTCAAGCTTTATAGAAATGAGGATTTGAAACTGCTTTAAATTCTAATTAACCATAGAACGGCCAAAGCTTTGTGATGCCCACCATTCTGTGGAAACCCACTGGTCTTTATACTTCTTCATTTAGCATGTGAACACCGCAGTTAGTCACTGGCCACATCGATCAACAACACATAACCTATGTGACCATTGATTACCTTCAGTGATCACATGATCATACAAGAGGAATGGGATGTACAGAGCTGGCATCTGAATATCCTGCTCTGGCCTCACAGACATGTGACTGCTGCAGAAAGTCACTGGATGCAGCCGTGAGACATTGGATACCATTGTGGCTATTGACTGGTTACACAAAGATTGGCATACGACTCAGGCATTGATAAAAGAGGCATAAATTAGGTAAAAACTAAAAGTAGAAAATACCTCTAGGAAATGTAGGACATTAGAAGGAAAAACGCAATTATTATCCATGGACTTATTTTTTATTGCAACTTAGCACTATCCAAAGGAAACCTGTCAGTGGAAAAAAGCTATTAACTTAGCAGTTATGGAGTTAATCTGAAGGTTAAGAGTGTTCTGAACCAGCCTGGTGCCCTCACTTAGGGCCCCGCTGTAAGGAGGAAATTAGCTTTATTCGTCCTGGCAGCATTCAGGTATCAGTCATGGGGATGGTGTTGGCACAGGTTCAGTTACTTCTCAGTGCAGAGAGAGTGGTGACTGTAACCGCGCCTCATGGCACTGACTGACAGCAGGCTTAGCATTAGGGCCGGCTGTCAGTCAGTGCCGGGGGTGTGGTTACAGTCACCACTCTCTATGCACTGAGCAGTGACTGAACCGATGGCTTGCCTTCACCACTCCCGTGACTTAAACCCAACGCTGCAGGAAGGAATAAAGTTCATTTCCTACAAACAGTGAGGATCTAAGTGCAGGTACCAGGCAAATTCAAAAATCTACTAACCTGCAGATTAACCCCATTACTTAAGGTTAATAGAATTTTTTCACATGTCAGGTTCCCTTTAAGTTTTTTGTACTATAGTTATGTTACTACATAAAAGTTACACAAAATACAATTATTCTATGGAGTTATGGCTTAAAAATATGTCCCAGTGTCCTTTTGGGGTCAAAATGTAATCATCCTCGTTTAAAAGGACAAGTTCTGTTTCATAAAGGTCTCAATATTCTTTTCTAATTTAAATCTTCCATACACTAGATAAAGATGTCTAATGCATGGTTGAAAATGAGGAAGCGGCAATGGGGACAACTTGATTAATTTAAAAGTCTTTCCCTAACAATTAGAAAGAGGTTAGACATTTTTTGCTCTTCTCCTCGAGACTATAATAGTGTCTGCTTGAAGAATTCTAAAATATTACAGAGAATAGGAAAGTGACAAAACCCATTTGCGTAGATTTTACATCAGTACTGCCATTGTAATTGTTCTTATTACAGTCAGATTATTTAATTGCTATAAAAAGCAAGGGCATAATTTATCTTAATTAATTCAGCTCCAGATTCATCAGAGAAAATGACATTCAGTAATATTTTTTGTTCTCTTCATGCATATATCATATATATTATACAATTATTAGATCTCCTACAGATAATCTATCTTCAGATGATGTTATAATATGAAGAAATATTCTAATACCCAAGCAGAAATCTGGAATGATAGCAACACTCCCTTTTTATCATTTTCATTCATGTTATTGATTGGATACATTCCCCTGGTACTCAGGAGTATATTATTTTATATATTGTGTATTAATACATAACAAGATGTCCCATGAATAAAACACCATGTGAAGTAACCAGGGCTTGAAAGTAAAAAAAAAAAAAAAACGTAATGATTTTGGAGCCATTCAGACAAATGCATTTTGTAAATACTATACATGAACGCTCTTGAATACATATTATATTTCTTCTTACTTTTAAAGCGCTAGCAATTTCCGCAGTTTAGAAGATTGTCCTCACTGCCATCAGTCCTTATTCTCAATAGGTGGCTATTTTCCCCATTTTACATCCACTAGGGCTAGTGTCAAAGGATGTCAATTAAATTATTAATTAGCTTTCTAGTCTACATAGAAACCAGAACACCTGAAGGGATCCCATGAAAACAAGGGGAGAGCTTGGAATCATAATAGAGATGTTGTACTTAGTCTGATTTTTTAGACCCAGGATCCATTGTTGCAAAGCAGCAGTGTTAGCAACTATCATGCTGCCTCTATAGCTGTAGCGTAGTGTAGGAGGTAAATTTACTGGGCATCCTGGTCCTGTACAGATCAGCTGGATGGTTTCCTAAGGTGGTTTGATGCATCCTACCTTATGGCAATACACAACCGCTCATCGATAAATGTCTACCTGTCAGGCAGACCACAATTCACATACACACTGAACAATATGTCATAGATTAGTGCACATAGACTGACATTGTTCTCGACAGCACAGGTCCTCTCTACACAAATGATGTACTGTCTTGAATAATGATCTTTTCAACAGCACAGTCTTTACCTGTTGAACAAATATTCTGCTTGTTCGTAAGGGGATCATCGAACTTTAGACTGCAAGATTATCATGAACTAGTGTTCTTAGCGCTCATTTATTATAAGCTTGCAGTGTAAATATACCTCTAAATTGGGAAATAAAAAGTAAGGATATTGTTTCCTTTACAGAGAAATACCTCAAAGGAAATCTGACACCCTCGCCACACAATACAAACTATTTATATGTGCATGTAGCTCTTTCAAAGACAAGTCCAGCAATACCTTTACATGACCAGTAGGTCACTGAGAAATTAACTTTTGAATGGATATGCAAATAAGACTGTAGATCTGAAGCCTCTGTCACTCCAGCTCAATTTCCCACCCAGTGTCACTTCCTGTCTGCTTCACTGACAGCCTCCATGCTGTATGACTTCAGGGAAAGGAGTTATCAGGCAGGCAGAAGGCAGTGACATTGGGCATGGAATAGAGCTGGAGTGACAGAGACCTCAGATCTACATCTACACGATCCTCTTATACATATCAAAGTATTGTAGGGTTAGGGTTAGGGTTAGGATCCCTTAGGGTTAGGGTTAGGGTTGGGGGGTGGCTTTTCAGTGTGTATTCTTGTGCTTTTCTATAAAAACGCATGTGTTTAAAAACGCATGCAAACGCATGTGCTTAAAAGCGCATGCATTTACATAGACATCAATACGTTTTTTTTGCCGAAAAAAACGCATGCGATATTTTGCGGCAAAAAAAACGCCGCTAAAATTACTACATGTATTTACTTCATGTACAGTAAATTACTACATGTTGCATTTCTGCAACACAACGCATGCAGAGAAAAAACGCATGCGCTGTCAAAACGCATCAAAACGCATGCAAAAAACGCATGCGTTTTTAATGTCAAGTATAGGAAAAAAAACGCATGCTTTTTTTTGCGCAAAAACGCAATTGTGAAACCAGCCTTACATACGGAGTAAAGGAATAGCCTGGTTATCACTATGTGTAGCTCACCCATGTATACATGTTTTCCATTTGGGGTTACTCATTTACATATTATCTTTCTCTAACAAATGTAAACATGCGGTTATTGGTTGAGAACCCCTGCATTATGGATAGCCTGTCACTGCCTGTATGCATCATCATATAACTTACCTGTCCTGGATTTTTCAGGTTTTATTGTGTGAATTTATTTGCATGTGTTTTTTGTTCTATTGTTCTAATAAAATTTTTGTAATTTTTCATAAGAAGGTTTCTCATGGCATATGTAACAAATCTGATATAAGTAATTACATTCGGGAACTTTAGGCTCCTTTCTTTTTCTCTTTATGGCCATTACAAAATTCTCATAAATAGTGTTGTCGGATCTCTTCTGGGTGGTGCATGCATAAAAGTGCACATATTGTATCAGCAAGAGTAACCAGAAAAGCAGCACTCACCCGATCCTTCTTTCAAGATGTGGTTTAATCCGTTACATAGGTGACATTAATATTTGCGGAGGTGCAAGGGTCAGGGGAGTTTTTCATGAAAAGTAAGACCTGCCGGACTACGGCCTTTTCATGCCTTACTGGCACTTCTATGGGTTCATAGAAAAACTTTTTTTATGGACCCGTATTTACACCATATGCCACCACTATTCGGGAGTGGGAAGAGAGAAGCTAAGTGCCAGAATAGGTGCATCTTACAGATGTGCCTTTTCTGGGGTGGCTGGAGGCAGATGTTTTTAGCCGGGGGGGTGGGGGGGTGGGGGGGGCAATAACCATGGTCCCTCTCTAGGCTATTAATATCTGCCCTCAGTCATTGGCTCCCCCACTCTGGCAGAGAATATTGTTTTTCCATGATTTAACCCTTTATGTTAACACCTAAGAGCTCCCAAATTTGGCACACACAAACTACTAACATTATTAGTGAGGAATATATAAAAATATAATGGATATGAAATAGTTTACTGTATGTAAACTAGTGGCCTGCCCCCTATTTTACATATTGAATAGAATATGTTTTGAAAAAAAAAATTCACATTCAGTAGGCAGGTGCCTGCGCTGTAGCATGATTGCATGTATAATGTTAATGTAATTATTTTATTTGGTGATATACATGTATTCAGAAAAAAAATCCGATCCGATAGATGATACTGCGCAAGCGCCACTAGCGCCATTTTGCTAGAGGAAAAAAAAAATTGTCTCACAAATTGTATCACATAATATCTTAGGTTTGACATGGCCAGATCACCAGCGCAAAAATTTAGCAAACTGATTGTTGAGAAAACAACATCCTCTCAAAATGCCATATTATTGAGTGTCTGTAGCTCAATCGCACAAAACAGTATCAATGAATGCCTGTACGAATGTCATGAAGCAGTCATAACAGGCATGATAAAAATCATACTTGAATTAAATAAATATACTAGTAGTGTACAATCAATTTATTGGTCAACCGCTGAATTCTGAATTAAACCTTCGTGCCAAGTAAAAATTCTACCATGAAAATTGCATCATTGAGATAAAACATTGTACTGATTACACACCATTCTTTACCATTTACTGTCCATTTATACAAATACAGTCGCTGTGACCAGTGGGGTACCGCAGGGGTCAGTATTGGGACCTGTTCTCTTCAACATATTCATTAATGATCTGGTAGAAGGTTTACACAGTAAAATATCGATATTTGCAGATGATACAAAACTATGTAAAGCAGTTAATACAAGAGAAGATAGTATTCTGCTACAGATGGATCTGGATAAGTTGGAAACTTGGGCTGAAAGGTGGCAGATGAGGTTTAACAATGATAAATGTAAGGTTATACACATGGGAAGAGGGAATCAATATCACCATTACACACTGAACGGGAAACCACTGGGTAAATCTGACAGGGAGAAGGACTTGGGGATCCTAGTTAATGATAAACTTACCTGGAGCAGCCAGTGCCAGGCAGCAGCTGCCAAGGCAAACAGGATCATGGGGTGCATTAAAAGAGGTCTGGATACACATGATGAGAGCATTATACTGCCTCTGTACAAATCCCTAGTTAGACCGCACATGGAGTACTGTGTCCAGTTTTGGGCACCGGTGCTCAGGAAGGATATAATGGAACTAGAGAGAGTACAAAGGAGGGCAACAAAATTAATAAAGGGGATGGGAGAACTACAATACCCAGATAGATTAGCGAAATTAGGATTATTTAGTCTAGAAAAAAGACGACTGAGGGGCGATCTAATAACCATGTATAAGTATATAAGGGGACAATACAAATATCTCGCTGAGGATCTGTTTATACCAAGGAAGGTGACGGGCACAAGGGGGCATTCTTTGCGTCTGGAGGAGAGAAGGTTTTTCCACCAACATAGAAGAGGATTCTTTACTGTTAGGGCAGTGAGAATCTGGAATTGCTTGCCTGAGGAGGTGGTGATGGCGAACTCAGTCGAGGGGTTCAAGAGAGGCCTGGATGTCTTCCTGGAGCAGAACAATATTGTATCATACAATTATTAGGTTCTGTAGAAGGACGTAGATCTGGGTATTTATTATGATGGAATATAGGCTGAACTGGATGGACAAATGTCTTTTTTCGGCCTTACTAACTATGTTACTATGTTACAATAATTTTTATGCAATTAAACACCATAATGCTGTAAAGTTTTCAAGCACATTAAGAAACATATAATACTGAAATCAAATAAAGTGTTATTTCACATCATTAAAAAGCAACACACTAAGCTGCTGAATGGATAAAAGCATATCCAGCTATGACATTGGTGAGGTTATTACGGTATATATTATAAGTAAGTCATGCGGAAGGTTAGTTTTTCACCTTTTACATGGAGTCATATAGCACAATACAAAGAAGAGCGTTCTGCCTTATTAGGAAGACTGAAGCATACAATGTAAGATTTGCCTGGTTGTTTCTTTGGCGGTTGATGAAGAATACTATACATCAACTACAAATGGGTCAAATAAGATAAGGTAGAAAGAAGCAAAGTGATTTTTCAGAAAAGATAACAAAAGATAAATGTTATGGTCGCTATAAAAAGCATTGGGAGTTACAGCCTGATATGGGCCTCTTTACCAAATGAGCAATTATGTCATTTTCTGAAGGAACTAACACCAGCATGCTCCTACTCCAGTTTAAAATAGAAAATAGAAGATTTGCTGCTGTTAATGGTCAAAATCTTGTGATTTTATACGAGTCTGAACATCATCAGATGAAAAAAGTGCGTCCCCTAGTGAGAGGGTGGAGCATCCACCATCACCTGACAGATTAAATACAATTTACACTGGAACCCAGTGGACATTATGGCACAAATCTTTGTTTCATAGCTGAGATTTGCTTTTCCAGTGTACCGAGAGGTAAAGGCATGACAATCTTATTAAAAAACGTATGTATCTTAAATGATTTGTTCCATTTTACTATACTGTGCTCTAGCCTATGAATAGTGTTTGAAATGCCAGTCCTAAAAATTATGATTGCTTTCTTTATTTTTTTAAGGGAATCTGTCAGTAGGATCAACCCTCCTAAGTTGCCTATATGGGCATGTAGATGAGAAGAAACTGAATAAAATGATACCTTGATATCTGCCGTCTGATATCTTATTCCAGAGGAATATACTTTTTTTTAATATGCAAAAGAGCTGGTGAGATCTATGAGCTGAACACTGATCTGCATGAGAATCTGCCTTCAGAGCTTACTTTAGATGAAAGGAGACAGTCCGAGACATGTAGCTCGGGACAGAAGACGGTCAGTCATCACATGTCTTACACTAGTAATGCCCTCTTTCATCTAAAATAAGCTTTGAAGGCAGATCCTCAGGCCGATCTGTGACCAGCACATAGAACAGAAAGACCAGATTAGACTTTGCCAAAAACATCTAAAGAAGCCGTCCCAGTTCTGGAAAAGCATTCTTTGAATACATGAAAGTAAGATCAACTTGTATTGGAATAATGGTAAAAAGATGGTATGCAGGAGGCTTGGAACGGCTCATGATCCAAAGCAAAACCACATTCTCTGTAAAGCAAAGGCAGTGTGATGACACGGGCATTCATGGCTTCCAATGACACAGGGTAACTAGTGTTTATTGATCATGTGACTGAAGACAGAAGCAGCCGGATGAATTCTGAAGTGTACAGGGCTATACTTTATGCTCAGATTCAACCGAATGCAGAAAGGTTGATTGGACAGAGCTCCATAGTACAGATGGAAAGTGATTCACAACATACTGCAAAAGCAGCCCAGGAGTTTCTTAAGGCAAAGAAGTGGAATATTCTCCACTGGTCAAATTAATCACCAGATCTCTACCCTATCTTTGGGGTTTGGGCTGTGTATGACATTATTTTTTAATTATTATTATTATTATTATTATTATTATTATTATTATATAACTGCATCATGTTTTAGTAAACAACTGTAATGTCAAAGCTTCTGTCACTGTCCAAATATCTTACATCTCACAGCTCATACATCAAGGTAAGACTGAGCACAGCAACAAGACACTAGGCAATTGTACTGCATCACAAAGGTCTTTTTCTCCGAGGCATGGTATTATGCAAATAATAAATATAGATGAAAAACAGAGTAATCTAAATCATATTCACACTTGCATGACTTTGAGGACTTTCAGGACTACTTGTTCTTGTTTCATGGCAAGACTGAGCACAGCAACAAGACACAAGGTACTTGTACGGCATCAGAAATGTCTAGTCCAGGCATGGATTGTAAAGCAGACTGGGTTGTTTTTTTTCAAGAAGCACAAAGAAATGGGCAAAGCTAAGGATCGTAAATGAAAGTTCACATTGAAATTAGATATCCAGCAGTACCATCAGCTCACAACTGGCAGCAACCAGTGGATCACAACTACACTCAAATACAGTTCAAAAACTTTTGGCCAGAAGTGGTCTTTATGGAGGAATTATAGCAAAAATTCATACCTTCAACATGTTATAATAAATATGTGTGAGTGATATCCGCGCTGCTGTGACAGAACGAATCCACATATAGTTGTAATACACTTTGGTGGTTTATTTAACGCGTTTCAAAGCCTATGGCTTCTTCTTCAGGAAATTACCACAGAGATATCACCCATACATATTTATTATAACGTCTCTGAGAAGTCGGTTTGCCGACCTGTGGATCTGCAGCACCTTACATCTACATGCTTTTACTCTGCACCATCAGGTGAGCAGTTCTCTAAAATTGATTGGAGTAATCCATAGGATAAGACCCTATTTGCACTTTTTTGTTTCCCATTATTCTACTAATACCTTCAACATGGAAATAAAGCTGAGCTATGCACAAAAATGTAGGAACTGGGTGCACAAACATGGCAGAGAAGCTTTAGACTGATCAGTCAAAATGTGAAAAATTTAGCTGTAACAGTAGTTTGTTCGCTAAGAGTGAATAATATGAGAATTTGAAGGCAACAATGAAGCATCATGGGTTACATAGTTATTAAGGTTGAAGGAAGACTATATGTCCATCTAGTTCAACCCATAGCCTAACCCAACATGTTGATCCAGAGGAAGGCAAAAAAACCCATGTGGCAAAGAGTAAGCTCCACACTGGGGAAAAAAATTCCTTCCCGACTCCACATATGGCAATCAGACTAGTTCCCTGGATCAACGCCCTATCAAGGAATCTAGTGTATATACCCTGTAACATTATACTTTTCAAGAAAGGTATCCAGTCCCCTCTTAAATTTAAGTAATGAATCACTCGTTACAACATCATACGGCAGAGAGTTCCATAGTCTCACTGCTCTTACAGTAAAGAATCTGCGTCTGTTATTATGCTTAAACCTTTTTTCCTCCAAACGCAGAGGATGCCCCCTTGTCCCTGTTTCAGGTCTATGATTAAAAAGATCATCAGAAAGGTCTTTGTACTGTCCCCTCATATATTTATACATTAAAATAAGATCACCCCTTAGTCTTCGTTTTTCCAAACTAAATAGCCCCAAGTGTAATAACCTATCTTGGTATTGCAGACCCCCCAGTCCTCTAATAACTTTGGTCGCTCTTCTCTGCACCCGCTCTAGGTCAGCCATGTCTTTCTTATACACCGGAGACCAGAACTGTGCACAGTATTCTAAGTGTGGTCGAACTAGTGACTTGTATAGAGGTAAAATTATGTTCTCCTCATGAGCATCTATGCCTCTTTTAATGCATCCCATTATTTTATTTGCCTTTGTAGCAGCTGCCTGACACTGGCCACTGAATATGAGTTTGTCATCCACCCATACACCCAGGTCTTTTTCATTGACGGTTTTGCCCTGAGATTTAGAATTAAGCACATAATTATACATCGTATTACTTCTACCCAAGTGCACGACCTTACATTTATCCCCATTAAAGCTGGGTGTTCTTTACAAGTTTCGGGCTTCATTTTAGCAAATGCCATTGAGTATTTGGCCAGGATTTATGGTGTCCTCAATGCTAAGAAAAACAGGAAAATGGTCTTCCATTCTTCAAAATCATCAAGAAAACATTTGACTGGCTCCAAATTTATTCTTCAGCTGGACTACAAACACAAACATATAAAGAACTATCTTCAGTGTAAGGAGTACTGGAAGTAATATTGCCCAAAGAGTCCTGATTTCAACATCATCAAGTCTGTTTGTTATTACTTGAAGTGACATAAGGATTTGCCAAACATACACATAGACATTTGGTTAGTTCTCCAAGATCCTTGCATGTGTTTGCGTGTGAGTGCATGTAGAAGAACTTATGCTGTGTTGAAGAAGGGTATGGGCAGTCATATAAAATATTGATTTGATTTAGATTTTATTCATTCACTTTTCATTTTGTTAATAAAATAAACTATTCACAATTGTATTTGGGAAAGCATTCTTACTCTACAGGATTTTTTCAAAACCTGCCTAGCATATTAGCGCAGTATTATATATATACAGTATATCCACCTATACAAAACACTAGAGTATACTATTCTCTGTAAAACATGCTAACTTTACTGTGGTGGACTGTCAAAAACAACATAATCTTCAGCAATACTTCCAAAAGTAATCTTCTTCATAGATGCATATAACAATGTGTATGCTAGCATACATTTAAAAGAAAGCAGTGGATTAAATAATTGTATATTATGGAAATTTGACAGAACAAAGAACAAATAAATAACGACTGAGAAAAAGTAACAACATGAAAACATCTGCAGCAGTATTTCTATTAGTATACAAGTAATGGAAGTCACACTTATGCTGTCTCTGCATAACATTAGACTTAATAAAAATGTGAAATATGATGCAAATCAGCACAATTTGTTTATAGCACTTTGAATTTTTTTTTTTTTTAAATATTATAATTAAAATCTTGATGCTAGATACAGATACATGTGTGCAATTTTAGCTCTGTAAATCATTCATCAACTCGGCAAGTCTGTTATTCAGGTTCCTAAAGGTAAAGAATAAAGTCTAAGCATAAAAGAACACTGGTGTTCAAAATAAGGACTGATTTTAATATGTAACATTTGTGTTCTAATTATTGGTCACCCATGGTCAAAATTGCTGCTATTGTGAACAAGTAGGCAAGTTAAAGGTGAAATGATCATTAAAAGGGCTAAATTTAAAGATGGCACATTTCCTTTGTAATTTAGGCAAATATATATATACTAGATGGTGGCCCGATTCTAACGCATCGGGTATTCTAGAATATGTATGTAGTTTATTTATGAAGTTTTCAGAATAATGCAATTTATATACAGGATTCGGCCGGCTGGGCGAGACCACTTAGTGAAGCGAGGTTCAAATTCTGCTCCAATTTGCGGCCAGACTGATCGTTCGCGGCCGGGCATGACCAATCAGTGAAGTCAGGGCCGGCTCCAGGTTTTTGAGGGCCCCGGGTGAAAGAATCTCAGTGGGCCCCCATCTATAACACATACCACGATTCATGATGCGCAGATACAGCAGAGAAATAAACCACAGCCAAGTAGCATATAACACAGCCCACGTAGCATATAACACAGCCCACGTAGCATATAGCACAGCCACGTAGCATATAGCACAGGCCACGTAGTATATAGCACAGGCCACGTAGTATATAACACAGGCCACGTAGTATATAGCACAGCCACATAGCATATAGCACAGTCATGTAGTATATAGCACAGCAATGTAGTATATAGCACAGCCCACGTAGTATATAACAGCCCACGTAGTATATAACAGCCCACGTAGTATATAACACAGCCCATGTAGTATATAGCACAGCTCACGCAGTATATAACACAGCCACATAGTATATTGCCCAGCCACGTAATATATTGCACAGCTACGTAGTATATAGCACAGCCCATGTAGTATAGCAATATGGGCACCATATCCCTGGTAAAAAAAAAAGAATTAAAATAAAAAATAGTTATATACTCACCTTCCAGCGGCCCCTGGATCCAGGCGAGGCATTTAGCGATGCTCCTCGCGATGCTCCGGTCCCAAGAATGCATTGCGGTCTCGCGAGATGATGATGTAGCTACTTCATCATCTCGCGAGACCGCAGTGCATGGCCCGGAGCTTCGCGAGGAGCGGGAAAGGCGCCGGAAGATGAGTATATAATGATTTTGTATTTTTTAATTATTTTTAACATTAGATCTTTTTACTATTGATGCTGCATAGGCAGCATCAATAGTAAAAAGTTGGTCACACAGGGTGAATAGCAGCGTTAACGGACTGTGTTACACCACGGCATAACGCGTGTAAAGCAGCCATTAATCCTGTGTGAGCGCTGACTGGAGGGGGCACTGACAGAGTAGGAAGGGGTGAATTCACAGCCGGACTATGTCCGTCACTGATTTGTCACGGCCTGCCGGCAGCGACCAATCTGCAACGCGGGATTTCCGTGACAGACAGACAAACAGACGGAAGTGACTCTTAGACGATTTTATTATATATATATATATATTGTCATTTTTTATATTTTAAAAGCTACTAAATGGAAAAGGGGCTGACACTCTGAAAATGAAAATGTGGAGGCCATAAAGCAGACGACCATACCAAGATAGCAAAGCGTTTTCAACTTGCCATCTCGAAATGTAATTAAGAAATGGCAGTTAACAGGAACAGTGGAGGTCAAGAAAAGGTCTTGAAGACCAAGCAAAATTTCAGTGGGAGCTGCTCATAAGATTGCAAGAGAGACAAACCCACACTTGATTGCAAAAGACCATCAGAAAGATTTAGCTGACTCTGGAGTTGTGGTACATTGTTCTACTGTTCAGAAACACCTGTACAAATATGGCCTTCATGGAAGAGTTATCAGCCTGCCTGCTTCATTGTTCTATGGTTCGGAGGCAACTGTGAAAATATGGCCCTCATGGAAGAGTTATCAGAAAAAACCTCTAAACAAGGTTAATGCATTTTAGAAACATGTCTTGGGGATCGATGAGGCTAAAATATAACTCTTTGGCCACAATGATCAAGGGTATGTGTGGAGAGAAAAGAGCACATAATTTCAGGAAAAGAACATTAAGTATGGGGGTGGATCAATCATGCTTTGGGTTTGTTGTTTGCAGCGAATGCCACAGAGAATATTTCAAGGGAAGAATGGATTCAGTGATGCATACATAATGCCATCTGTAAAAAAGCTGAAGTTGAAAAGAGGATGGCTTCTACAAATGGATGATAATCCTAAATACATTTTAAAATCCACAATAGACTACCTCAAAAGGTGAAAACTTAAGATTTTAAAATGGCCATCACAGTCCCCTGATCTGAACATCGATGAAAATCTGTGGCTAGACCTCAAAATAGCAGTGCATGCAAGACGCCCGAGGAATCTCACAGAACAGGAAGAATTTTCCATGGAAGAATGGATGAAAATCCCTCAAACAAGAATTGAAAGACTCTGGGCTGGCTACAAAAAGTGTTTACCAGCTATGATATTTTCAAGAACGGCTGCCACTAGGTACTAATCATGCAAATATGGAAATATATATATTTTTGGCTAAAATACAAAGGAAATATGTCTTTAGGTCTTTTAGAGAACATTTCATCTTAAACTTGCTTAACTGATGATAATAACTATAATTTTGACCAGGGGTGACCAAAATTTTACATGGCACTATAAGTAGTGCGACTGTCTTCATGTTAATTATATATAGCCAGGAACTCTCTTGGTGCCTGGGTAGTGCAAGGCTAGATAGAGGTCAGGGAGGTTTCTTAAATTGCTTATTAAACATTTATTTGGTTTTGCATGGGGTACAATTGTTTCACACACAAAAAAACACAGCCAATCCAATCAGCATCATGGTTTTGAGGCTGAAACAACAGTTCAACTGAAATATCAAGACAAAAATATAAAAGGGGTGCACCACTTCCAATTATTCATGTAGAGTGCTACCAGTGGACATAAGAAAGATAGGACTATAACAAAATGAGAGAAAAGTGCTTCCAAACATAAAGGAAATCATACAGGAATTTCATATTTACCTTTCTAACAAAAACCTTGAAAATCTATTAACAAATCAAAAACAAAAAAAGAGTAATCACTGGAGAGTAAGGGAAGGGCTTCTGCTTATAGCCAGAAATGTGTCTAATCTAAAGATCAAAGGAAGAAATAAGTGAAAACTTCTGTTTATGCTTCATTTGTATATGTGTTACATAATTTTCTTTTATTCTCTTTCTATAGCTTCATAAAGTCTGTATTATATGTATAAACTATAGAGTTGAAATTTGAATGTTCAAAATCAGTACACTTACGCTACATTTTGCCAACACCTGAAAATGCCTCAAAATGGTAACTTTTGAGCAGAATTTGCTTAAAAGGAACCAGACAGCATTGCCCAGGACCCCATAACCACCACCATATAAAAAATTGTGATCTTTATATCCTTCTGAAGAATCTCATTTTACTGTTTTATTGATTTTTTCATATGTAAAAAATCTACTTTATAACTGCAGTGGCAATATGCTAATTAGTGGGAAACTTGTTGTGATTATATGGTTTTCTCCAAACTAAATGTCCCATTTTTCATGTTATTATGATCCTGTGAGCATGAGTAAGCTGATTTCCAAGAGCCACTGGCCCTTTGCAAATCTCTGCTTCTCTGACAATTCTGTGTACATCCGGCTTCACTGCCACGGGAAGCAGCAGTCATGTAGGACACAGCTAGACACGAGACTAGTCATCGGCTAGTTTGCATGTGTCACTGCAGCTATAAAATAGATTTTTGGAATATGAAGAAAGGGTCTGTTAAGACAAGTAGAATAGTATAAATTTCAGGGGCATGGTGAAATTGTCAGGTTCTTGTTAAAGAGGACCTGTCACCGGAGTGATAAGTGGACAGTTTTGCTCTTATTTTATTTATGCTGCTATGCTGAGTATTCAAGGGTTTTTATGTCACATTATAATCTGCCATAGGGTTATAGAGATGAGCCTTTTCATTTAACGCTATAATCTTCATGTAACCAGCCTAAACACATGTCGCTGAGAATCCTGTGAGCAACACCCCTTTGTAAAGCCCATAAAAATTAGCAAACGATAAGCATCTCTATAACCAAGTGGCGAATTTAAAAAAAGAAAAAAGGGATATACTTAGGAAAGCACTGGAAAATAATAAAGGAAAAAATGGAAATTTTGACTTTGTGACAGATCTTTCAAAAATACAATCTTTTTGTGATTCAGTTAACAGCATTGTTTTTCTAAAATTTGTACTGTTGGCAGGTATGAAAATGCATAAATCCTATAGTACCAACAGAACAATGCACTTTTCGCTCTCATATGAATAGTACACAAGCAATAACAGATTTCTGAGGGCCAATTTACGTAATTGATAAGTTTAGACAGGACAGATGTCCATAATATCTTCTTATTTGCAGTTCGTGGGCAGGTTTATATGATAGCTTGTAGCACTGGCAAATTACTCAAGCAATCTAACAAATGAGACACCTGTTTTAATGATCTTACATCGTAATTGTGTGTATATATATATATATATATATATATATATGTGTGTGCGTGCGTGCGTGCGTGCGTGCGTGTATATATATATACATATCTATAATATAACGCTGGGAGCGTCACTCTGTCCGAAGCCTTTATAGACTGCGCAAGCGCAAGCGCCGGCGCAGTCTGGCCCCCACAGAGTGATGCTCCCAGGAGATCGCGGTATGCGTAAACACTGAACGCACACCGCGATCTCCACCAGAGAGGCAGGGACCGCCAGGAGGGTAAGTAAGTATGAGCTATATCCCCCTGTCCCCCGTTCCAGTGCTGCGTGCGGCTTCGTCTCCCGGGTCCTCTGCTGTGACGTTCACAGTTCAGAGGGCGCGATGATGCGCCTAATGCGCGCCGGCGCCGCCCTCTGACTGACCAGTCACAGCTAGAGGTCCCGGAAGATGGCGGCGCGCAGCGGTGGAACGGGGGACAGGTGAATATAGCAAGTGCTGGGGGGCCTGAGCTAGCGGCGATACCGGCACCTGACCCCCACAGCGCGCCGGTGTCCCCGCCTGCTCAGGCCCCCCAGCACTCGGCGCCCAGCGACGATAGGTGAGTATGGTATTTTTTTTTATATATCGCAGCAGCATACGGGGCATATACAATGGAGCATCTTATGGGGGCCATCAACCATAATGGAGCAGTGTACGGGGGCATACACACTGGAGCGTCTTATGGGGGCCATAAACCTTTATGGAGCAGTGTACGGGGGCATACACACTGGAGCATCTTATGGGGGCCATCAACCATAATGGAGCAGTGTACGGGGGCATATATTATGAAGCATCTTATGGGGGCCATAAACCATAATGGAGCAGTGTACGGGGGCATACACACTGGAGCATCTTATGGGGGCCATAAACCTTTATGGAGCAGTGTACGGGGGCATACACACTGGAGCGTCTTATGGGGGCCATAAACCATAATGGAGCAGTGTACGGGGGCATATAAAAGCACAAAAAAGACATCTAAGTCAATTGCACATTTGTTGTGATCACCCTTTGCCTTCAAAACAACATCAAAGCAAGAATTAATCTAGGTACACTTTCAATTGCAAAAAGAACTCGGCAGGAAGGTTGTTCCTAACATGTAAAGGTACCTTCACAATGAGCAACTTTCCAACGAGAACGACAACGATTCTTGACGTTGCAGCGTCCTAGATAGCGATCTCGTTGTGTTTGACACGCAGCAGCGATCAGGATCCCGCTGTGACATCGCTGGTCGGAGCTAGAAGTCCAGAACTTTATTTGGTCATCAGGTCGGCGTGATTCGTCATGTTTGACAGCAAAAGCAACGATGCCTGCAATGGTTTTTCATGGAGTGAACAACCAGCGAGAACGATAAGTACGTCACTGGATCGCTCCTGCATCGTTCAGCTGTTACAGTGTTTGACGTCTCCTAGCGACCTAAACAGCGACGCTGCAGCGATCGGTTCGTTGTCTATATCACTGCAGCGTCGCTTAATGTGATGGTACCTTTAGAGAACTAGCCAAAGATATTCTGTGGAAGTAGGCGTGCACAAATTTTTCTGTCTCTTCATGTAATCCCACAAAGACTCGTTGTTGTGAGCTGGCCTCTGTGGGACCTCTATTATCCCTTTCAGGACTTCTTGTTTTTCTTTACACTAAAAATAATTCTTAATCACATTACCTGTAAGTCTGGGGTTATTGTTCTGCTGCAGAATAAATTTGGAGTCAATCTGACATCTCCATGATGGTTCTGCATAATAGATAAGCATTTCCCTGCATTTCTCAGCATTGAGGACACCATTATTTCAGGACAATATTCACAATTCCATCTGCTGAAATGCAGCCCAGAATTTGCAAGATACCACTACAATTCTTCAATGCTGCCTGCAGACACTCCTTATCACACTGCTCTCGAGCGCATTGGTGAACAAACTTCCTTTTGTTACAGCAAATTTACACTGCTCCAAAAAATAAAGGGAACACTTAAACAAACCAATCTAATGCCAAGTCAATAACACTTCTGTGAAATCAACCTATCCAGTTATGAAACAATACTGATTGTGAATCAATATCTTCTCCTGTTGTGCAAATGGAACAGACAACAGGTAGAAATGATAGGCAATTAGCAAGATAGCCCCTATAAAGGAGTGGTTCTGCAGGTGGTGACCACAGGCCATTTCTCTATTTTCATCCTTTTTGACAAGTGCCAGAGCCCTGCAAAATGACCTCCAGCAGGCCACTAACATCCATTTGTCTGCTCAAACTGTCAGAAACAGGCTCCATGAGGATGGTATGAGGGCCCGACATCCACAAGTGGGCAATGTGCTTACAGCCCAACAGCATGAAGGGCGATTGGCATTTACCAGAGAACACCAAGATTGGCAGATTCAACCTTGGTGCCTTGTGCTCTTCACAGGTGAGAGCAGGTTCACACTGAGCACATGTGCCAGACATGACAGGGTCTGGAGATGCCGTGGAGAACGTCCTGTAGCCTACAAGATCCTCCAGCGTAACTGATTTGGCAGTGGGTTAATAATGGTGTGGGGAGGCACATCCTTCCATTTGCTAGCCAGTGGTAGCCTGACTGCCATTAGATCCTGGCAGGAGATCTCAGACCCATTGTGGGACCATATACAGGTGCACTGGGCCCTGGGTTCCTTATGATGCATGACAATGCTAGGCCTCATTTGGCTGAAGTGTGTCAGCAGTTCCTGCATGATGAAGGCATTGATTCTATGGCCTGGCCTGCCTGTTTCCCAGACCTGAATCCAAACGAGCACATCTGGGACATCATGTCTTGTTCCATCTATCAACACCACATTGCACCACAAACTGTCCAAGAGTTGACAGATGCTTAAATCCAAGTCTGGGAGGAGATCCCTCAGGAGAATATGTGCCACCTCATCAGGAGCATGCCCAGGCATTGTAGGGAGGTCATACAGGCACATGGAAGCCATACACACTACTGAGTTTAATTTCCTTGTCTTGAAGCATTTCCACAGAAGTTGAATCAGCCTGTAATTTGATTTTCCACTTTTATTTTGTGTATTATTCCAAATCCAACATCCATGGGATATTCATGTTGCTTTATATCGATTATTTTTGTTTATTGTTCTCAACACATTCCACTATGTAATGAATAAAGATTTGCAACTGGAGTACTTTATTCAGTGATATCTAGGATGTGGTATTTTAGTGTTCCCTTTAGTTTTTGAGCAGTGTATTTAAAATTTTGATTCAGTCCAGAGCACCTGCTGCCATTTTTCTGAACCAAGTTCAGTAATTTGGCTTTGTTTCCATGTCAAAGATATGATTTTCACCTGCAATTCATCCATGAAGAACATTTCTGCCCAGAATTCCCTAAACAGTAAATGGGTGTAGCTGGGTCAAAATAGTTTGTCAATTCATAGCTGACTGCATTGCTTAGCATCTTCCAATTTCTAAGGGAAGCAAGCATGCTGTGTCTCTCATGTGCGGCACTAAGTTCCCTTGGTGTCCTAAATGCTGATAAATACAGACACTTATCTGTCATCGACTACCATAAGAAAGTAATTTAATTGGCTCCAAATTTGTTCTGCAGTAGGACAATGGCCCAAACATACAGCCAATTTACTGTATTATGACCTATTTATTTTCAGTGTAAATAAGAACAAGGAGTCCTGGAAGTGACGTGTGGCCATCACAGAGGCCTGATCTCAACATTATCAAGTGTGTCTGAGATTACATAAATAGACAGAAGGATATGTGCAAGCCTACATCCACAGAAGATCTGTGTTTATCTCTCCAAAATGTTAGGAAGAACCTCCCTGCAGATTTCCTTCAAAAACTGTGTGCAAGCGTAACTAGAAGTATTGATTCTTTTCTTATGCTGCTTTAAAAGGAACCTGTCATCCCGAAATTCGCGGGTGAGGTAAGCCCAACGGCATCAGGGGCTTATCTACAGCATTCTGTAATGCTGTAGATAAGCCCCCAATGTTACCTGAAAGAGGAGAAAAAGACGTTATATTATACTCACCCAGGGGCGGTCCAGCTGCTGGCCAGGTCAAACGGGCGTCTCCGGTCCGCTGCGGCGCCTCCCATCTTCATTACAAGACGTCCTCTTCTGATCTTCAACCACGGCTCCGGCGCAGGCGTACTTTGCTCTGCCCTGTTGAGGGCAGACAAAGTACTGCAGTGCGCAGGCGCCGAGCCTCTGACCTTTCCGGCACCTGCGCACTGCAGTACTATCCTCTGCCCTCAACAGGGCAGAGCAAAGTACGCCTGCGCCGGAGCCGTGGCTGAAGATCAGAAGAGGACGTCTTGTGATGAAGATGGGAGGCGCAGCAGCGGACCGGAGACGCCCATCCGACCTGACCAGCAGCGGGACCGCCCCTGGGTGAGTATAATATAACGTCTTTTTCTCCTCTTTCAGGTTACATCGGGGGCTTACCTCACCCGTGAATTTCGGGGTGACAGGTTCCCTTTAAAGACAAAGGGTGGCAACACCAAATATTGATTTGATCTTAAAAAAAATTTCATTCACTTTGTATTTTGTTAATTGCTAAAAAATAAAATATTAACACATCTATTTTGGTAAGCATTCTTACTTTGGAACTTTTTTATATTATATATGTTAAATGTTTTATGTATAAAATATTCGACATGTTCACATTACAAGTTTACCAACAATATCGCAATATGAACCTCAATTCTTCAGTATTGTCACTACAGTTAAAATTAAGCATTATATGTTGCCTAGTAAAACTAATAGGTTGCCGCTGCACTGCATAAGGTAAGATAGATTAGGAGATCTGACATGTCTACATTAGTTTGAATTACTTTTTTACACTTCTGCAGCACAATTTTAGGTTCGGAAAAAAAAAAACATGTAGAAGTTGAGAAAGCCGGACTATTTTATATCGACTATTTTATATCAACTATTTCACTATAAAGAAGCAGAGGAAACAAAATAGCTGAGAATAAATAGCTTGCCAACTACATGCGTGCTGTGGTAAGACTATAACACTCATGGGTCCCAAATTGGTTCTGCTCTTAACCTTATACTAACAAAATCTTTCACACACAGCAATGTTCAGACCTTGACAGTGCAATGATTTTTTTAACAAGGAGATTTCTTTGTTGTGAATGCATAAAGAACATTGTAGGAGAATGAATAAAGAAATCAAATGCAATTTATAATCATAACGACAGTGACTGATCTTGCTGTAACATAAAGGGGTCTTCCTTTTGTTCTTAGAATTTTCTACAGAACTTTTAAACTGAACTAAATACAATATGGAAGTTGGAGACGAAAATTAAATTGAGATAATCAAACTAATGACTGCCACCATAAGAAGCCCTTCTTAATCCCCTTTAAAAGAGTTTCAACGAGCTCAATAAATTACAAATTACTTTTTTGTTACATTTGGGTTTTTGTTCGTAAACACTTGAATAAATAACGCTCTTTGTTAACTCCAACAAGTAATTATGAAATGCAATTAAAAATTCAAATTATGTTAATAGGCCAGAGAAAAATTACTGTAAGATTCAGTGCCAATTACTGGTTGAAATGGATCAAAATTAAACCGTGGGGGTATGTTTGCTTTTCCACAATTCACTCCTTGAAAGCATCATAAAAGCATAATTGTTAGCAGCTATTAAAAATTACTTCAAAATAATTTAAACGTTTTTAGAAGAAAACTGTTTTTCAGTGGGATAAAATGGATTATTTCAAATATTAAGTAGATGGATATCAATGAAAATATTTCAAGCAGTGCAAGGATTAAAAATTTAATGGCTCTTAATAATTGCCCTTTATACCACTGAGTCTCAGTATTTTCCTATAGAGTCCTTCACTCAGAACATCGTGATGCATATGCCTCACTACTGGCCACAATCAACGTCAAAATTAAAAATAATTTGTCTTAAAATGTGCTTCTTGAATCTATTAGACTAAAGCAGCAGAAGAAAAGAAGTCAGTTATGTTGTGTAACCTTAGATTGGTGTAGCTATACCACATCTCCTGGGCAGGGGAAGAAACAAAAGAGAGTATATAGACAGGACAGCATGAAGATAGCAGCTGATTCTTTCTGTGAGGTAAAATATTTTACTTTACAAAAAGAATCAGCTGTGATCCTCTGCTGTAATATCTGTATAGTCTCTTTAGCTTCCTCCCATGCCCAGGAGATGTTCAAAGATCAGACCAGGTTCCTGTATGGTCAGACCCGGCCATTGCACAGTACACAGCAGGGGCACATTTATTACATTATCTCAGCACATGAACATTTTTTTAAACACAACCAAATGTGGAACTTATTATTCCAAGATCTATTTACTGAAATGATCTTTTTTTTTAGAGGGAAAACACCTTTGAAACAAAACAACTCATCAAAAAACATGAAATTGTATAGTTTTGTGTAAAAATACATCATACTCTTCAGCATCAGGAAATCTGTCATTTTAAGAAATGCTACACACACATATATATATATATATATATTACATACAGTACAGACATATATATGTCTATATGTATGTATATATGTATATACAAAAGTTTGGACACACCTTCTCATTTAAAGATTTTTCTGTATTTTCATTTTCATGACTATGAAAATTGTACATTCACACTGAAGGCATCGAGACTATGAATTGACACATGTGGAATTATATACTTAACAAAAAAAGTGTGAAACAACTGAAATTATGTCTTATATTCTAGGTTCTTCAAAGTAGGCACCTTTTGCTTTGATGACTGTTTTGCACACTCGTGGAATTCTCTTGATGAGCTTCAAGAGGTAGTCACCAGGAATGGTTTTCACTTCACAGGTGTGCCCTGTCAGGTTTAATAAGTGTGATTTCTTGCCTTATTAATGGGGTTGGGACCATCAGTTGTGTTGTGCAGAAGTCTGGTGGATACACAGCTGATAGTCATACTGAATAGACTGTTGGAATTTGTATTATGGCAAGAAAAAAACAGCTAAGTAAAGAAATACAAGTGGCCATCATTACTTTAAGAAATGAAGGTCAGTCAGCCTGAAAAATTGGGAAAACTTTGAAAGTGTCCCCAAGTGCAGTGGCAAAAAACATCAGGTGCTACAAAGAAACTGGCTCACATGAGGACCGCCCCTGGAAAGGAAGACCAAGAGTCACCTCTGCTTCTGACGATAAGTTTATCCAAGTCACCAGCCTCAGAAATCGCAGGTTAACAGCAGCTCAGATTAGAGACCAAGTCAATGCCACACAGAGTTCTAGCAGCAGACACATCTCTACAACAACTGTTAAGAGGAGACTTTGTGCAGCAGGCCTTCATGGTAAAAAAGCTGCTAGGAAACCACTGCTAAGGACATGCAACAAGCAGAAGAAACTTGTTTGGGCTAAAGAACACAAGGAATGGACATTAGACCAGTGGAAATCTGTGTTTTGGTCTGATGAGTCCAAATTTGAGATCTTTGGTTCCAACCACCATGTCTTTGTGCGACGCAGAAAAGGTGAACTGATGGATTCTACATGCCTGGTTCCCACCGTGAAGCATGGAGGAGGAGGTGTGATGGTGTGGGGGTGCTTTGCTGGTGACACGGTTTGAGATTTATTCAAAATTGAAGGCATACTGAACCAGCATGGCTACCACAGCATCTTGCAGTGGTACACTACTCCATCCGGTTTGCGTTTAGTTGGACCATCATTTATTTTTCAACAGGACAATGACCCCAAACACACCTCCAGGCTGTGTAAGGGCTATTTGACCAAGAAGGAGAGTGATGGGGTGCTACACCAGATGGCCTGGCCTCCACAGTCACCAGACCTGAACCCAATTGAGATGGTTTGGGGCGAGCTGGACTGCAGAGTGAAGGCAAAAGGGCCAACAAGTGCTAAGCATATCTGGGAACGCCTTCAAGATTGTTGGAAGACCATTCCCATTGACTACCTCTTGAAGCTCATCAAGAGAATGCCAAGAGTGTGCAAAGCAGTCATCTAAGCAAAAGGTGACTACTTTGAAGAACCTAGAATATAAGACATAATTTCAGTTGTTTCACACTTTTTTGTTAAGTATATAATTCCACATGTGTTAATTCATAGTTTTGATGAAGGCATGTACATTTTTCATAGTCATGAAAATACAGAAAAATCTTTCAATGAGAAGGTGTGTCCAAACATTCGGTCTGTACTGTATATATATATATATATATATATATATATATATATATATATATATATATATATATATATATATATTCCTTAAAGGGGTTCTCCAGGAATAAGAAAAACTAATAACTAAAGCAAATATCAACATAAATAAATTCTAAAAACAAAACACAATTATTTTGTCTAGACAGGTAATCAGTATAGAATTAAAATGGCTGTCACCTTGTTACACTAACAGAAACATGTCCTAGAATGTTAGGACAGATGCCTGTTAGCATGTGCAGTAGGAAACCCCCCTGATGTGACCAAGAGATACTTATACAGCTATTCAGAAAGATGGCATACAACAGTGTGAACAGCCTCTTCTTACCTTAGCACCCCAGGTATCTCCAGTATTAGATGAGAATGAGAGTGGACAGCAATGTGAGCAGCCTCTTCTTACCTCAACACCCCTGGTATCTCCAGTATGAGATCAGAAGGACAGGCTGGACAGCAGTGTGAGCAGCCACTTCTTACCTCAGAACTACTGGTAAATCCAGTATTAGATCAAAGTGAGAGGGTGGACAGCAGTGCAAGCCGCTTACTCTTTCTTCAGCACCCCTAGTATCTTCATTATTAAATCAGAATGACAGGGTGGACAGCAGTATGAATGGTCTCTCATTACCTAAGCACCTCTGGTATTTTCAGTATTAGGCTGCCGTCACACTAGCAGTATTTGGTCAGTATTTTACATCAGTATTTGTAAGCCAAAACCAGGAGTGGGTGATAAATCCAGAAGTGGTGCATATGTTTCTGTTATACTTTCCCTCTGATTGTTCCACTCCTGGTTTTGGCTTACAAATACTCATGTAAAATACTGACCTAATACTGCTAGTGTGACGCCAGCCTTAGTGGTGCACATATTCCTACATATGAAGGAGGGCAGAGCTTCCTACTACACGTGCTAACATTCTAGGGCAGGTTTTTCTCAATGAAACAAGGTGGCTGACATTTTAATTATATAGTATTTATCTCCCTAAACAAAACAATTGTGGTTTGCTAATTAATTGTACTTTAGAACTTATCTATATGACATTTCCTTTAACAATTTTTACCATTTCTAGAGAAGCTTTTTAGTTCTATTTTTACAAATACAGGTTGTTGTCAGCTGTCAGCCTCCAGCCAACATACTGTTGATTTCATAGATGTAATATTTTTCTTATTAAGTGTATGATGTTGGCATTGGTCTATCAGTAGTTATGAATTCAATGAGAAGACTAGCGTATTGGCTCTTCCAAGCTTGAAGATGTTGTGAGGATTTCTGTAATGTCTAGCATAAAGAATATCAATAAAATTGCCCTAGTTTGCTTTCAAATAAGCTGTGATAAGAATAAGAGCCAGAGATGTTCATCCTTCAGATTGAATCCTAGTGAACTTTCCCTTTTACCCCTCTACTCTTTCCGTTAATGCTTGATATTACACCTTTTATGGAAGACTCCAAAGAGTCTAATAATGAACCAAAGGAATAAGAGTTTTTGTCTCCGATTAGCAGATTCTCTAAATTGATTTCTGTCATCTGCTGCCTTTTCACAAACAGTTCATGGTATGGGTGTAAACAGGTCACCATTCATTTGTGTGTAATGGCAGAAGCAGATTGTCTTCCCAATTATAAGAGGGGCCCAGAATGGTTTTATAGTAGCTCTTAAGAAATGTATCTTTCTATGCTCACATTATCATCACTTCACCAAGATTTAAGTACACATTTAACATTTTCTAGTTTGAATTTTTCCCCATCCTGAGTGGGAAAGGAAAGTGGTATTTTATCTTTTGTCATAATGAGCATACAGCACTGGGCATGAAAGGCGAGTATTTACCCAAGTTTAAAGCACTGGCTTGTAGAAAAAATGAAATTCTAACTCACATATCCTGATTCTTTAGACGTTATTTGATTTATTTTTCAAGTTCGTTACACAGAAAAAAAAAATGAAAGAATAAGTGAGCTTGTTATAATGTAATGCTATCAGTTAGTATATACTCGTCCATTATGCAAACTTTTAAAATATAAAATATTTGTTTTATTCCTGTTGTACAATGAGTGAGACAACCCCATACCTCCCACCCCACATTAACGCTACAATAGTCTTTGGAAAGTTTAAGGTAAAATAAAAAATAGCTAGCTGACATTGTTTTGCCATCTTGTTTTTAAGGCGAGAGCTAAGAAAACAAAGCATTAGCACAAAAATTTAACATGAAAAAAACCTTGAGACCTGTTAGTCTTTATAACAAACCTTGCAATAAGACCTGTCAGTTGTTGTTTAGCATTATGATTTCAAAGATTTGCCAATGAAGATGACAATTAAATATGACAAATAATAATGAAATACAGTATAATCTCTCAATAATACTTTCAAATAGTTTCTACAAAATGCAGCACCTAAATAACATTGGCATATAATATGGCCATATCAGTCTCCATATTTAATACAAACCATGGTGGCTTATTGAAAATGTAACAGAAGACACAAGCGAGCATCATAAACAAGTATAGCAAGGAGCATACAAAAACTGGTTGTCACGACTCCTGGGTAATACTGCTGTGGGAAACGCTGCACACAGCAGCAAGGGATCTGAGCAAAATGCTGGGTTACTAACCAGGTTACAAACAGGACCTGAACCATGTGACAGAGTGGGAGAGTTGTCAAACAAGCTAAGATCGGAGCCAGAAGATCACAAAGTACCAAAGGGATGAGGCAGAGGACGGTCTGTAGTGAAGCCAGAGGTCAGAAGTCCAGAAGAATAAACAGAGTAATGCACGGAGAGCAAGGAAAACAATTGCAAACCGGGCACACACTCCAAGGGGTCAGGCACACAGACTAAAATAGAAAGTATAGCTGACAGCGAATCCTAGTCTGGAGTAAGTATCCATACCCCTCCCAGATCAAAAGGGAGGCCAACAAAATTAACCCAGACAGAACAGGACATTAACCATGTTCTAACTATGACAGTTCCACCTCTTAATGGGGGCCACTGTACCTTCAGGCTTCTCATGGTACTTGGCATGAAAAGCCCGCACCACTCGAACAGCATGCACAGAACTAGCTGGAACCCATGACCGACCCTCAATGGAATATCCATTCCAGTGGATTAGGTACTTAAGTCTCTGGCGCACCCACCGTGAATCAATGATGCGCCCTACCTCATACTCCAGCTGACCCTCTACCAACACTGGTGGAACATTGGATGAGGAATCTTCTCTAACCATCCCCACAGGTTTTATTAGGGACATGTGGAAGACATTAGATATTTTGAAGGAGGTGGGCAACTAATCTATAGGCCACAAGGTTGATCACCTCTATAATCTTTTATAGACCTATAAACCTGGAACCCAACTTCACAGAGGGTATCTTAAGTTTGATGTTACGGGTAGACAACCAAACCTTGTCCCCCACAGCCAACACCAGAGCTGACCCCCTCCTCCTGTCCGCAAAATGTTTGTACCTCTTCTGGGCTTTGGAGATGTTCCCCTGAATCTCCCTCCAAAGGGTTCTTAACTGTTGCACTAAACCCATGGCACCAGGGCAACTAGAATCCATGTGGGAGAATTCTCCAAACTGCGGAACAAACTCATAATTGACCTGAAAGGAGATTTGCCAGTAGCCTGATTAATATGACAATTGAACGCATATTCTGCCATGGGTAATACCTCACACAAGTTGGTCAGGAAGAGGCTAGGCATCTCAAAATTTGTTCCAACAACTGGTTGGTGCGTTCAGTCTGTCTGTTAGATTCCGGGTGATAAACATAGGAGAATGGCAACGTAATCCACAACTTCATACAAAAAGCCCTCCAAAACCTGACCACAAATTGCACACCCCTGTCAGACACCACATTCACAGTTGCCCCATGCAACCAAACTATGTGCTGAATAAATAAGTGAGCCGAGGTTTCAGCAGAAGGTAAGGCATGTAACGGCACAAAGTGGGCAGAGGAATTAACCACTACCCATACTACTGAGTTGCCCTTGGAAGATGGAAGATTAGTGATAAAGTCCATGGATAGGCGAGTCCATGGTTTATTCGGAATTGGCAAAGGAACCAATTCCCCATCTGGCCAGACCAGAGTGTTCTTAGAGCGAGCGCATACCCCACAAGTAAAAGCAAACCTTTAAACATCAGTAACCATAGAGGGCCACCAAAAACTCCTAGCTACTGCCCCCTAGATAGCTGCAATCCCAGACTGTGCACTTAACACAGAATCATGAAATTCTTGCAGGAGTGTGAGATGGAAATGTTTGTGTGCAAACAATTTATCTTGGGGTTTATTTCTGGGGGTTTTTGCTTCCAAAATTTCTCTCTGTAATTCAGATGAGACTTCTGCCACAACCACTCCCGGTTGAAAAATGTAGGAAGGAGATTCTGGAGGCTAGACAGAATCAAAACTTTGTGATAAGGCATCCGCCTTTACAGTTTTAGACCCTGGTTGGAATGTAATGGTAAAGTGAAATCGAGAAAAAAAAGTGCCCACCGAGCCTGTCTGGGGATCAATCTCTTAGCGGAATTGATAAAAGCCAAGTTTTTATGATCAGTGATGACTGTAACTCGATTAACAGCCCCCTCCAGAAAATGCCTCAATTCTTTGAAGGCCAATTTAAACGCCAACAATTCCCTGTTGCCGACATCATAATTTCTCTCAGCCGAAGATAATTTTTTAGAGAAAAAGGCACAGGGTTTAAGGTTAGTAAGGGTGGATGGCCCCTGGGACATAACTGCTCTCACCCCACCTCTGGAGCGTCGACCTCCACAATAAAATGTCTTGACGGATCGAGTTGTATCAACACGGGTGCTGAAGTAAAACATTTCTTCAGTGTCTGGAAGGAATTTTTTGCAGCCACGGAAAATTTTTTTACATCCGCCCCTTTGAGAGTGAGGTCTGTCAAGAGTTTCACCACCTGCGAAAACCATTTAATGAACTTCTTATAATAATTAACGAAGCCCAGGAATCGTTACAACTCCATCAGGTCATGAGGTTGCACCCAATCATAAATGGCCTGAACCTTCCACGGATCCATGAGGAACCCCTCCCCTGATACAATTAAACCCAGAAAAGACAGTTCTTGCATAAAGAATGAACACTTCTCCAGCTTAACATATAAATGGTTCTCCCTCAGTCTCATAAGAACTGTACGTAGATGGTGTAAGTATGACTGAGTGTTCTCTGAGTATATCAAGATGTCATCCAGGTAAATTACCATATACCACCCAACCAGGTCAGAAAAAACAACATTAATGAAATTCTGGAAAACAACAGGGGCGCTAGTGAGACAGAAAGGCATTACCAAATTTTGAAACAAGCCCTCGGTTGTTAGAAATGCTGTTTACCATTCATCTCCCTCCCGGATCCTTATAAGGTTATAAGCCCCTCGTAAGCCAAGCTTAGAAAACCATTTGTCCCCAGTGAGTTGATTACATAAATTGGGAATCAGAGGAAGAGGATACGTGTTCTTCACAGTAATCTTATTCAGTTCCCGAAAGTCGAGGCACGATCGCAAGCCACCATCTTTTTTCTTCACAAAGAAAAACCCTGCTTCCACGGGTGAGACATAGGGTGGAATATGCCCATTGCGGGGGCTCTCTGTGATGTACTCTTTAATGGCTTGGCGCTCAGGCCCGGACAAATTGTACAGACGAGCCTTGGGTAATTTGCCTCCTGGGACTAAATCAATAGCACAATCACCAGGTCGATGTGGCAGTAGCGCCACAGCCTCGCTTTCGGAAAACATGTCTTCGAAGTCTTTCAGGTACTTCAAAATACCCTCCAGACCAACAGACAACACAGATACAGACTTTACCAGGATAACAAAAGGTTCCAGGATACAACACGGACCATTACCCTTACATCCCCATTAAGTGATCTCCCCCGCCACCCAATCAATGACAGGATTGTGGCATTGCAGCCAGGGCTTCCCCTGTATCAGACCTTCAGGCAGATTATTCATAACAAAACAACTTAATTTTTCCATGTGAGAGGAACCCACATTCAGAGAAAAGACATCAGTCCTGAAACAAATTCCATCCCAGGTAAGACTGAATGACAGCCACAACCTTAACAGGGTCTTTCAGCCTGACTGTCCCTATTTTAAAAGTCATAACTTGGGCATCAATCAAATTAATGGAAGAACCGCAGTCAACAAAGGCGGTGGTCACCACAAGACCTCCTCATTGTCACCCAGACTTAATCGTTTCTCTGACAGTTTCACTGAAGAAGGGCAGGAGGGGCAGTTCCTTTTCCATTGTCCAGAGGGTCCACAGTAAAAGCATAGTTGGTTGTCTCTACGGTGCCTTCTCTCCTTCCGAGAATGACCAAATCTCCATGTGCTCAGATACAGGTGCAGAGTCACACAATTTGGACTACAAGGGAGACTCACTCCTCTAGCACGAAGCCTCCAGTCCATCCGGACAACCTGCGTTATGGTGTCCTCCAGGGTATCAAAAGGTGGATGAAGTGCCAGAGCGTCCTTCGGACGGTTAGACAGACCCTTGCGGAACAACCCCCTCAGGGCTGCATCTTTCCAAGATACTTTGGCTGCCCAAAGCCTAAACTCTGAGCACAACCATTCAGCGGAGTGCCTCCCCTGTGTCACACTCATCACGATATCCTCTGCCAGACGCACTCTATCAGGCTCATCATACATGTGCCCCAGATCCTCAAAGAACAGGTTCACAGACTTACGTTCAGGAGCAGAGGAAGAGAGAGAAAGCCCATGCCTGTGGAGCCCCCCTTAACAAGGATATTACAACCCCCACCCTCTGCCTTTCATTTCTAGAGGCCTGGGGACGCAATTTAAAGAACTACTTGCATCCCTCCTTAAAGACCATAAACAAATTTTTATCTCCGAAAAAACTGTTGGGTAACTTTACCGGTGGCTCGGGGTCCGCTAGGGATACATTAGTGGGGCCCCATTCCTGGAACTCAATTGGACAGACCTCTGTAAAGCACCTGCCACATCTCTCTGCACCTGTTGGTGTGAGTGAGCCAGGGCTTGCTGCTTCATGGACAGCTTCTACATAAGCAGGGAGAGCTCATTAATCTGCTCCGTGAGAGCCTGTACTGGATCCATAGCATACCAACACCCCCCAAAAGGGAAAAGATGGTAAGGTCAGCTATAGTGTCACGACTCCCAGGTAATACTGCTGTGGGAAACGTTGCACACAGCAGCAAGGGAGCTGAGCAAAACACGGGGTTACTATCCAGGTTACAAACAGGACCTGAACCATATGACAGAGTGGAAGGTGGTCGGGGGCAGAGCCAGACACCAGGGTGCAGAGAAGGGATAAAAACAAGAGTTGTCAAACAAGCTAAAATCAGAGCCAGGAGATCACAAAGTACCAAAAGGATGAGATGGGGACTGTCTAAAGTGAAGCCAGAGGTCAAAAATCCAGAAGAACAAACAGAGTAACACACAGAGAGCGAGGAAAACAAAGGCAAACTGGGCACACACTCCAAGGGGTCAGGCACATGGACTAAAACAGAAAGTATAGCTGACAGTGAATCCTAGTCTGGATTGAGTATAAATATCCCTCCCAGATCGAAAGGGAGGCCAGCAAAATTAACCCCGAGAGAACAGGACATTAACCATGTCCTAACAATGACACTGGTGTCTTCATAATTAATATGTGGAAAGCAGAGAACAAAATACTAGTAAAACAACTTCTGGCATATCCGACAAATAAGTAAATATGTATAAATCTTTATTAGAAAAACAAATACATGAAAATGACACCATAAGCAGTCATCAAAACACCTAAAATCACACTAGAAAGTGCACCAGCTGCAGCTTATAATGAAACAAACAGTCAAGATCTTCAGCGCTCCTATTAGAATGAATGGATATACAGTGTGCATGACCAACCTCCAATCCATTCAGTTTCCATTCAGGTTCTCGTGATCGATAAGGGCCACAGCAGTCAGACCCCAGCCATCAGACAGTTATCCCCTATACTTCGGATAAGAGACAACTTTCTCACTTGAGACCACCCCTTTAACTAAACAAAATTCAACCAAAGGTAGGGGTTGTCACAGCCACATAAAAAGTTTTTTTATATTTGTTTTGTTTCTTTTCTCTTAAAGAGAAATGGTTACATAGAAAACTATCCCATTTTTTTAAAAGGCTAATTTTGGAATCAGTGTCAAATGTTCCATTTGATAAAAATGTTCTAGATATAGTAAAGTCTGAACAATCTGAGGTATAGCTATTTACATATCTAGAAATACTTACATAATCAGAGCTATTCAGATCTCATAAATGTAGACCAATCTGTGACTCAAGAGTGGCAAGAGGAGATCTACAAAGTCAACTGTTGAAATACAGCCCAAGGACCTAATATTTGTATGTTTATATAAAGACAACTGACACATTACTTTGCAAACTGACAGCTTAAATGCCCCTATTACACTATGTTTACAATCCTACTTCCAGGCATCAGAAGCAATATTCTTTCAATCATAGCAGCATCTGAAGAAAACATTGCGCTTGATGTACCATTTCCAGTCAAAAGTCAAAACAATATATAGATGAGTGGCAAACTGTTGTGACTGCCATAGTCTTGAGTCCTTCCATGCTGTCCTTCCACTGTACAAAGAGCAAATTAAAAATAATATGGTAATGAAGAAACTTTAAAAAAATAATTGAAAAAAATAGATGCAGCTGCCAAAATGGTATGTTAGCTAATACTGTACTGAGGCAGCACCAAACACTATGCTATATAGTGTACCAATACAGCACAGCACACTATACTATAGAGTATACCGATACAGCACAACACACTATGCTATATAGTATACCGATGCAGCAGAGCACACAATCCTATACAGTATACTGATATAGCACAGCACACTATGCTATATAGTGTACCAATACAGCACAGCACACTATACTATAGAGTGTCGGACATAGCTGCGGCTATATAGGATAGTATCGGTATGCAGCACAGCACACTATCCTATATTGTTTACCAATACAGCACAGTACACTATCCTATATTGTGTACCGATACAGCACAGCACACTATCCTATATAGTGTACCGATGCAGCACAGCACACTTTCCTATATAGTGTCAGTACAAAGCTGTGGCTATATAGGATAGTATCAGTATCAAGCACAGCACATTATTCTATACAGCTTACTAATACAGCATAGCATACTATCCTATATAGTGTCGGTACAAAGCTGTGGCTATATAGGATAGTATCGGTATGCAGCACAGCACACTATCCTATATAGTGTACCAATGCAGCACAGCACCCCATCCTATATTGTTTAGGCTACATTCACATTTGCGTTGTGCGCCGCTGCGTCGGCGACGCAACGCACAACGCAAACAAAAATGCAACAAAACGCACGCAAAAACGCTGCGTTTTGCGACGCATGCATCGTTTTTTGCCGAAATTTGGACGCAAGAAAAATGCAACTTGTTGCGTTTTCTTGGCCCGACGCTTGCGGCAAAAAAACCGCATGCGTCGCACAACGCAGCACAAAAAGACGCATGCGTCCTACATGTTAAATATAGGGGAGCATGACGCATGCGTCGCCGCTGCGTCGCCCGACGCAAACCCGACGCAAACATGCATAACGCTAATGTGAACGTAGCCTTACCGATACAGCACAGTACACTATCCTATATAGTGTACCGATACAGCACAGCACACTGTCCTATACAGTGTACCGATACAGCAGAGCACACTATGCTATATAGTGTACCAATACAGCACAGCACACTATCTTATATAGTGTCGGACATAGCTGCGGCTATATAGGATAGTATCGGCATGAAGCACATCACACTATTCTATATAGTGTACTAATGCAGCACAGCACCCCATCCTATATTGTGTACCAATGCAGCACAGCACACTATCCTATATAGTGTCGGGCATAGCTGCGGCTATATAGGATAGTATCGGTATGCAGCACAGCACACTATCCTATATTGTTTACCGATACAGCACAGCACACTATCCTATATAGTGTACCGATGCAGCACAGCACACTTTCCTATATAGTGTCGGTACAAAGCTGTGGCTATATAGCATAGTATCGGTATGAAGCACAGCACACTTTCTTATACAGCGTACCGATGCAGCACAGCACACTATCCTATATAGTGTCGGTACAAAGCTGTGGCTATGTAGGATAGTATCGGTATGAAGCACACCACACTATCCTATACAGCGTACCGATGCAGCACAGCACACTATCCTATATAGTGTCGGACATAGCTGCGGCTATATAGGATAGTATCGGCATGAAGCACATCACACTATTCTATATAGTGTACTAATGCAGCACAGCACCCCATCCTATATTGTGTACCAATGCAGCACAGCACACTATCCTATATAGTGTCGGGCATAGCTGCGGCTATATAGGATAGTATCGGTATGCAGCACAGCACACTATCCTATATTGTTTACCGATACAGCACAGCACACTATCCTATATAGTGTACCGATACAGCACAGCACACTATCCTATATAGTGTACCGATGCAGCACAGCACACTTTCCTATATAGTGTCGGTACAAAGCTGTGGCTATATAGGATAGTATCGGTATGAAGCACAGCACACTTTCTTATACAGCGTACTGATGCAGCACAGCTCACTATCCTATATAGTGTCGGTACAAAGCTGTGGCTATGTAGGATAGTATCGGTATGAAGCACACCACACTATCCTATACAGCGTACCGATGCAGCACAGCACACTTTCCTATATAGTGTTGGTACAAAGCTGCGGCTATATAGGATAGTATCGGTATGAAGAACAGCACACTATGCTATATTGTTTACCGATACAGCACAGCACACTTTCCTATATAGTCTCGGTACAAAGCTGTGGCTATATAGGATAGTATCGGTATGAAGCACAGCACACTTTCCTATACAGCGTACCAATGCAGAACAGCACACTATCCTATATAGTGTCGGTAAAAAGCTGCGGCTATATAGGATAGTATCGGTATGAAGCACAGCACACTTTCCTATACAGCGTACCGATGCAGAACAGCACACTATCCTATATAGTGTCGGTACAAAGCTGCGGCTATATAGGATAGTATCGGTATGAAGAACAGCACACTATGCTATATTGTTTACCGATACAGCACAGCACACTTTCCTATATAGTCTCGGTACAAAACTTTGGCTATATAGGATAGTATCGGTATGAAGCACACCACACTATCCTATACAGCGTACCGATGCAGCACAGCACACTTTCCTATATAGTGTACCGATGCAGCACAGCACACTTTCCTATATAGTGTCGGTACAAAGCTGTGGCTATATAGGATAGTATCGGTATGAAGCACACTTTCCTATACAGCGTACCGATGCAGCACAGCACACTGTCCTATATTGTTTACCGATACAGCACAGCACACTTTCCTATACAGCGTACCGATGCAGCACAGCACACTTTCCTATACAGTGTCGGTACAAAGCTGCGGCTATATAGGATAGTATCGGTATGAAGAACAGCATACTATGCTATATAGTGTCGGTACAAAGCTGCGGCTATATAGGATAGTATCGGTATGAAGAACAGCACACTATGCTATATTGTTTACCGATACAGCACAGCACACTTTCCTATATAGTGTCGGTACAAAGCTGTGGCTATGTAGGATAGTATCGGTATGAAGCACACCACACTATCCTATACAGCGTACCGATGCAGCACAGCACACTTTCCTATATAGTGTAGGGGCATAGCTGTGGCTATATAGGATAGTATCGGTATGCAGCACAGCACACTGTCCTATATAGTGTACCGATGCAGCACAGCACACTTTCCTATATAGTGTACCGATGCAGCACAGCACACTATCCTATATAGTGTCGGGCATAGCTGTGGCTATATAGGATAGTATCGGTATGCAGCACAGCACACTGTCCTATATAGTGTACCGATGCAGCACAGCACACTATCCTATATAGTGTCGGGCATAGCTGTGGCTATATAGGATAGTATCGGTATGCAGCACAGCACACTATCCTATATAGTGTACCGATACAGCACAGCACACTATCCTATACAGCGTACCGATGCAGCACAGCACACTTTCCTATATAGTGTCGGGCATAGCTGTGGCTATATAGGATAGTATCGGTATGCAGCACAGCACACTGTCCTATATAGTGTACCGATGCAGCACAGCACACTATCCTATATAGTGTCGGGCATAGCTGTGGCTATATAGGATAGTATCGGTATGCAGCACAGCACACTGTCCTATATAGTGTACCGATGCAGCACAGCACACTATCCTATATAGTGTCGGGCATAGCTGTGGCTATATAGGATAGTATCGGTATGCAGCACAGCACACTATCCTATATAGTGTACCGATACAGCACAGCACACTATCCTATACAGCGTACCGATGCAGCACAGCACACTTTCCTATATAGTGTCGGTACAAAGCTGTGGCTATATAGGATAGTATCGGTATGAAGCACAGCACACTATGCTATTTAAATGGAGTGCCAGTTCTCATGGTTTTTGAGTAAGTGGTGCTATTGTCGGGGCGCTGCCTAAGCTGCTGAGCTCCACATGTAGTGTCTAATATTTGATATGCATGAGTCTGTTTCTCTGTGGTGTTGGATATTAAATACAGAAGTGTTGAAGTGCCTATTCTAACAATGTATTGGTGCTTAAGGCAGCAGATTATAATTCAGAAAACATGGGCGTTTGCTTTAGCTTATATAAAGTTACTTTGTCTCATTTCAAACTCACATGGCAAACTTGTTTTATCCAAAAGTTGCATACATTTGTTTTGCCACTGAATGCCTTGTAGATTGGTGTTATTTTAATCCTGGTTTTGTTTTATTTTGTTCATTGCTCTGAAAAGCTAAGCAGTGGATTTTTCACATCCCTGAATTTATTTAACCAGATGTTCTAATAGAGCTACAGGGATTAATTCCACACTAACAGTTTCAGACCTCATAAATGCTCCTTAAGTGACAAGTTCTATAAGCAAGAGCTAAGCAGGATGGCCTCCCTATAACTGATTTTTAAGAAATCTACAGTATGCAGATAAACTGTGCGTGATTATCATTCATGTTTGCAGGTTGCGTTTCGCTCCACTGCACATCTCGGGTATTAAGTTGAGAAAGCATAAATATGAAAATGAACAAACTCTGCAGATTAAAGTTTGAGTATAAAAACTGTCCTTTCTGTCAATCAAAGTTATCAAAATGTCTTTTTTTATAATTAGGGACAGAAAGGGCAACAAACTGCTTTCAGTCACTGCATAAAGCTTCTACTTGTAAAGGCAGGTTAAATCCTTCATATGAAAGAGAAAAAAAGAATAAAAAATGAATGCTTCTGAGATAGGAAAACACAAAGTGCCTGAAATAACCTTGTATTCTCCTTCAAAAGTCAGCTTTGATTTCCATAAACATTAATTAAAAAAACTGTTAATAATATTCAGGATATTATTAATGTGACGCCCAGGAGACCGGGGTACCCAGCACCGGACCAATGGAGTCTGTCTCTTGAGGGGGATGTCACGGGTGGCTTGACCCGGTGCTGTGGCCTCAGGCAATGCACAGTGTAAGGGGTATCATGAGGGAACAGGCACTTACTTGATCAGCAGCAGGTTCTCCCAGCGGTGACGATCCCGATCCTGGATAGATGGCTATTGTCCAAATGAAAGACTGAGGCACTGAAACGTTTAACCAGTTTACTTCAACATAAAAGGATTTACAACCAGTCCTGTCACCGGAGTCTGTATGGGAACTCTGAGTTACTTTGACCCTGCCGGGGTCTTCGCCTCTTATTGTGCGCAATTTCTGTGTGGCCCTGCTGCTGTATGTGAACTGGCTGCCGGCCCAATCTGTCCCCTCCGGGTCCTGGTTCGACGGGCAACCCGAGTCCTTTTATCGGCTTACCCCCTCCGGGAGTACCGCTGAACTCTGTGTCTGTTGCTGCGTCCGGCCCTAGTGAAGCTGATATCACCTCACGTTTTTCCGGTTGCTGTATTATATATAATGAATACAGCCACGGATCCGGTATCCGTCTTTGCGCCTGTTCTGGGTAGTGATTAATGCTACCCGGTTCTCACAATGTCCCTTTTCTCTGTCCCTCTTCTCCTCAGGCCGGTGATTTGGGCCTGGAAACCGTCATAGGGCTGTTAGAAATTCAGCTGTATGACCTCTCACTATCAGCTCCTTAGCCCAACTGCCATTTCTTCTCTCAGACCAGAATGGATTAAGGGGAGTCTCTGGAGCTCCCCCTTCTGGCCGGAGGTGGTAGTGCAGTTTTGCTATTTTAGTATTTGTGTCTAGTGTCAGTAACTATTTTTGTGGCAAATACCCCTAGGGGTGCCACATTAACTAATGCTAAAACAATACAAATCATTTATAAATTGTATACAACATGTAGATGTTTGCCTTTTTTAATCAAGGATAAACATGCAGCTGTTTGCTGTCCCCGCATGAAGCTTGCTACATACTGACCCTATAACTGCTTAACTATCCACAACCCACAAATACACTCCTCTGACTTGATCCCCTAAATAAACAGACTCTGGTACAGGCCTCCATAACTCCGACCAATCCCCATAAACTATCATGAACCCCTGATCTGGCTTAGATCTACACAGGCTTTTTACCTATTTTGTTTCAGACTGATTCAGTCAGTCAGTGATTTGAGACAGGGACCGAGCTTCACCTTCAACAAGACAATGACCCTAAAGGTACCTTCACACTAAGCGACGCTGCAGCGATACCGACAACGATCCGGATCGCTGCAGCGTCGCTGTTTGGTCGCTGGAGAGCTGTCACACAGACAGCTCTCCAGCGACCAACGATCCCGAGGTCCCCGGTAACCAGGGTAAACATCGGGTAACTAAGCGCAGGGCCGCGCTTAGTAACCCGATGTTTACCCTGGTTACCATCGTTAAAGTAAAAAAAAACAAACGCTACATACTTACCTACCGCTGTCTGTCCCCGGCGCTGTGCTTCTCTGCTCTGGCTGTGAGCGCCGGGCAGCCGGAAAGCAGAGCGGTGACGTCACCGCTCTGCTTTCCGGCCGCTGTGCTCACAGCCAGAGCAGAGAAGCAGAGCGCCGGGGACAGACAGCGGTAGGTAAGTATGTAGCGTTTGTTTTTTTTTACTTTAACGATGGTAACCAGGGTAAACATCGGGTTACTAAGCGCGGCCCTGCGCTTAGTAACCCGATGTTTACCCTGGTTACCAGCGAAGACATCGCTGAATCGGTGTCACACACACCGATTCAGCGATGTCTGCGGGGAGTCCAGCGACGAAACAAAGTTGTGGACTTTCTTCCCCGACCAGCGACAGCACAGCAGGGGCCTGATCGCTGCAGCCTGTCACACTGGACGATATCGCTAGCCAGGACGCTGCAACGTCACGGATCGCTAGCGATATCGTCTAGTGTGACTGTACCTTAATACTGATATAGCAACACTCTAGTGGTTAAGAGGACACATGTAAATGTTTTGTAGTGACCTAATCAATGCCCAGACCTTAATCCAATTGAGAATCTGTGGTCAAATGTGAAGGGTGCTGTTCACCAGGGGAAACCATGAACAGCACCACGGAAACAATGGTGCTATATAAATAAATAATAATAACAATAATAACAACTTGGAGGAGATGGAGCAGTTTTGCCTTGAGGAATGGGTAAAAATCCCAGTGGCAAGATGTGGAGAGCTGAACCCCTTAGTGACGGAGCCAATTTGCAGCCTAATGAACGGGCCAATTTTTGCAATTCTAACCACTGTCAATTTATGGGGTTATAACTCTGGAACACTTTAACGGATCTTGTTGATTCTGAGACTTTTTTCATGACATATTGTACTTCATGTTAGTGGTAACATTTCTTCGATATTACTTGCATTTATTTATGAAAAAAAGGAAATATAGTGAAAATTTTAAAAATGTTGCAATTTTCAAATTTTGAATTTGCATGCCCTTAAATCAAAGAGATATATCACACAAAAAACATTTCCCACATGTCTGTTTTACATTGGAACAATTTTGGAAACAATTTTTTTTTGCTAGGAAGTTATAAGGGTTACAAGTTGACCAGCGATTTCTCATTTTTACAACAAAGTTTACAAAACCATTTTTTTAGGGACCATCTCTCATTTAAAGTCACTTTGAGGGATGTACATGACAGAAAACACCCAAAAGTAACACAATTTTAAAAACTACACTCCTAAAGGTACTCAAAACCACATTCAAGAAGTTTATTAACCCTTTATGTGCTTCACAGGAACTGAAGCGACGAAGAAGGATAAAATTAACATTTAACTTTTTTTTTACGAACATTTTAGTTCAAAACCATTTTTTTTATTTTAGCAAGCGTAAAAAAAGAAAATGAACCCCAAAATTTGATTTGCAATTTCTCCTGAATACGCCGATATCCCATATTTTGGGGAAACCACTGTTTGGGTGCACTGCAGAGCTGGGAAGAGAAGGAGTGCAGTTTGACTTTTTCAATGCAGAGTTGGCTGGAATTGAAATCGGACCCCATGTCGCGCTTGGAGAGCCCCTGATGTGCCTAAACAGTAGAAGCCCCCCACAAATGATACCATTTTGGAAACTAAACCCCTTACGGAACTTATCTAGATGTGTAGTGAGCACTTTGAACCCCCCAAGTGCTTCACAGATGTTTATAACGTAGAGCTGTGAAAATAAAAAATCATTTTTCCACAAAAATGATCTTTTCGCCCACAAATTTTTATTTTCACAAGCATAACAAGAGAAAATGGACACCAAAAGTTGTAGCCCAGTTTGTCCCGAGTACGCCAATACCCCGTATGTGGGAGGACCAATGTTTGGCCACACATCAAGGCTCGGAAGGGAAGCAGTGACGTTTTAAAATGCAGTCTTTGATGGAACGGTCTGTGGGAGTCATGTTGCATTTGCAGAGCCCCTGATGTACCTAAACAGTAGAAACTCCCCACAAGTGACCCCATTTTGGAAACTAGACCCCCCAGGAGCTTTTCTAGATGTGTGGTGATTAGTGTTGAGCGATACCATCCGATACTTGAAAGTATCGGTATCTGATAGTATCGGCCGATACCCGAAAAATATCGGATATCGCCGATACCAATATCCGATACCAATACAAGTCAATGGGACACCAAGTATTGGAAGGTATTCTGATGGTTCCCAGGGTCTGAAGGAGAGGAAACTCTCCTTCAGGCCCTGGGATCCATATTAAGGTATAAAATAAAGAATTAAAATAAAAAATATTGATATATTCACCTCTCCGGCGGCCCCTGGACTTCACGCTGGTAACCGACAGGCTTCTTTGTTTAAAATGAGCGCCTTTAGGACCTGCGAATGACGTCGCGGGTTCTGATTGGTCGCGTGCCGCCCATGTGACCGCCACGCGACCAATCAGAAGCCGCGACGTCATTCGCAGGTCCTTAATTCCTAGAATTAGGAGTTTACTGAATGAGAATGACGTCGCGGCTTCTGATTGGTCGCGTGGCGGTCACATGAGCGGCACGCGACCAATCAGAACCCGCGACGTCATTCGCAGGTCCTAAAGGCGCTCATTTTAAACAAAGAAGCCGGCCGGTTACCAGCGTGATGTCCAGGGGCCGCCGGAGAGGTGAGCATATCAATATTTTTTATTTTAATTCTTTATTTTACACATCCCTATGGATCCGATACCGATACCCGATACCACAAAAGTATCGGATCTCGGTATCGGAATTCCGATACCGCAAGTATCGGCCGATACCCGATACTTGCGGTATCGGAATGCTCAACACTAGTGGTGAGCACTATAAACCCCCAAGTGCTTCACAGAAGTAGAGTCCTGAAAAAAAAAAAAAATTTCCACAAAAATGATTTTTCAGCCCCCAATTTTTTATTTTCCCAAGGGTATCAGGAGAAATTGGACCCCAAAAGTTGTTGTCAAATTTGTCCTGAGTATGCTGATGCCCCATATGTGGGAGAAAACTACTGTTTGGGCATATGTTGGGGCTTGGAAGGGAAGTAGTGATGTTATGGAATGCAGACTTTTTTCACAAAAATCATTTTTTAGCCCCCCAATTTTTTTATTTTCCCAAGGGTAACAGGGAAAACTGGACCTCAAAAGCTGCTGACCAATTTGTCCTGAGATGCTGATGCCCCATATGTGGGGGTAAACCACTGTTTGGGTGCATGGCAGAGCTCAGTACGGAGGAAGCACCATTTGACTTTTTGAACGCAAAATTGGCTGGAATCAATGGTGGAGCCATGTTGTGTTTGGAGACACCCTGATGTACCTAAACAGTTGAAACCACCCAATTCTAACTCCAACCTTAACCCCAACACACATAATCCCAAGCCTATCCATAACCCTAATCACAACCCTAAACCCAACACACCCCTAACCCAAATCCCAACCCAAACCATAAGCCTAATCACAACCTTAACCTTAATCTTAACCACAAACCTAACCCTAATCCCAACCCTAATGACAATACACCCTAACCATAACCCTAATATCAACCCTAACCTCAACCCTAACCCTAATCCAAACCCTAATCCTAACCCTGATCCTAATCCCAATTCTAACCCTAACTTTAACCCCAATCCCAGGTGCGGACTGGGGATGAAATTCAGTCCTGGCATTTGAAATCACACAGGCCCATGCTGTACCCGTCCCCATGAACCAGATGGGATATATTACTAATATTACCCTGGATGGAGGAAAGGAAGACTTTCTACAAGACAATATTTCTAATGATACCCATGGCCGGCTGGGGTAAGTGATGGAGTCAGCAACTTTGTGCTCCATCACAACTCTTATCAGTATGGGTATCTTGAAAACACCGATTATGTTGCCCATGTAGCAGACAAGGCAGCCCATGACCAGACAGGCCCTTCTGGCATTTGCCAGAATTGCCAGATGGCCAGTCAAGCCTTGCCTAATCCTAACCCTAACCCATATTGGAAAATGGAAATAAATACATTTTCTTTATTTTATTATTTTTTCCTAAATAAAAGGGTGATTTTACTATTTACTATTTTTTTTAAAGTTTGATTACTGTGACAGGATCTATCACGGTGGCCAAAATGAAACAATAGGACAAATCTTCTTATTGTTGCCGGGTGCCAGCCGACAGATCTTGGTGGGCGCGTTGCGCATGCGCCTGCCATTTTCTTCCCAGAGAAAGATGGCAGCGCTCATGAGGAGAAGCAGGAGGGCCGAGGAGCACCGAAAGGTACCAGGGGGATTGGAGACCTTATTTCTTTCTCGTTTGATGTGCGATCACATCAGAGGAGAGAGAAATTAAATGGCACATCAGACTTTATTTTTTTGTTGCCGCCGTTACACGGTTAGTACTGGCGATTGCAAAACAGGGTTCAGTAAAACCGACCCGAATCATGTTCTTTTTGGTCTCGGCTGCCGGATGCCAGCCAGCAGATTCGGCGGGGACTTACTGCGCATTGGCCTGCCATTTTCTTCCCTGGAGAAGATATGGAAACAGGAACACATGGGCTACTTGCACAGTGAACAAGTCTGTATGATCATGTTCACACACCACCAAGAAACCTGAAGACACAAAAGAGAATAGTAAAACCAAAAACACTCAGTTTGAAAAAATGTTGCAGTAATCCGCAAGTGCTAGTAAAAGATGTAAAAAACAGGGTATTTGGTTGATACGTTTTTTGCAAAAAATGTATAATAAGCTGCTCTACCAATCTTCACGGTATACCCTTATCAGAGCAGTCCTAACTAATGTATGCAATCCCTATCTGATGTATTTAAAAACCTGATCATCTGTATATAACCTGTGTGAACAGGGTTCAGAGAGGAAAAATCCATGTGTGCATACAGGGTAGAACAGCTTTTGTGCAGATAGCCCAAGAGGAGTGGTGGAACTCCCCAGTCTTGTAGACACAAGAGAACAATTATGGAAACAGGAACACATGGGCTACTTGCACAGTGAACAAGTCTGTAAGGGTATTTGGTTGATACGTTTTTTGCAAAATTTTTCCTCTCTGAACCCTGTTCACACAGGTTATATACAGATGATCAGGTTTTTAAATACATCAGATAGGGATTGCATACATTAGTTAGGACTGCTCTGATAAGGGTATACCGTGAAGATTGGTAGAGCAGCTTATTATACATTTTTTGCAAAAAACGTATCAACCAAATACCCTGTTTTTTACATCTTTTACTAGCACTTGCGGATTACTGCAACATTTTTTCAAACTGAGTGTTTTTGGTTTTACCATTCTCTTTTTTGTCTTCCCTGGAGAAGATAGCAGCGCCATGGGGGGGAAGCACAAGGGCCGAGGATCACTGTGAGGTATCGGGGAGGGATTGTGGACCCTATTTCTCTGTCCTCTGATGTGCGATCACATCAGAGGACAGAGAAATTAAATGGCAAATTGCGCTTTTTTGGCGGTCGCCTGTATACGGTTAATACCAGCGTTCGCAACCTGGGGGTTGGTAAAAACCTACCTGAATCATGTTCTCTGGGGTCTAGGCTACCCCGGCAGCCAAGACACTGGAGAAAATCCAACTCTGGGGGGGCGCTATACACTTTTTCCACAGTGCCATTAATTAACAGCGCTTTGGCTTAAGTACAATTAACTACTGCCATTAAAAGTCGTATCGGCGGTCGTTAAGGGATTAATGTGACTTATCCAAAATTACTTGCAGCTGTAATTGCCGCAAATGAAGGCCCTACAAAGTACTGTTTTTAGGGGGTGATTATTATGCACACTTCACAATGAAAAGAAAATCAAATGTTCTCTGTTGTATTCATGTACTTTACATGATCTGATGCAACCCTCAAAATAAACAGTGAAATTCCAGTTTTGAGGTAGCAAAACAAAAAATGACAGGGGGTGTGTGTATGAATACTTTTGCAAGCCAAGCCAAGATGTGCTTCTTCTCTGTGAAGCCATGATGTGACAATGCCACATATGATGACATTATCTATCATTTCAATTCAATAAGTAATCCGGCTCAGGCAGTCTGTTAAAACTTTTAGGTGTCAAGATCCCACCTCAGCACAGGGGGAATCTCGAACCACCTCCACTGGGGTCTCCCATTCTTCTCCGGCCGCAGTGGAGTCTGCTCAGTGGAGACATCGGTCCCAGCGTCTAGCTCAGGCTGAACCTGGACGACTGGTTACTGCTGCCTTTCCAGCTTCTGCCATTGTAGCCAGTACTGGGCAGCGGCGAGCAGACATGTTTGGGACTAGATCCTGCTATTCCCTTTCTAAGCATGCCCAGGGCAAGATCTCTCATTGGAGATAAAGGGTCACATGCTTAGATACTGCAGCAAATCCCATTGGTCCTTTAGGAAGGTCCTGAAGGTGTTCTTCTGTGGCTGACTCCCATTGGAAGGTCCTGTTCTTGCTGCAGCTATAAAAGGTTTCCATGGCTGCACAGCCATGCGCTAGTGTACATTTGGAATCATGTGTGTTGATGAGTGCAAGTTATGCTTTAAAATCCCCTCCCTTGTGTATGACTGTTCGCAAAAGGTGGATGCTTGCTGTCTAGCGCCCGACTAAGCTGTCAACATAAAGACACATGCGCTTATATAAGTGCTTTCCTATCCCAAGTCTGGGTGGTTAGTGGCTTCTGCCAAAGCGGCACAGCATGCACTCTTGTGCTTTTAGTTATATTTTCTGTTACTTTGCCACCCAAGTTGCAGTGTCGAGCGCAAGTGGTCTGAACGTACTCTAATCCTGTGTCTTGGGATAGAGTCCTGAGACTCCTTGCTTGCACTCTTGGTGCGGTACCGCGGCCCTGTGACGCAACAGGGTTTGCTTCCTTCACACAGGGTGAAGTTAACCCGTGTGTGTATCCACATTGTACCGCCATATAGTCCGTCATTACTCAGCAGCAGGTTCCATCGTTGCACGGTGGACCCCGGGCTGTGAACGCACCTTATACCATCTCTCTTATAATTTCGTGCATTCCGCTAGCCCTAACAAAAAGCTTTCAAATTTTATTAGGAAAATTCTTTAAAATAAGTGATCCTTTCAGCATAAAAGTCACAAGCCCTCAATGTGGGAACAGTTCTATGGGCAGATGCATTTCGAACCTAGCAATTCTTAATCCTTACAAGGATTGTTACTCTAACATGAGGAATAAAATGAATAACAGTTTTTTCTACACCTAAGATTTTATTTATACATTTACTGATTTGTCAATTTGTGATCACTGCCGGAAAATGTAGCAGAAAAAAATAGAAGAAAGTAGAAAATAATCTTTTCCCAGACTATTAAATATATGAGTGATTGTGGTTTAGAAACATTTATATGCAGCTATACTATTTCTATCTTGGTAGAAGTGTAATGAATTCTCTTCTTTTTTATGATAATGCTGTGAGGAACAGGATTTTGTCTAGTATGCATTGTCTGTTTCTCCAGCTCTGAAGACATCCAAGTTAACAGATGAATGCGGCCTGAAACATGCTGACAAATGTACTTTAGACGAGCTAGCACTAACACAGGAAGAGCCCCATTAGCAATGTTGCTTTGGAAAGAGAGAAAACTGGAAAACTGGACTCATACAATATTTCAATTATGAGGGAGTATTAATTTGACAACTTCTGAAAGAGTAACAAAACTATATGTGAAAACCATACCTTAAAACCAAACCTGTAAGCAAGTTAGTTGAAAAAAATTATACGTAACATTCACACTTTCCTTGCTAAGAACCTTTTCTTTTTTTTTAGAAGTTGGTAATGCAGAAATATAAGAAATGATTTAAATGACACAAGCACTCCGCAATAAAGGGCAATACAGTAAAACCATAGCTATGTCACTAAAGCTATGTACCTATGGTCTGGGGGCTATTGTAGGCAGCGACCAAGTGAGCAAATGATAATCTGTGCCGTAAACACGAGTTGTGGGGTCAAAGCCCAGGACCAGGCGCTATGAATTCACAGTGTGTGGCCATTATCTAGTTATACAGTCTGAAATGCTTACACTGCAGTAATGAAGTTAAAGTTGTGCTCTGTACTCATTTTATTAGTTGCCATGCAAAACTGATAAGGGCCTAAATCTTGGTTATGATACCAGCTATACCAAATATTGGGTGAATGTTTAGCCAAAATTCTTTGAAGTATGAATTGTACTTTAGATGATGCTCAAGCTAAGTGAGACAACAAAATGTAACTTATGTGAAAGCTACGTGAAGTTTATAAGCATGGCAGTAATGTTCCTACCACTAGTGCTTTATGGATAGAGCATTAAAGGGATATACCAGTCTAATCAGGTTATGAGCTCTCCACTGTATACATAGTAAATGCGTTTTCTGGTATTCCCTTGGCTGCAAGACTACAACCACTAGGACTTAAATATTGTGACAAATTCTGCATGCACCTTGCCACTCCATTCAACAAGTTAATTACAGCACTGTGCTTAGTAATTTTGTGAGTGTCAAAGACTACAATAGAGTGGGGCATGTGGCACTTGTCACACTACTCAACTCCTAGCTGTATTCTTGCAGCTAAGGGGAACCACGGGAGAATAGGGTATACGGCAATCGAGTCAAGAGGTGGGACGAACATAGATTTAATGGTTATCACCTGTCTGGTTGAAATACACTTTAAGAAGTTGTTAGAAGGAAAGCAAGACTGAATATACAGTGAAAAGTATTGAACATGTGACCAATTTTCTAAGTAAATATATTTCTAAAGGTGATAATGACACAAAATTATCACCAGATGTTGGTAACAACCCATCCAATCCACACAGGCAATGAAATCAAACCATAGATGTCCATAAGTTATGTGTAATAATGCGAAATGACACAGTGAAAATATATTGAACACATGAAGAACGAAGAACACGCTTACTGAAATTGATTTAATACTTCTTACAAAAGCCCTTGTAAGTGATGATAGCGTCATGATGTTCCCACATCCAAACTTCCCTGTTGGTACAGTGTTTTGGTGTGACATGCAGTGCATGTCATCAAACATGATGTGTATTAGGACATCCAAAGAGTTCAATTTTGCTCTTATCTGACCAGAATATATTTCAGATTATGGCTCTAACAATGCTCACTGGAACCTTCAATAGCTTAGGAATCTTCTGCAACCAACTCCATATGTTTTGCAACAAGGTCTTGAGACAGCTCATGAGTTTTACCCATCATGAGATGTTTATTGTGTGTCACCTCAGTAATTAGACACTTTTTCATAGGTCATCAGTTGAACTAGCTTATATTATTCTTCATTTAGTGGCAAGATTGCTTTCTAATTACTGATAGATATCAGTTGGTGTCATAACTTTTCATAGCGTTTTGTACCTCTCTTTCTTCATGTGTTCAATATTTTTTACAGGTGTCATTTCTCATCATTACACATATCTTAAGTTATGGACATCTATGGTTTGATTACTTATGGATTGGGTGGGTTGTTACCAATATCTGGTGAGATATTCATGTCAATACATATGAATGCATATTTAGAAACATAGTTACTTAGAAAATTGGTGAAGTGTTCAATTTCACCTGCTGTATATAGGGTTTGTGTACCGAAGGATTATTTAGTTATATCAATGTATTACATGTTGCTTCTAAAACAACTCTCCCAATCTTTTTGAAGAGCTGCTCTTTAATTCCTTCGTACAAAACAAATATCTTTCTTATAGTAGTAGTTTTATTTTTGGGGTGCACAAGATAAGTGTGTAGCACGTCTAAATATGGGAGCCAGGTAAACTACCCCCATTGATGACTTTTACCATGATCAAACATTAATATAACGTTGTGCGACTTGACAAATAATAAATTGATTACATTTTCCAGTAGAGAGGGAACTCAAACTAGTATGTATATATACTAGCTATTGAACCCGTTCTACGCCCGAGTGGCGAGCATTTATATTGGTATATGGTCTCCATCCTGGTATGAGCTGCTCCATCCTGCGTCTCCATCCTGTTGTGTGCTGCTCCATCCTGTGTCCCCATCCTGTCATGTGCTGCTCCATCCTGCGTCCCTATCCTGTCATGTGCTGCTCCATCCTGCGTCCCCATCCTGTCATGTGCTGCTCCATCCTGCATCCCCATCCTGTCATGTGCTGCTCCCATCCTGCGCCCCCATCCTGTCATGTGCTGCTCCCATCCTGCGCCCCCATTCTGACATGTGCGGCACCCATCCTGCACCTCCATTCTGACATGTGCTGCACCCATCCTGCGCCCCCATCCTGTCATGTGCTGCTCCCATCCTGCGCCCCCGTTCTGTCATGTGCTGCTCCCATCCTGCGCCCCTGTTCTGTCATGTGCTGCTTCCATCCTGCACCCCCGTTCTGTCATGTGCTGCTCCCATCCTGCGCCCCCGTTCTGTCATGTGCTGCTTCTATCCTGCACCCCCATCCTGCGCCTCCATTCTGACATGTGCGGCACCCATCCTGCACCTCCATTCTGACATGTGCTGCACCCATCCTGCGCCCCATCCTGTCATGTGCTGCTCCCATCCTGCGCCCCCGTTCTGTCATGTGCTGCTCCCATCCTGCGCCCCTGTTCTGTCATGTGCTGCTTCCATCCTGCACCTCCATTCTGACATGTGCTGCACCCATCCTGCGCCCCCATCCTGTCATGTGCTGCTCCCATCCTGCGCCCCCGTTCTGTCATGTGCTGCTCCCATCCTGCGCCCCTGTTCTGTCATGTGCTGCTTCCATCCTGCACCCCCGTTCTGTCATGTGCTGCTCCCATCCTGTGCCCCCGTTCTGTCATGTGCTGCTTCTATCCTGCACCCCCATTCTGTCATGTGCTGCTGCCATCCTGCACCCCCATTCTGTCATGTGCTGCCCTATTCTGTCATGTGCTGCTCCCATCCTGCGCCACCATTCTTTAATTTGCTGCTCGCATCCAAATGCCCCATACGCTGCTCCATAAAGGTTGATGGCCCCCATAAGATGCTCCGTAGTATATGCCCTCGTACTCTGCTCCATTATGGTTGATGGCTCCATAAGATGCTCCATAGTGTATGCCCTGTACGCTGTTCCATAAAGGTTTACGGCCCCCATAAGATCCTCCATGGTATATGCCCCCGTACACTGCTCCATTATGGTTTATGGCCCACATAAGATGCTCCATGGTATATGCCCCCGGACACTGCTCCATAAAGGTTTATGGCCCCCATAAGATGCTCCATGCTATGTGCCCCCGTACACTGCTCCATTATGGTTGATGGCCCCCATAAGGTGCTCCATTGTATATTCCCCGTATGCTGCTGCAATATATAAAAAAAATACCATACTCACCTATCGTCGCTGGGCGCCGAGTGCTGGGGGGCCTGAGCAGGCGGGGACACCAGCGCGCTGTGGGGGTCAGGTGCCAGTATCGCCACTAGCTCAGGCCCCCGACACTTGCTATATTCACCTGGCCCCGTTCCACCGCTGCGCGCCGCCATCTTCCGGCTCCTCTGGCTGTGACTGGTCAGTCAGAGGGCGGCATGCATTAAGCGCGTCATCGCGCCCTCTGAACTGAACGTTACAGGCAGAGGACTGGGACACGGAGACGGAGCCGCGCGCAGCGCTGGAACAGGGGACAGGTGAATATAGCCGATACTTACCCTCCTGGCGGTCCCTGCCTCTCCGTTGGAGATCGTGGTGTGCGTTCAGTGTTTACGCATACCGCGATCTCCTGAGAGCGTCACTCTGTGGGGTCCAGACTGCACCGGCGCTTGCGCTTGCGCAGTCTATAAAGGCTTCGGACAGAGTGACGCTCCCAGCGTTATATTATAGATATATATATCAAGTTTCTCCAGGTTTTTACCAAAACCCAAGTGTTTCATGTTGATGTAATGAATAAAGTGCATTAAAAATAGATAGAAAACAACTTGAAATTTACTGAAACATTAAGCAAAAGTTTCTTTAGTTAATAGGATCGTAAATGAAGAATCAGCTCATCCATATTCATGACAATTTGTTTTCTAGATCCCTGCTGTAAAAAATATAATTATATCCATCTCTAATAACTTTGGTACCTTGAGCTGCAGGTGCTGGTACGTTGTATGTTTATTACCATATTTTAAGTCCTCTAAAAAGATTACATTAATTCCTATAGTAATTTTAAAACCCCCGAGCTTCTTCAGTTTGGAGTGGATGCTAATCACCGGAGTATGGTTGATTTTCTAGAATATCCACCATGAAACTCTAAGCAAATATCGATTCACACATTTTGTTTACAGCCTCAGAATATTTCATTTAGTTCTTGTTGTTGATACTAGGAGAATTAATAATCTCCTGGGTTACCAAATCATAAGATACACACTAAATGCTATCGTAATTATTTGCATTAATATATATTTTAATTAAAGTTCATAATGGCTAAAGACAGGGAACACATTCAACTTAAAAGTAATTAAGTAATTAAAAAAGTGTTTAATGGCATTAAGTGGCTGATTATAAAGCAGCCCAGACAAAGAAGATCTGTAGATGTTTTCTTTTTTACAGGTCCATGTACAGCAGTAAATATTTGGTGCCCATATCTAAAAAGCAGTAGCCACGTAGAAATGTATCTGCTCAATCGTGTACATAAAGCTTCTCATTTCACGAGATGTTATCCAAGAAGGATCACTCCTGTAAATAGGCAGCATTCTGCCAACTACAGAGAAGACTAGCGCAAAGGGTAAGAAGGCTCAAACAGCCATACCAAGCAAATGAATAAACTAACAAAGTTTCTGTTAGGACTGGCGGAACGCACCCAGAAAGATGATTTAGATGCGTTCGCAGTCCGAGGTCCACCGTGCAGGTGAAAACCCGCTGCTAGTAAATTGCAGACTATCTGGCGGTACACTAAAGTAAACACACGTGGGTTCAACCTCACCCAGCGTGAAGGAAGCAATCCTGTTGCGTCACAGGACCGCGGTACCGCACCTTAAGTGCGAGCAAGAAGTCAGCGTACTTAACCCCAACAGGGAGTGAAGTCCAATTAGACCCTTGCTGGCACTACACCACAACTGGGTGTGTAAGGAAACTAATTAGAAATATATAAATGCACCGGAGTGCGAGCAATGCCGCACTGTCGGACGCCACCAACCACACAGGCTTGTGTATGGAAAGCGCAAGGCAAGCGCACGGCGCCGTACAGGCGAACTCAGCAAGAGGACGCTGTAATGTGTGTATCGTGCAGATGGTTAGTCGGGCGCTAGATAGCTACCAACATCCGCGAGCAGACAACAACTCTAGGGAGGGATATTTAGGAGCTTTCATCCATCGACATACATCCATCAACACACACACATATATCATTATGAGACAATACTAGCGCATGGCCGTGCGGTCATGCGCAGTTTATATAGTTGCAGCACAGGAAGTGGCTACAGAACTTTTGCCCTTCCAAGACCTGCCAAGAGGACCAATGGAATGTGCCGCAGAGCCTGAGCACCTGACCCTCGATCTCCAACGGGAGATCTTGCCCTGGGCATGCTCAGTATGTGCAGACAAGGACTTAGTCCCAGAGAAGTCCGCTTGCTGCTGACCAGTACTGGCTTTAATGGCAGGAGCTGGAGACGCAGCAGTAACTCTTAGAACAGAGTGAGATTGAGCAAGACGCTGGGACCGACGTCTTTGCTGAGCAGACTCCACTGCGGCTGGAACAGAATGGGAGACCGCAGTGGAGATGGCTCGAGATTCCCCCTGTGCAGAAGCGGGAACTCGACCTCTAACATTACCCCCCCTCCTAAGGCTCCCCCCTCCTTGGGCCTAGCTACGTTCGAAGGCAGCAATAAGCTGCGGAGCCCGAATGTGCTCAGCAGGCTCCCAGGACCTGTCCTCAGGGCCGTAACCCTTCCAGTCCACCAAAAAATATTTTTTGCCACGTACCACCTTGCACCCCAAGATAGCGTTCACCTCGAAATCGTCCGTAGACGAACCCGATGTCTCGGCAGATGACTCAGAAAACCGGGACATGTATACGGGCTTAAGGAGGGACACATGAAAGGTGTCGGTGATACCAAGGCGTAGAGGAAGAGCCAGACAGTAGACCACAGGATTAACCTGTTCGAGGACCTTGAAGGGACCCAAGTAGCGAGGAGCAAATTTAGTGAACTCAACTCGCAGCCTGATGTTACGGGCGGAGAGCCACACCAAGTCGCCAGGAGCAAAGGTCGGAGCGGGGCGCCGATGAGCATCGGCGGAGGACCTCATTCTCTCCTTAGAGGCCCAAATGGCATCCTGAGTGCGGTCCCAAATATCCCGTGCCTCCACAGCCCAGTCTGCCACCCTGGAGTCTGCGGAGGACACGGGCATAGGCACAGGCACCCGTGGATGCTGACCATAGTTGAGGAGGAATGGGGTTTGTCCAGTGGAGTCGGCTACGGCGTTGTTCAGCGCAAACTCTGCCCATGATAGCAAGGATGCCCAGTCATCCTGCCTGGCTGAAACAAAATGTCGCAGGTATGTGACCAAGGTCTGATTGGCCCTCTCTACCAACCCATTCGTCTCGGGATGATAAGCAGAAGAGAGATTCAACTCAATACTGAGTAAACGACAAAGCTCTCTCCAGAACCGAGACGCAAACTGGGGACCTCGGTCACTGACAATTTTGTCAGGCATACCATGTAGGCGGAAAATGTGTTTTATGAACAACGCTGCCAAGGCCCGTGCAGAAGGTAACCGTGGTAGCGGCACCAAATGCACCATTGTTGAGAAATGATTGGTGATGACCCAAATGATGGTACAGCCGCGAGATTTGGGTAAACCCACGACAAAGTCCATCCCGACCATCTCCCAGGGCCTATCTGCCACCGGCAAGGGATAGAGCAACCCAGCTGGCCTTTGACACGGAGATTTATTTTTGGCGCAGGAGACACACGCCAGAATATAATCCCTGACATCCCGGACCATATGCGGCCACCAGTACGTCCTCGCCAGTAGCTCAGATGTCCTTTTTGTCCCAAAGTGTCCACCCACCCTGGACGAATGAGCCCAAGAGAGAACCTCCGGTCGCAAATTAATGGGCACAAAAGTCTTGCCCGGAGGCACAGACTCCAGTGAAACCGGCGCTACGGTTCTCAGGCTCTCAGCAGAGACAATAAGCAGAGGCTCCTCTTCCTCCTCCTCAGTTGACATAAGGGAGCGAGAGAGAGCGTCGGCACGAATATTCTTCTCCCCGGCGAGATAGTGAAGAGTAAAATGGAACCGGGAGAAAAATAAGGACCATCTGGCCTGACGAGAATTCAGCCGCTGGGCTGTGTGTAAATACACCAAATTTTTGTGGTCCGTGAAGACCTGGAAAGGAAACCGTGCACCCTCCAGAATATGTCTCCACTCCGAAAAGGCCAACTTCATCACTAGCAACTCCCTATCCCCGATGGAGTAATTTCTCTCCGCTGATGTAAAGGTCTTTGAGAAAAAGAAGCATGGATGCTTCCGACCTTGAGCATCCTTTTGATAGAGGACTGCTCCAGCACCAACGGATGAGGCATCCACCTCCATTAGGAATGGCTTATCAACATCGGGGCGACGTAAGATGGGAGCGCTAGCAAAGTGGGACCTAATAGAAGTGAAGGCCTTGGAGACCTCTTCCGACCACAATTTGGGATTCGCTCCCTTCTTGGTGAGGGCTACCAAGGGAGCTACCAGAGTTGAGAAGTGGGGAATGAACTGGCGGTAATAGCTAATGAACCCCATAAAGCGCTGCACCGCTTTAAGAGAATGGGGCTCTTGCCAGTCCATCACAGCCTGTAGTTTGGCAGGATCCATAGCCAATCCCTGGGCGGAGATGATATAGCCCAGGAAAGGTAAGGACTCCTGCTCAAACATACACTTCTCCAATTTCGCATAGAGAGAGTTTGCCCGTAGGAGGTCGAAGACTCTGCCAACATCTCTCCGGTGGGAGTCCATATCTAGAGAAAAGATGAGAATATCATCCAGATAGACTACAACTGAAGTGGAAAGCATATCCCGGAAGATGTCATTGACAAAGTCTTGGAAAACGGCTGGAGCATTACAGAGCCCGAAGGGCATCACCAGATACTCATAGTGCCCATCTCTGGTGTTAAATGCCGTTTTCCATTCGTCCCCCTCACGGATGCGAATCAGGTTATAAGCACCCCGCAGATCTAATTTAGTAAACACTCTAGCTCCCCGAAGCCTATCAAAGAGCTCGGATATCAAGGGCAAAGGATACTTGTTCTTAACGGTGATAGCGTTAAGACCCCTGTAGTCTATGCATGGACGTAGTTCCCCATTCTTCTTCTGCACGAAGAAGAACCCTGCCCCAGCAGGTGACACTGACTTCCTGATGAACCCTCTTGCCAGATTCTCTTGAATGTACTGAGACATGGCCTCCGTCTCCGGGAGAGATAATGGATAAACTCGACCCCGGGGAGGCTCCGCACCAGGCATGAGATCGATAGGACAGTCATAGGGGCGATGGGGCGGAAGGGTCTCCGCCGCCTTTTTGGAGAACACGTCTGCATAAGACCAATATTGCTTGGGGAGAGAGGATAGATCTGCGGGTACCTCTGTAGTAGCAACCTGAACGCACTCTCGGTGACACCTACCCCCACATGATTCACCCCATCCCAGAATTCTGCCAGAGGACCACTCGATGTGAGGAGAGTGGTACCGTAACCAAGGTATCCCCAACAGAACCTCATCAATCCCCTCAGGAATGACGAGCAGAGATATAATCTCCTGATGGGATGGTGACATGGACAGAGTAAAAGGGATGGTCTGATGTGTTATCTGTGCGGGGAGTGTCGACCCATTCACCACTCGTACCGTTACTGGTTGAGATAGCATAACCAGGGGTATTGCGTGACGTTGGGCGAAGGCAGAAGACATAAAATTGCCCTCCGCCCCAGAATCCACGCAGATCTCTACCGAGTGGGAGGATGAGCCAAAAGTCGCAGTGTCTAGTGCACCTCCACCTACTACCACTAGACGCTGACGTTTCCTCGACCGCTGATGACATCTGGTGGCAAGATGTCCTGACTGTTGGCATACATGGCAAACCTGGAGTGCACGGGCGGTCCGGGACTTAGATCCCGCTCGTGACACCACCTTAGGTTCATGGGACTCAAGAGCCTGGACTGGAAATTCTAAAGGTTTGGCGAAGGTGGAAGCAAGCCGAAACCTCTGCCTACACTGGGCTCGCTCTAACCTCCGCTCGTGAAAACGGAGGTCAATACGAGTAGATACAGTTATCAATTCCTCCAGTGTGGCGGGAATCTCCCTAGTGGCCAGGGCGTCCTTAACGTGATCAGCCAGCCCCCTCCAAAATATAGGGATAAGGGCTTTATCCGTCCACTCCAGCTCAGATGCTAGAGTGCGAAAGTGGACGGCAAAAAGGCTGACCAAGGACGAGCCCTGAGTCAATGCCAACAGTTGGAGCGCCGTATCATGGGTGACACGAGGTCCTAAAAAGACCTGTTTCAGAGTGCTCAGGAATAACGGAGCACTCTGCACCACAAGATCGTCACGCTCCCACAGCGGCGTAGCCCACTGCAACGCCCTGTCCGACAATAAGGAAATGATAAAGCCCACCTTAGCCCGCTCTGTAGGGAAACGAGAGGCCAGAAGCTCGAGATGTATTGAGCACTGACTCACGAAACCCCTACAGGACTTACTGTCACCAGAAAATTTCTCTGGTAGCGGGAGGCGAGATAGCGTCGGTACAGGGGCGGCAGTGGACAAGGTAGCTGCAGCCACACTTGCAGCCTGAACAGCGACAGCAGTAACATCCACAGCTGAAGTTGAACGCTCTAGAGCCGCCAACCTTCCCTCCAGCTGCTGGATGTACCGCTGTAAATGCTGATCGTCCGCCATTTACTAGCCAGACTTTGGCGCTAGTATTATGTTAGGACTGGCGGAACGCACCCAGAAAGATGATTTAGATGCGTTCGCAGTCCGAGGTCCACCGTGCAGGTGAAAACCCGCTGCTAGTAAATTGCAGACTATCTGGCGGTACACTAAAGTAAACACACGTGGGTTCAACCTCACCCAGCGTGAAGGGAGCAATCCTGTTGCGTCACAGGACCGCGGTACCGCACCTAAAGTGCGATCAAGAAGTCAGCGTACTTAACCCCAACAGGGATTGAAGTCCGATTAGACCCTTGCTGGCACTACACCACAACTGGGTGTGTAAGGAAACTAATTAGAAATATATAAATGCACCGGACTGCAAGCAATGCCGCACTGTCGGACGCCACCAACCACACAGGCTTGTGTATGGAAAGCGCAAGGCAAGCGCACGGCGCCGTGCAGGCGAACACAGCAAGAGGACGCTGTAATGTGTGTATCGTGCAGATGGTTAGTCGGGCGCTAGATAGCTACCAACATCCGCGAGCAGACAACAACTCTAGGGAGGGATATTTAGGAGCTTTCATCCATCGACATACATCCATCAACACACACACATATATCATTATGAGACAATACTAACGCATGGCCGTGCGGTCATGCGCAGTTTATATAGCAGTAGCATAGGAAGTGGCCACAGCACCTTTGCCCTTCCAAGACCTGCCAAGAGGACCAATGGAATGTGCCGCAGAGCCTGAGCACCTGACCCTCGATCTCCAACGGGAGATCTTGCCCTGGGCATGCTCAGTATGTGCAGACAAGGACTTAGTCCCAGAGAAGTCCGCTTGCTGCTGACCAGTACTGGCTTTAATGGCAGAGACTGGAGAAGCAGCAGTAACTCTTAGAACAGAGTGAGATTGAGCAAGACGCTGGGACCGACGTCTTTGCTGAGCAGACTCCACTGCGGCTAGAACAGAATGGGAGACCGCAGTGGAGATGGCTCGAGATTCCCCCTGTGCAGAAGCGGGAACTCGACCTCTAACAGTTTCTAATCTCGTTGTCAGGCATCCCTCCCTCTACATTACTGCTATTTCAGTCCATGTATTATTTACTAACACCCATAACAGAATTAATACAAAGCCTGTATGGGCCTTTGTGACCATTTTTCCTTTCATCATCAAATTTTTGTATTTTTTTCACCAGTTTCTCTCTATGAAGTCTTGCTTTTTTGCATTTAACAATGGCAACATTCTGAGGTAGATATAACAATTAATTATAGAAGAAATAAAAATAAAAACCAATATGACATTTTCATGTTCTAAATTGTATTTCTGTCAGCTTTATCCTGTTGGTCAGTAGGGTAAGGTGATATCAGATTTATATAGTTGTATTTGTTTTATTAATTTTGTACTTGAAAATCAAATACGTGTAACGTGTAATATATAACAATACCTTTAAAGGGAAAAAGGCTATTAACCTGCAGATGTAGGGTTAATCTGCAGGATAGTAGCTTTCTGAACCTGCCCGGTGCCAGCACTTCGAGCCCCGCTGCTGTGAGGAAATTAACTTTACTCCTCCCGGCATCGTCCGGCTTCCAGTAATAGTTCGGTGCCGATGCGGTCAGTCATCACGCAGTGTATAGAGAGCAGTCACCGAAGCAGCTAATAAGATCTTTAGCCACATATGGGAGATGCTTGATATAAGATATTACAAACCAACCCCTTACCTAAATATCAAGTACCATTAGTTAGTATAGAGAATCATTTTAATAGTTGAGTAACTTTTAACATACACATGAACCTCATAAAAACAAACACCCCCAATTTTTTTTAGCGGAATTGCATTTCTTCACACTTGAATTTTTATCCCATTTTTCAGGACATTAAAATGAATGGTGCCATTAAAAACTACATCTTTTCCCATGAAAAAAGCTCTGTCACATCTACGTAAAAATAAAAAAAGATGGCTCTTGGACAAATTGTAGAACAAAACTAAATGGCAAAAACAGAAAATCTCCCAATCGGGAAAGGTTTAATAGAAGAAACAAATGACTGAAGTAGACAAAGCAGATTTCTCTTTTCCTACTCTTCCAACAATGTCCATTTACTATTATATCATGTTACGTACATTGTTGGGACAAAAAGACTCTAATGGGTCATTAAACAAAAAGTCTTAACATTTTGTATTTGTTATTTATTTTTTACACAGTCAGAAAATATGATGGAATTAATAGATTGTAATATTGTCTCTTCAGACAGTATTTGATATTTTTCTCCTAAAACATCAACCAGATACTAATTAAATTGCAAAGCTTTGCTGCGCACACTCAGGTTGTATGTTTTCTATTTACTTGGCAGTGGTGCCGTGAATAAAAATATCTGTAATATTATATATTTTTTTTCTCTTCTTATCATTTGACAGTTACATCTGCTAAGCACAGACGGGAGGTCAAAGATTATCTAGGAGAGAGCTGTTCATTGTTAATAACAAGATGTTACATTATGCAAAAGCACATAAGAAAAAAAAACAACTTGAACATCTAAAGACCAACAAACAATCATTGTACGGTTAGATTGGAAACTACCTTAACACTACTAAATAGAAATGATATAAAAGAATATTAATATTGCCATAAATTAGCACATAATACATATACGTGGGAGATCATCTGTTTGACAAATGAGGAATTTGAATGCTGCTAAAAGGGTAATCTAAAGAATATCGGCCGATTAATTAATAGTGGTGTTGTGCACACCAATCTTAGTAAACAGGGCCATGGGAGTAAAAGCGCCTAATTCCTAACCAGCATGTGCCTCCATCAAAAATGTTATGCCCGCCATGAATTAGATGGGTAGACTTAGCTACGGCTCATCCCGCACATTTTGGCAAAAGGCACAAAATTTTGCGTAGTTCTGAATTGTGGAAAAATGTTGCAATATTTGCAAGGGTTTTAATCCGGAAAAATACTGAAAACATCTTCATGAATCAGGGCTGATATGTTCTCCATATTTGTAACTAAGTCATTAATATAATGTGAAACTTTTTCTGAACTGCAAACAAAAAGGCCCCATGTGCACGGGCGAGTGGCGAGTGATGACGGTGTCACATCAAGCTTTACACTCCTATCACGACGTGTGTAGTAGCGCGTGAGTTCTCATGTTCTTTCTGTATGCTGTTACTTAAAGAGTAGCTGCAGTTTTAATTTGGTTTCAGAAATCAACAGCACATAATACATTGTAATATATCCTACAGAGAAATCCGATTATTCTCAAAGTGCTCAATTCACAGGTAAAATGTGTCATGTCATCAGGGAACACAGAATTTCCCACTCTTGAGACAGGGGGTGACAGTTGGTGCTTAGAAGGTTCTATGGGGAACCGTCAGTGTAGTTGTTCCAGGAGAACCATTCAGCAGAATGTCTGTGTCGCTTCTCCCCCTTCCATCAAAGTTTAAAAGCACCAAGTACAATGTCCTATCTCAGTAATGGGAAAATCTGACTTCACCAAATACAGTTTTTACCTCAGAATTGAGAGAGAGAGGTCAGTCCTGCATGATAAATAAGCACACTTCTTAGATAAGATACGTTACAAAGTTTCTCATTTTTACATGTATTATTATATGACTTGGACCTGCTCTGTATGTACTGTAGTGCAGCAGGGTTGGTTCAGTGTGACAGACAGCGACCACAGGGAAAGTTCACAGCAAACGTGTTCAATGTCCACACTCACGCCGTGTACAGCATACGGTATTCTCCGGATCGCAGCAGGGAAACAGAACAGTCCATGGGAGTCCAGTTGCCGAGGGCGACGGCACCACCGTGTCACACTGTGGAGTGCCAGTTCGCTCTGCTGCCTCTGTGCTCCCTCACATAGGCTGAGCTTCTACAGAGCTGACTGCTCAGCATTTGCACACTCCACACTGACACACCCAAACCCTTGCTGCAGGGTTTTTTATTAAACTGGAATCTGTGGACATGGGCCACTTGCAAGACCCGGGCTGGAGGAAACGGATCACCGCGCTTCCTTCCTGTAGTCCCTTAAAAAAATGAAAGCCCATAGCAGGTTTTCTGGAAAAATGCCTTGGCCAAATAGCTTGACCAGGTCCATGCTTACTTTTCCCTTGCTTTGTGACTAACAGGCACCCTGCTGTGACCACAAGGCACTCCAGCCAGTCTAACAGGCCTCTGTCCGCATCCTGGGGGATACATCGTGACCCTCAGATATGATCCCACTCACTTCCTCACAGTACAGAATAAAGACCCATCCATACCAGTACACACACATTCTCCTGAACTCAATGTATACTTATTTACCTCGTTAAATGTTTCACATAGATTAATTACTTTCCCAGTTAACACCTTCAGATACGAATTCAGGGGCATATTGATCAAGTTCAATAAATAAAACTATTTCATTTAGAAAACAGACAGTTGTGCAGTTCCAGGACTCCGCCATTAGCATGTGCTTCTTCCTTAAGCAGTAGTGTTAGGTCGTATTTACAGTATTTGTTTTCTGCCTTAATAAAAATATTGAATATTAAACCATTTCACTAGCATCTGAATTGAAATCTAATTAATTCTTCACAGGAGTTTGCATTTCTAAAGGGAACATTTTGTTTCCCATGATGCCAAAGGCAAAGAAGCGACATCAGACTGGCAACCTTTGGTTTGCTACAATATTAACAAATTAAGCAATGTTCTGAAAAGGCCATATGCTTTTGACAAAAAAATAACAAAAGCCATGTACACCAAAACAACATGGACATTAATGCACATTATTTGTATTTCTTTCTGCAATACACGCTTAGTCTATACTTATTCTGTCAGGTTCACCTAAGCTGGTAATGCGACATTTAATAGCATTCTGAACAATTTCATACAGCACATCTGACAACTTACTAAAACTGGTAATCACATCAAGTTCACTTACATCTCCAATAACTGCTTTTCTCTTTCTGGTAACTTTTCTGCAGTTCCTAATGTTATTATTTGTCAGTTTTACTCACTGCTTATTATTGATATCCATGAACCTACTGACAATACCTCCTCAGTATGTCTGTGAAAGAGATTAAAGGGAATCTATACCAGATTTTTGACACCTAATCCAAAGGCAGCATAATGTAGAGACAGAGACCCTGATTCCAGCAGTGTGTCATTAACAGAGTTGTTTGCTATAGTTATGGAAAAAAAAATCACTGTTTTATCAGCAGGAGATTATCATTAGAGTAAACTTGCTGCCATTCAATCCTCCATATTAAAAAGCACTGTATACCTCTGACCCCATCACTGATTGACATATTTCTGCCTATGCACAGTGTACTTAGGAAGCAGTGACACAATGGGGTGTGATGTTAAATAGAGCTCACCATTCAAGGAACTCGTAGATCTGTAGCAGATAAAACGTATTTTCTCAAAATTATAGCATGCAGCCAGTAATGGATCCATCACTGGAATCATGGTCTCTGCCTCAACATAATGCTGCTTTCAGATGGGTAATAAACACACTCTATCTAAACATAACAATTGGGAGCTGTAAACTATTTTGGAATACCCAACAGGTCCTGTGACTTTTTTTACTTATAGAATATCTAATATAGACCATGTTATGCAGCGCTCTGACCTGTGATTGAATACTCATCACTGGGAGGCTACAACTAATGCCAAGGACTGGGAACATAAGGCAGAGCATGGTATCTCCATACATGTGCTTGGGAGAGGAATACTTAATGGTTCCAGGCTGACTGTGCAGCACAGAGTTGGACCCAGCAGTAAAGGATTGCCCCATGCTGCCTTCACAACACTGCCTTCACATTGACCATCTTATGTATAGGCAAGTGCAGCATGCTCCGCAATTCTTGGGACTTTCATAGATGTGAATGGTGAGAGCCAATGGCCCAGGACAAGGCATGTTCTCTACATAGGTTGGGTCATGGCCTGCACATATGCCACAGATCTCTGGGATGGGGCACCCCTTTACCTCTCCGGAGCACAGTTATGAATATACGCAGCAAGATTATAGAAAAAAGTCAAAATGGACAAGCAGATCACTTTCTAATAAAGCTTGGCATTTTTCTGCTTTACTACCCATGACATCTGGACATAATGGTTGTCAAAAGAGAAAAAGAAAGATTTGGTTGTAGGAGGAAACTAAATTGCATTTTAAAGGGAATGCGCAATTTAAGAAAACATGGTGTTAAGGAACTGGGAGTTCACATTGGGGGGTCCTGTGTTTCGGATCTTTCTTGCTCAGGGCTCGTGCAGACAACTGTATTAATCGGACAAGTGCTATCTGCAGTTTTTAAGGCTAGCACTCGTACCCATCTGATTCTATGGGGCTGCGCACATATCCAATTCACCCAAGGAATAAAAATCACAGCATGAACGATTTGTCTCCGAGAGCCGGATGGCATTAACCCATTAATGGGTCCGTGAAAAAAAAAAATCAGACGGCACTCGGACGACATCAGAGTTTGGTCTGATTTTCATGGAATGACTCAACAGAGAAGGTGGAAAAACTTTTTGGCTCTCCCCACCCCCAAGAATATTGGATCCCACACTAATTAAACTTTTATCAAACTCTGTTAAGATTTATATCAAAATATTTGGATCAATTTTTCAGATGTAGAGAAAAGGGTTGTGGGCACCTGCCCTTCACTAGGGTAGAGAGAGGTTACAAGAAGCACCATGCATGCTGGAGCATATGTTCTGTTCTTGATGAAAACTCATTGTTTAAAAATAACACTGCAATTTTTCCTTTGGTGGCACTGCAGGGAAATTGAATACTTACAGTGCCGTGCAAAAGTATTCAGCCCCCTGGAACTTTTCAACCTTTTACCAGATATCATGCTTCAAATATAAAGATACCAAATGTAAATATTTGGTGAAGAATCAACAACAAGTGGAACACAATTGTGAAGTTGAATGAAATTTATTGGTTATTTAAAATTTTTGTGGAAATTCAAAAACTGAAAAGTGGGACGTGCAATATTTTTCGGCCCCTTACTTTCAGTGCAGCAAACTCACTCCAGAAGTTCATTGTGGATCTCTGAATGATCCAATGTTGTCCTAAATGCCTAATGATGATAAATATAATCCACCTGATTGAAGCACAGAGAGCATCATGAAGACCAAGGAGCACAACAGGCAGGTCCGTGATACTGTTGTGGAGAAGTTTAAAGCCGGATTTGGATACAAAGTGATTTCCAAAACTTTAAACATTCCATGGAGCACTATGCAAGCGATCATATTGAAATGGAAGAATTATAATACCACTGAAAATCTACCAAGACCCGGCCGTCCCTCTAAACTTTCATCTCAAACAAGGAGAAGACTGATCAGAGATACAGCCAAGAGGCCCATGATCACTCTGGATGAACTGCAGAGATCTACAGCTGAGGTGGGACAGACTGTCCATAGGACAACAATCAGTCGTACACTGCACAAATCTGGCCTTTATGGAAGAGTGGCAAGAAGAAAGCCATTTCTCAAAGATATCCATAAAAAGTGTAGTTTAAAGTTTGCAACAAGCCACCTGGGAGACACACCAAACATGTAGAAGCAGGTGCTCTGGTCAGATTAAACCAAAATCGAACTTTTTGACAACAATGCCAAACGATATGTTTTGGCGTAAAGGCAACACAGCTCATTACCCTGAACACACCATCCCCACTGTCAAACATGGTGGCAGCAGCATCATGGTTTGGGCCTGCTTTTCTTCAGCAGGGACAGGGAAGATGGTTAAAATTGATGGGAAGATGGATGAAGCCAAATACAGGACCATTCTTGAAAAAAATATGTCGGAGACCTGAGACTGGGACGGAGACTTGTCTTCCAACAAGAAAATGATCCCAAACATAAAGCAAAATCAACAATGGAATGGTTCACAAATAAACGTATCCAGGTGTTAGAATGGACAAGTCAAAATCCAGATCTCAATCCAATCGAGAATCTGTGGAAAGAGCTGAAAACTGCTGTTCACAAATGATCTCCATTAAACTTCACTGAGCTCGAGCTGTTTGCCAAGGAAGAATGGGCAAGAATTCTAGTCTCTCGATGTAGAAAAGTGATAGAGACCTACCCCAAGTGACTTGTAGCTGTAATCGCAGCAAAAGGTGACGCAACAAAGTATTAAGTTAAAGGGGCCGAATGATATTGCACGCCACACTTTTCAGTTTTTGAATTTCCACCAAAATTTTAAATAACCAATAAATTTCATTCAACTTTACAATTGTGTTCCACTTGTTGATACTTCACCAAAAAATTACATTTAGTATCTTTATGTTTGAAGCATATGTGGGAAAAGGTTGAAAAGTTCCAGGGGGCGAATACTTTCGCAAGGCACTGTAGGTTCCCTTGCCTTGCATTAGTAGTATACATGTGTTGTATTTGCCCCAAAAAACTCAATATGACCTGTTTACTTGATGAAAACCAAGAGATTACCGTACCCTTTTAGACTCTGGTATGTATCTAAGTTTATGCTTTTTGGCAATATGGAATAATAGAATAGCCCAGCAATCATTGCTATTATATACAGTGTCATGTCAAAGTTTGGACACCCCTGATTAAAATTACTGTTATTGTGAACAGTTAAGCAAGTTAAAATGCTATGATCTCTAAAAGTGCTAAAGTTAAAGATGACATATTTCCTTTTGTATTTTAGGCAAAAAATACATTTTAAAAATTACATAAAGGAAAATAGGCTGATGCAAAAGTTTGGGCTCCCTGAATGGTTAGTACTGAGTAGCACCCCCTTTTGAAAGTATCACAGCTTGTTAGTGCTATTTGTAGCCAGACAAGAGTCTTTCAATTCTTGTCTGAGGGATTTTCAACCATTCTTTCTTGGAAAATTCTTCCAGCTTTGTGAGATTCCTGGGTGGTCTTGCACGCTTTGCTATTTTGAGGTCTAGCCACAGATTTTCAATGATGTTCATATCAGGGGACTGTAAAGGCCATTGTAAAACCTTCAGCTCGCACCTTTTGAGGTAGCCTATTGTAGATTTTGACGTGTGTCTGCGATCATCATCCATCTGTAGAATCTTTTGTGGGCCTCCACCATTTTTATTTTCAGAGTGCTAGACAGCAGCTGAGAAGAACCCATGGCTGCTGATTTGGAACAAAGTTAGAAGAGGCTGGGCTTTTCTAAAACTGAGAAATTTGCATCACCTGGCCTTTCCTAGAGATGATAGTGAACAAGCCATAACCCTAACAGGCTAATTTAGGTCTGAAATCTTGGTCAAAATTACCTATACTATCAGACCATTACTGTAATAAGACTAACGTTGAAACGCGTAAGTGCTGTCATTAAATATTGACCTGTACTGTTGCATGGAGTTTTCTGTTATAACAAGTTGAATCAAATCTATGTTTTATACTTATCTGGTGACAAGCCTCTACTTCGCTGGATCACAAATTTTTCTTATACTTGCCTCCAAAAGTTATCTGATGACACAAATCTCTTAGGGTGCCCAAACTTTTACATCAGACAATGTTCATTTTTGCAATTTTTAAAATGAAAAAAAAAATGACAATACATATTATCATTTTGCCTAAAATACAAAAGTAATTTGTCATCTTTAACTTTAGGTCTTTTAGAGATAACTTCATCTCCTACTTTCTTAACTGTTAATATTAACAGTAATTTTGACCAGGGATACCCAAACTCTTACATGCCACTGTACATAAGAATCCAGTAAAAAAGTAAATTGCATGTTTTTTTTATTTTTCTTTATATGCAAATCTTTGCCTGCTGGACGTCACGCTCTTCCAGGCATCTAGGTAAATATATGTCACGAGCTGTTCCTGAGCTTTTGATGATCTACAGTATAAATTAAAGAGATATTATAGCTCACTAGATGATGGCCCAATTCTAACGCATCGGCTATTCTAGAATATGTATGTATAGAACCAACCACAACTAGAACAGCAGAGAAAGTGTACCCACGCAGAAAATATTTATCAAAATAGCCTTTATTTGTGGCTATTTTGATAAATATTTACTGCGTGGGTACACTTTCTCTGCTGTCCATGTTCTAGTTGTGGTTGGTTCTCTATCTTCAGTGTTCAGTCACTATTTTCTCACAATACACCATTAGCGTTTCATTAATAATTTTTTGCACATATATTAATATAATTTATTGGAAATTTTTGGTGTATTTGTGTTCTTAACCCCTTCATGACCGTGGGATTTTTCGTTTTTCCGTGTTCGTTTTTCACTCCCCTCCTTCCCAGAGCCATAACTTTTTTATTTTTCCGTCAATTTGGCCATGTGAGGGCTTATTTTTTGCGGGACGAGTTGTACTTTTGAACAACACCATTGGTTTTAGCATGTCATGTACTAGAAAACGGGAAAAAAATTCCAAGTGCGGTGAAATTGCAAAAAAAGTGCAGTCCCGCACTTGTTTTTTGTTTGGCTTTTTTGCTAGGTTTTACTAAATGCTAAAACTGACTTGACAATATGATTCTCCAGGTCAGTACGAGTTCGTAGACACCTAACATGACTAGGTTATTTTTTACCTAAGTGGTGAAAAAAAATTCCAAACTTTGCTAAAAAAAAAAAAAATTGCGCAATTTTCCGATACTCGTAGCGTCTCCATTTTTCGTGATCTGGGGTCGGTTGAGAGCTTATTTTTTGCGTGCCGAGATGATGTTTTTAATGATAGCATTTCGTTGCAGATACGTTCTTTTGATCGCCCGTTATTGCATTTTAATGCATAGGCAGCATCAATAGTAAAAATTGGTCACACAGGGTTAATAGCAGCAGTTACGGAGTGTGGTACCCGCGGCCCGTTACCGCTGGCATTAACCCTGTGTGAGCGGTGAGTGGAGGGGACTGTGCCCATCACTGACTGGTCACGGCAGCCATGACAGGCAGCTGGCGAGACCAATCACCGATGTGGGATTTCCGTGACGGAAGTTGCCGACAGACAGAAAGACAGACAGACCGAGAGACGGAAGTACCCCTTAAACAATTATATATATAGATGGGTGATGGATGCCACTCAGATGCAGTAATAACATTCTTGTTACAATATACTGATAGTTTTACATTACAAGGACCACTATGGCGCTCCGCTCAGGTGTCAGCAGTACAGTTAAGTGCTGTACTGCATACACTAGCACTGTCTGTATGAAAACGTTTTGATGCAAGTATTTTAGCGTTTTACTCCAGAAATGAGAAGTGAGGTGCAGACACGGAACTCTTAACTGCATGCCAGAGATATCGGGGAATAAGTGCTTGTGAATTCATAAAAGATAATATTCTGTTGAGTAATTTTCACCTTCTGCGCTGCATTGTCATCATCACACTTATTAACATTGATTAAAGTTGTTTGCTTGTTACGGAAAGTGATGTATAGCCGAAGAAACAATAACGGGCCAAAGCAGTTAACACTAATTGCAGTGAAATGTAAGAAGACGCATTAAATATACCTAAGAGGCAGAAAACGGCTCCTGCCAGTTTGCAACAATGACAATTGCAGCTGGATATTTATTTTTCAGATGAAGTTTATGAAAAAAACATACTGAAAAATAAGAGTGAGCATAAATACAAGAAAGCATTTAGAAATAGAAGGGCAAAATAAAGCCTTAATGGACAATTTTAAGTTAATGGAAAATGTAATTCATTCCAATGGAAAAATGAATTTGGAGGAACATTCTGTATATGAAACCATACCAATTCATAGGCTGTTGCAATCTAGTACCGAGTGGCACTATTACTTTTAGTGCAGCTACTTCTTTTCACTTGTTGGAGCTGTACACCTAACTTAAAATAGAAAATGAAGTATGTCTGACCTCCGTCAAAAGTAAATGGAAAGCACAGATAAGAGTCCACATTGAACTGTCCGCATTGTGGACTGTGGATGACTAAAAGCTTTGGCTCTCACTGTCATATGTGAATTTCTTTTTCCAATAAACTTAACTGCCTCCCAGCATTTAAAACAATTAACAGCTTCTGGGTCACTTAATATGGTAGTCATGATTTGTACCATTAGGCTGTATCTACATGCCAATCTTGGCAGCGAGAAGGGTCGCGAGATCAAAAATACCCCCGGAGAATGCAGGAGAATGGGTATCACGACAATGAGAATCAAGTCACACAAATGTCCAACTCATTCTGACCTTTTGCAACTTGCTTGCTGGCGTACCTTATAAAATCACATTGCCACTCCATTATTCGGCATTACGCTGCAATGTAGAAGCTGCACAAAACAATCTTTGGCCATGTGACCTCTGTGGCAGAAAACAAGCCATCAAGCCCAAGCCTAATTAAGGATTCTTGAAAACTCTTCATTTTCTTGTCAAATATGGTTAACCCCTAAATCCCATTGCCTCCAAATTGCTGGAGCAACACGTACATCTTGAACTGTCCTCCCACTTCTCCTCCTGCTCCCTCTTTGATTGGTTACAATCAGGCTTCCGTTCCCATCACTCAACTGAAACTGCCCTAACTAAAGTCACCAATGACCTACTAACTGCCAGGAGCAAGTGAAACTACTCTGTCCTCCTTCTCCTGGACCTGTCTTCTGCCTTTGACACTGTGGACCACTCCCTTTTGCTACAAATCCTCTCATCTCTTGTCATCACAGACTTGGCCCTTTCCTGGATCTCGTCATATCTGACAGACCGAACATTCAGTGTCTTCCTCCCCCACACCACCTCCTCACTTCGCCCCTTGTCAGTCGGTGTTCCTCAAGGCTCTGTTCTGGGATCCCTACTCTTCTCCATCTACACTTTTGGCCTGGGACATCTCATAGAATCCCACGGTATGCAGTACCATCTCTACGCTGATGACACACAGATCTACCTATTCGGACCTGACCTCACCTCCTTACTTACCAAAATCCCGCACTGTCTGTCTGCTATTTCAGCCTTCTTTTCTGCTTGCTTTCTACAACTTAACATGGACAAAACAGAATTCATCATCTTTCCCCCCCATCTCACTCTACCCGTCCACCAGACCTATCCATCAATGTCAATGGCTGCTCACTTTCCCCAGTCCCACACGCCCGATGCCTCAGGGTGATCCTCGACTCTGCCCTCTCTTTCAAGCCACATATCTAAGCACTTTCCTCCTCCTGCCGTCTCAAACTCAAAAATATTTCCCGGATCCGTGCGTTCCTTGACCGCAACACCGCAAAAACGCTAGTGCATGCCCTTATCATCTCCCGCCTCGACTACTCCAACCTCCTACTCTCTGGACTCCCCTCTGGCACCACTCCAATCCATCCTACACTCTGCTGCCTGACTAATCTACCTGTCTCCCCGCTATTCCCAGACTCTCCCCTATGTCAAGCCCTTCACTGGCTTCCTATCACCCAGAGACTCCAGTTCACAATCCTCACACTGACATACAAAGCCATCCACAACCTGTCTCCTCCATACATCTGTGACATGGTCTCCTGGTACCTACCTACACGCAACCTCCGATCCTCTCAAGACCTCCTTCTCTACTCCCCTCTCATCTCTTCTTCCCACAACCGCATCCAAGACTTCTCCCGTGCTTCCCCCATACTCTGGAACTCTCTACCCCAACACATCAGACTCTCACCTACCATAGAAACCTTCAAAAAGAACCTGAAGACTCACCTCTTCCGACAAGCCTTCAGCCTGCAGTGATCCTGAAGTTACTGAACCGCCACACAACCTGCCCTACCCTCTCCTAGTGTTTCATCACCCATCCCTTGCAGACTGTGAGCCCTCGTGGGCAGGGTCCTCTCTCCTTACCCGTGTGCCTTGTTATCTGCTCATGTTTAATGTATTTGTCTATATTTGCCCCGTATTCACATGTAAAGTGCCATGGAATAAATGGCGCTATAAAAATGTATAATAATAATAATAATAATAATAATAAATTGGACGTACTATCCCGTCAAGGTGACCTGGGACTTAATTTCCAGTGACGGGATGGAACGTCCAGCGCGATCAGCTGCGCTCATGGGGGAGGCATGGCCGATCGCGGCCGGGTGTCAGCTGACTATCGCAGCTGGACCGCCCCTGGCACATTAACCCCCGGCACACTGCGATCAAACATGATCGCAGCAATCTGGGGCATAGGAAAGCATCGCGCAGCGAGGGGGCTGCCTGCGGGCTTCCCTGAGACCCTCGGTACAAGGCGATGTACTCACCTTGTACCGAGTCTCCTCCCTGCAGGCCCCGGATCCAAAATGGCTGTGGGGCTGCACCCAGGTCCTGCAGGGAGGTGGCTTACAAGCGCCCTTCCGCCCTGCTTGTTAGATCGCTGATCTGACACAGTGCTCTGTGGGGCAATGGTAAAAATGTAAAAATTCACGTGTGTAAAAAAAATTAAAAAAAATATATATTATATATATATATATATATATATATATCTCTATCTATCTATCTATCTATCTATCTATCTATAGTTCCCATAAATGCATTCCTTTTTTTCTAAATAGAAAAAATAAATACAACTACACATATTTAGTATTGCCGCGTCCGAAAAGACCTGACCTATAAAACTATCCCACTAGCTAACCCCTTCAGTGAACATCGTTAAAAAAAATAAAAAAAACGGGGCAAAAAACAACCCTTTATTATCATACCACTGAACAAAAAGTACACGATCAAAAAGACAGATATAAGTAACCATGGTACCGCTGAAAATGTCATCTTGTCCTGCAAAAAACGAGCCACAATACAGCGTCAGCAGTGAAAAAATAAAAAACTTATAGTCCTCAGAATAAAGCGATGCAAAAATAATTCTTTTTTCTATAAAGATAGTTTTCATCGTATAAAAGCAACAAAACATAAAAAAAAATCTAAATGAGGTATCGCTGTAATCGTACTGACGCGAATAAAACTGCTTTATCCATGTTACCAAACGCGGAACGGTAGAAACGCCCCCCCCAAAAGAAATTCATGAATAACTTGTTTTTGGCCATACTGCCTCACAAAAATCGGAATAAAAAGCGATCAAAAAAGTCACGCGCCCAAAAATGTTACCAATAAAAACGTCAACTCATCCCTCAAAAAACAAGACCTCAAATGACGCTGTGGACCAAAATATGAAAAAAATTATAGTTCTCAAAATGTGAAAAAATATTTTTTGCAATAAATAGTGTCTTTTAGTGTGAGACAGTTGCCAATTATAAAAATCTGCTAAAAACCCACTATAATAGTAAATCAAACCCCCCTTCATCACCCACTTAGTTAGGGAAAAATAAAAAAAATAAAAAAATGTATTGATTTACATTTTCCCATTAGGGTTAGGGCTACAGTTAGGGCTAGGGTTAGTTTTGGGGCTAGGGTTAGGGTTGGGGCTAGGGTTAGGGTTTGGATTACATATAGAGTTGGGATTAGGGTAAGGGGTGTGTCAGGGTTAGGGGTGTGGTTAGGGTTATGGTTGGGATTAGGGTTAGGGGTGTGTTGGAGTTAGGGGTGTGGTTAGGGTTGGGGTTAGAGGTATGGTTGGGATTAGGGGTGCGTTTGGATTAGGGCTTCAGTTAGAATTGGGGGTTTCCACTGTTTAAGCACATCAGGGCTCTCCAAACGTGACATGGTGTCCGATCTCAATTCCAGCCAATCCTGCATTGAAAAAGTAAAACAGTGCTCCTTCCCTTCCGAGCTCTCCTATGCGACAAAACAGGAGTTTACCCCAACATATGGGGTATCAGCATACTCAGGACAAATTGGACAACAACTTCTGGCATCCAATTTCTCTTGTTACCCTTGGAAAAATAAAAATTTTGGGGGCTAAAAAATTATTTTTGTGGGACAAAAATGACTTTTCATTTTCACGGCTCTGCATTATAAACTGTAGTAAAATATTTGGGAGTTCAAAGTTCTCACAACACATCTAGATAAGTTCCTTAAGGGGTCTAGTTTCCAATATGGGGTCAGTTGTGGGGGGTTTCTACTGTTTAGGTACATCAGGGCTCTGCAAATGCAACGTGACGCCTGCAGACCAATCCATCTGATTCTGCATTCCAAATGGCGCTCCTTCCCTTCCGAGCTCTGCCATGAGCCCAAACGGTGGTTTACCCCCACATTTGGGGTATCAGCGTACTCAGGACAAATTGCACAACAACTTTTGGGGACCAATTGCCCCTGTTACCCTTGGGAAAATATAAAACTGAGTGTTAAAGATAATTTTTGTGGAAAAAAAGATGTTTTATTTTCATGGCACTGCATTACTGTAGTTGGGGGTTCAAAGTTCTCACAACACATTTATATAAGTTCCTTGGGGGGTTTAGTTTCCAATATGGGGTCACTTGTGGGGCGTTTATACTGTTTAGGTATATTAGGGGCTCTGCAAACGCAATGTGATGCCTGCAGACCATTCCATCTAAGTCTGCATTCCAAATGGCACTCCTTCCCTTCTGAGCTCTCCCATGCGCCCAAAGAGTGGTTACCCCCACATATGGGGTATCAGCGTACTCAGGACAAATTGCACAACAACTTTTGGGTTACAATTTCTCCTTTTACTCTTGGGAAAATACAAAACTGGAGGCTAAAAATAATTTTTGTGGGAAAAAAAAGAGAATTATTATTTTCACAGCTCTGTGTTATAAACTGTAGTGAAACACTTGGGGGTTCTAAGCTCTCACAGCACATCTAAGTAAGATCCTTAGGGGGTCTACTTTCTAAAATGGTGTCACTTGTGGGGGGTTTCAATGTTTAAGCACATCAGGGGCTCTCCAAATGCAACACGGCGTCCCATCTCAATTCCAGCCAATTTTGCATTGAAAAGTCAAATGGTGCTCCATCCCTTCCGAGCTCTGCCATGCACCCAAACAATGGTTTACCCCCACATATGGGGTTATCAACGTACTCAGGACAAATTGCACAACAACTTTTGGGGTACAATTTCTTCTGGTACCCTTGGGAAAAATGGGGGCGAAAAGTTCATTTTTGTGAAAAAATATTATTTTTTATTTTTACGGCTCTATATTACAAACTTCTGTGAAGCACTTGGTCGGTCAAAGTGCTCACCACACATCTAGATAAGTTCCGTAGGGGGTCTACTTTCCAAAATGGTGTCACTTGTCGGGGTTTCAATGTTTAGGCAGACATGGCATCCCATCTCAATTCCAGCAAATTTTGCATTGAAAAGTCAAATGGCACTCCTACCCTTCAGAGCTCTGCCATGCGCCCAAACAGTGGCTTACCCCCACATATGGGGTATCCGGATACTCAGAACAAATTGTACAACAACTTTTGGGGTCCATATTACCCTTGGTAAAATAAAACAAATTGGAGCTGAAGTAAATTTTTGGTGAAAAAAAATTAAATGTTCAGTTCTGACTACTGCCACAAGCTTCATGCAGCAGTGACACTGGGATCCTGCTCAGCAGCAGCCGATAAGCTATATTCGGATTATAAGATGCACCCCAATTTCCTACTCAAATTTTGGGAGAAATAATGCATCTTATTCTGAATAATACAGTATATGCTTTCTATGGTTCCAGGTTATCTTGCTATCACATTCTTTTTAATCACTCTTCTACTTGGTTAATTAGAATGAGCAATGCGGGGAACATTCGACTGCAGACAGTTGTGTTACAGTCACACTCTTGACCGTGAGAAGGGGGAACATCGCAGCGCTCATGAGATATATGGAGAAGGTTCCATTATATGTTTCTTACTTTAATTGTAATACGAGTCAAAATAGAGTCAACAATAGAGAATAATAAGGGAGGAACTGCTGGCATGTTTTTCACATTTTTGTACATTTTCCATGTCTAACAGGAAGCACATTAATGGGAGATTTCTCAGCTACCGATCTAACCTAATTTGCACGCATTCTTGGGATGTTTAACCCCTTCCCGACCTGTGACACAGCGTATGCGTCATGAAAGTCGGTGCCAATCCGACCTGTGACGCATATGCTGTGTCACAGAATGACCGCGTCCTTGCAGATCGGGTGAAAGGGTTAACTCCCATTTCACCCGATCTGCAGGGACAGGGGGAGTGGTAGTTTAGCCCAGGGAGGGTGGCTTCACCCCCTCGTGGCTACGATCGCTCTGATTGGCTATTGAAAGTGAAACTGCCAATCAGAGCTATTTGTAATATTTCACCTAAAAAACTGGTGAAATATTACAATCCAGCCATGGCCGATGCTGCAATATCATCGGCCATGGCTGGAAACACTAATGTGCCCCCACCCCACCGATCGCCCCCCAGCCCTCCGATCTGTGCTCCGCTCCCCTCCGTCCTGTGCTTCGCTCCCCCGTCCTCCTGTCCGCTCCCCCCGTGCTCCAATCACACCCCCCGTGCTCCAATCAAACCCCCCGCACTCCGATCCCCCCCCACACAGCGATCCCCTCCCGTGCTCCGATCCACCCCCCTGCACAGCAATCCCCCACCCCATGCTCAAATCCACCCCCCCGTGTTCCGATCCACCCCCGTGCTCCGATCCACCCCCCCGTGCTCCGACGCCCACCCCCCGTGCCCTGATCTCCCCCCCCCCTTATACTTACCCGGCCTCCCGGGATCCATCCGTCTTCTTTCCTGGGCGCCGCCATCTTCCAAAATGTGCACACGGTGCGGATTTGGCTGCGGATCCGCAGCGGATTGGCCGCTGCGGATTCGCAGCAGTGTTCCATCAGGTTTACAGTTCCATGTAAACCTATGGAAAACTAAATCCGCTGTGCCCATGGTGCGGAAAATACCACGCGGAAACGCTGCGTTGTATTTTCCGCAGCATGTCAATTCTTTGTGCGGATTTCGCAGAGTTTTACACCTGTTCCTCAATAGGAATCCGCAGGTGAAATCCGCACAAAAAACACTGGAAATCCACGGTAAATCCGCAGGTAAAACGCAGTGCCCTTTACCCGCGGATTTTTCAAAAATGATGCTGAAAAATCTCACACGAATCCGCAACGTGGGCACATAGCCTTAGGGTTAGGGTTGGAATTAGGGTTGTGGTTAGGGTTAGGGGTGTGTTGGGGTTAGGGTTGTGGTTAGGGGTGTGTTGGGGTTAGGATTGTGATTAGGGTTATGGCTACAGTTGGGATTAGGGTTAGGGGTGTGTTGGGGTTAGTGTTGGAGGTAGAATTGAGGGGTTTCCACTGTTTAGGCACATCAGGGGTCTCCAAACGCAACATGGCGCCACCATTGATTCCAGCCAATCTTGTATTCATAAAGTCAAATGGTGCTCCTTCACTTCCGAGCCCTGACGTGCGCCCAAACAGTGGTTTACCCCCACATATGGAATACCAGCATACTCAGGACAAACTGCGCAACAATTACTGATGTCCAATTTCTCCTGTTACCCTTGTGAAAATAAAAAATTGCTTGCTAAAACATCATTTTTGAGCAAAGAAAAATTATTTTTTATTTTCACGGCTCTGCGTTGTAAACGTCTGTGAAGCACTTGGGGGTTCAAAGTGCTCACCACATATCTAGATAAGTTCCTTTGGGGGTCTAGTTTCCAAAATGGGGTCACTTGTGTGGGGTTTCTACTGTTTAGGCACACCAGGGGCTCTGCAAATGCAACGTGACGTCCGCAGACCTTTCCATCAAAGTCTGCATTTCAAAAGTCACTACTTCCCTTCTGAGCCCCGACGTGTGCCCAAACAGTGGTTTACCCCCACACATGGGGTATCAGCGTACTCAGGAAAAACTGGACAACAACTTTTGGGGTCCAATTTCTCCTGTAACCCTTAAGAAAATAAAAAATTCTGGGCTAAAAAATTATTTTTGAGGAAAGAAAACGTATTTATTATTTTCACGGCTCTGCGTTGTAAACGTCTGTGAAGCACTTGGGGGTTGAAAGTGCTCACCACACATCTAGATAAGTTCCTTTCGGGGTCTAGTTTCCAAAATGGGGTCACTTGTGGGGGGGTTTCTACTGTTTAGCCACATCAGGGGCACTGCAAACGCAACGTGACGCCCACAGAGCATTCCATCAAAGTCTGCATTTCAAAACGTCACTACTTCACTTCCGAGCCCCAGCATGTGCCACATATGGGGTATCAGCGTACTCAGGAGAAACTGGACAACAACGTTTGGGGTCAAATTGCTACTGTTACCCTTGGGAAAATAAAAAATAGCGGGCTAAAAAATCATTTTTGAGAAAATAAAAAATTTTTTTTAATTTTCATGGCTCTGCGTTATAAACTTCTGTGAAGCACTTGAGGGTTCAAAGTGCTCACCACACACAAACTTCTGTGAAGCACCTTTAAAGTGCTCAGTATGCATCTAGATTAGTTCCTTTGGGGGTCTAGTTTCCAAAATAGGGTCATTTGTGGGGGATCTCCAATGTTTAGGCACACAGGGGCTCTCCAAACGCGACATGGTGTCCGCTAATGATTGGAGCTAATTTTCAATTTAAAAAGCCAAATGGCGTGCCTTCCCTTCTGAGCCCTGCCGTGCGCCCAAACAGTGGTTTACCCCCACATATGGGATATCTGCGTACTCAGGACAAACTGGACAACAACATTTGGGGTCCAATTTCTCCTATTACCCTTGGCAAAATAGGAAATTCCAGGCTAAAAAATCATTTTTGAGAAAAGAAAAATTATTTTTTATTTTCATGGCTCTGCATTATAAACTTCTGTGAAGCACCTTTAAAGTGCTCAGTATGCATCTAGATAAGTTCCTTGGGGGGTCTAGTTTCCAAAATAGGGTCATTTGTGGGGGATCTCCAATGTTTAGGCACACAGGGGCTCTCCAAACGCGACATGGTGTCCGCTAATGATTGGAGCTAATTTTCAATTTAAAAAGCCAAATGGCGTGCCTTCCCTTCTGAGCCCTGCCGTGCGCCCAAACAGTGATTTACCCCCACATATGAGGTATCGGCGTACTCGGGAGGAATTGCTCAACAAATTTTATGATCCATTTTATCCTATTGCCTATGTGAAAATGAAAAAATTGAGGCGAAAATTTTTTTTTGTGAAAAAAAAGTACTTTTTCATTTTTACGGATCAATTTGTGAAGCACCTGGGGGTTAAAAGTGCTCACTAGGCATCTAGATAAGTTCCTTGGGGGTCTAGTTTCCAAAATGGGGTCACTTGTGGGGGAGCTCCAATTTTTAGGCACACGGGGGCTCTCCAAACGTGACATGGTGTCCGCTAAAGAGTGCAGCCAATTTTTCATTCAAAAAGTCAAATGGCGCTCCTTCCCTTCCAAGCCCTGCCGTGCACCCAAACAGTGGTTTACCCCTACATATGAGGTATCAGCGTACTCAGGACAAATTGGACAACAACTTTCGTGGTTCAGTTTCTCCTTTTACCATTGGGAAAATAAAAAAATTGTTGCTGAAAAATCATTTTTGTGACTAAAAAGTTAAATGTTCATTTTTTCCTTCCATGTTGCTTCTGCTGCTGTGAAGCACCTAAAGGGTTAATAAACTTCTTGAATGTGGTTTTGAGTACCTTGAGGGGTGCAGTTTTTAGAATGGTGTCACTTTTGGGTATTTTCAGCCATATAGACCCCTCAAACTGACTTCAAATGTGAGGTGGTCCCTAAAAAAAAATGGTTTTGTAAATTTCGTTGTAAAAATGAGAAATCGCTGGTCAAATTTTAACCCTTATAACTTCCTAGCAAAAAAAAATTTTGTTTCCAAAATTGTGCTGATGTAAAGTATACATGTGGGAAATGTTATTTATTAACTATTTTGTGTCACATAACTCTCTGGTTTAACAGAATAAAAATTCAAAATGTGAAAATTGCGAAATTTCCGTTTTTATCACAAATAAACACAGAATTTATTGACCTAAATTTACCACTAACATGAAGCCCAATATGTCACAAAAAAACAGTCTCAGAACTGCTAGGATCCATTGAAGCGTTCCTGAGTTATTACCTCATAAAGGGACACTGGTCAGAATTGCAAAAAACGGCAAGGTCTTTAAGGTCAAAATAGGCTGGGTCATGAAGGGGTTAATGGATGCCAGGTGATAGCTGCATTTGAACAGGTTTTTTATGCAAACACTTCAAAAATATTCCTATGATATTAAAAAAAAAAAAAAAAAATCCAACAGAAACTCGATAAATCTGTTTCTGGTAATTAACCTATAAAACATAGAACTATTTTATACTTTAAATTGGGCAACCTAATAGATCTTTTCATGTAACGTACTCATTTATTAAAAAACATTACATTTTCAATAGCAGTAGCAAAAGCCAAGTCTTTCGCTGATTGGCAATAGATCATAGGCAAGTGGGCCATATTCTTTCCCTATCTTATTATGTGTTGGCACAAAACAAAAGGCTGATCATTTATTTTCTGCTATTCGGTAACTCAAACTGCCAGCATAAGCTTTGGCATCTTGTTCGCAGAGAAATAATGACTATTATATCCTATAGCAAAGAACTGATTAAATTTATGCTGCCATTTCCACACCATTCTATATTGTAAACTACAACTCCGAAGACTAGAAATAATGATTGCATAGTTTCTTATATTTTACACCAATAAAGTGGGTGACATAAGAAATAGTGGCCTTACTGTTCCTAATTTATATATATATATATATATATATATATATATATATATATATATATATATACAGTACATATATGTATATATTTTTGGGGGCCCCTGCATGCCTCCTGTAATTTACTATATGTCTTATAGAAAACAAGTGTTAAAACTATGATTTTTTTTTTTTAGAAATGTTTGCAGGACATAGATAACCTATCATTATAACTTATAAGAAGCAACATTTGCTATATTTCTAGAATTATTTCTCCTAACAAAGACTTTTGAGCAACATATAGAGAGAAAAAGTCATAAAAATGGTAATATTTTCTGTAGAACGGAAAACTTCACTAGTTGGCGAAAAATACTTTTACTCTAGGTGCCAGGATTATGAAAGATTATCAGCGTGTCGCATGCTCATTAGCTGACAATCTCACAATATCTGCATTGCTTCAGCAAGCATGTTTTAGCTTTTGTTTGGAAATAATCACCTTAGAAAATATTGAAAGGCCGCACTACAACAAGCCGTGTAACATTATTTTCTGTGCAATAAATAATCACAGTGATCAGTATCATATAACATTCATACCTGCTGTAAGTTTACACAACTCACATTTGATTTTACATTCATTTTTTACATCTCTAAATCCTTACTTTTTAATGGCTGTGCATTCATTTGCAACCATCATTTAATATTAGGCATTTCTATATTTTATACTATGCGCACATCGTATACAATATCGTGCACACCTTTGTTACACGATGCGATCATGCCGCCACAGCGGGACACTGGACGACGAAAGAAAGTTTCAAACGATCTGCTACGACGTACGATTCTCAGCGGGGTCCCTGATCGCAGGAGCGTGTCAGACACAGCGAGATCACTGGAACGTCACGGATATATCGCTGGAACGTCACAAATCGTGCCGTCGTAGCGATCAAAATGCCACTGTGTGACGGTACCCTGACCGGCTTCCTCTGCCTGTAGACACTTCGCGCATCAGCCACCGGGATCAGCCGAATGATTCACTGCACCTGCACGGAATTCACGCAGGTGCAGTAAATCAGACAACCGCCATCTTTGTGCAAATAGATAGCGGCGGTCACATTAAAACTTTGCATGCGCTCCTCCTGTACAAAGATGACAGCGGTCAGTGAATCATTCGGCTGAGCCCAGCGGCAGTGTGTTCGCGATGGTGTTCCGCAGGTGGTACTGTGCAAGAGGCTGCGTATGGCGTATACAGTTTGTGTGTGTGGTGGTACTGCGCAAGACGCTGCGTACGGCATATACAGTGTGTGTTTATGTGAGGGTGTGTGGTGTGTACGGCGTATACAGTGTGTGTATGTGTGGTACGATGGTGTTCCGCTGGTGGTAGTGTGCAAGAGGCTGGTACCACCAGCAGTTTCCATATTGGGACACCCAATATGGCGGTCAGTGAACTTTCGCCGCTTGGAATTCTGGGATCCGGACATACCTTGTAATGCCTTCACATCCAGATAAGTATGGAGCGCCCCCAGACAGGGCCACGCGTTCTCGGTACCGGGCCTCTCTGGTTCGGTTCTGAGGCTGTCACGGTGGCTAGACCCGGTCCGCAACCCTGCTAAGGGGCGTCCAATAAAGGTGGTGCAGTATGTCAGAGGTTCGTGACGCCACCTGTGGTATTCGATCAGGGTGACCGACGCTGCTGTGGGGTCCGCTGGGGTGATGGAATAGCAGCTGGATGGTATACCTTCCCACAGGTGAAGTATGTCCCCAGGGCTTCCCAGTAAGGTGGATAGTGATGGTGTGAGGTGCAGGCAATAACGAGGACACAAGCTTGCAGTCTCTTTACCTCTTTACTGAAGACTTCAAGATCCTCAATCCAGACCACGTTTAACACGGCTATCAGAGAAAGGCCGGTCTGATGGGCACATCCAGAGTTTCCCTCGCAGATGGAAATCGTTGCCCACCACTAGCGCCTGTGTGTTGTAGTTCTACCCTGCTGAGCATTCGGAATAGTCCTCACAACTGCTGTTCTCGTTTCGTTCCTTCTTTACAGCTCTCTCTCTCTTGTTAGTTCCAGATGTTGCTAGTTTCTCGTCCCCCAGTATGTTTTGGCTAGGACGCACCCGTATGACGGGAAGGCTTGGAGGTCTTCCGGAACCCTAGAGACGCCCCTCTCCCAATGTTGCCCCCTATGTCTTCTTTGGAAATTTAAGGTAGACAGCCAAACTATAATTAACTGTCCTGCGGAGTTTGAAGTAAGGCCTAGAGTCAGTTACTTCCACGGTGTTCCGGCCACCGGCTACGCGCCTCAGTAGGATGTTGCCTCGGTCTCACGGCACGACTCCTACTGGTACTCCTTTTTGCTAGATCTCGTTTACACTGTTCCACAATATCCTTCCTTTCTTGTCTCTTAGGATACCGCTGCAAGGAGGTGCAAGCACGGTTCCGTAACGTTCTGTTCACTAGGCACCTGCCAGGTTCCCACACCTGACAGGGACCCCCCTGTGCCTTCTCCCTGCAACACCCCCTGCCACGGGATGTTGCCCGAATCCAACCCAGTCAGCTTCTGACTAACTTTCTATCCAACCCCTAGTTTTACCAGTGTGAGGAGGGGCCCAATAAATAAAGCCTTTTGCTCCCCCTAGTGGCCGGAGTGTGAAGTGTAATGTGTGCTGTGATACCTGGTCAGGAGAATTCCTTCAGTGCCATCAGACGTACCATCACTCCCCTTAGTGGCAGAGTGTCATACTGCAATGACCAGATCTCTGGGGCGCTGCAAGTATATATTAAGATATGTTTTGCTCATTTACATTTTAAAAATTTGAAAAGAAAACTAGGCGATGCTAATGTTTGGGCACATTGCATGGTTAGTACATACTAGGACAGCCTTTTGAAAGTGTTGCAGCTTGTAAATGTTTTTTGTAGCCAGACAAGAGTCTGTAAAAGATGAAAATATCATATTACTTTTTTTTTAGAGAACATTTCATCTTTATATGCTTAATTGTTCACAATAACAGTAATTTTGACCAGGGGTGCCAAAACTTTTACATGCCACTGTATATACAATCCTGAGCACTGAAACCATCATGGTTCCCAGAACCTGAAAGGAAAGCTGATGACTTAGAGGCCAGATATCAATAACAGAAGTTGTCAATCATCTAATCCATGGCTTTGCTTCTTTTGAAAATGGGGTTGTCTTCATGAGACATCACTTCTAGTTTAATGTCATGGTGATATTTTGCCATGACAAGTTTCAGCTTAATCCAAGAAAAACTAAGACTAAAAAACAAAAAAGCAGTTAACTTGAGAATTAGTGCACTAACACTGTAGCAAGGGGAAGGCTTTTTTTAACACTGATACATTTGTATGGGTACCATTCCAAAATTGTCTCTTCAGAGAGGAAGAGGACTGAAGAGACAATTTGCATATTTCCCAGAGGAGCATTGCGGCTTGAAAGTCTCCTCATCTTGGCATGCTTGACATGTCACTCTTCACAAGGAGAAAAAATACCTCTTGGATATGTGTACCATTGAAATTTTGTCACTTTATTACCTGTGACAGAGAGCTGGAAGGTGGAAGCCAAAATCGCAAGATCTGTGTCACAGCATTATCATGCATGTTTTTATCATTTCTTATACATTTGCATCCACACCAGATGCCAAAGTCCCAGCTTGTTCACTAGAACACATGTGGCAGTGTTGACCAGCAGTAGCTTTTAAACAGATTGCCTGCGGCTGCCATCAGTTGGCACTGTACAGTAAGTCAGCCCTGGTCATCTAAGCGTGGCTAGAAGGATGATTCCACTCCACTGCTGAATATTTCACCAGCTCTGTGCACTGTGGAACCTCCAATCCCTCTTTGAAATGGAAAAGCTGTGCTATAAATTTGACACAGAATCAAGATGACAAGATCGGAAAGGAGTTCTGTTGATAGAATAGGATGAATTGCCCATCTTGCAAGGGTGCCAAGGGAAATACTGTAAATGTAACATCTTTTTATCCTACAACAAGGCATACTGCACTATAAGCAGAACCCTGCAAGAAAGTATTATCTCTGAAAGAAAGGCAGAGCAATTAATTTGTTGCCTGAAGCCATGAATGGACTGGTCACTTCTGAACAATCAGTCCCACAGCTTTAGCGAGCAGTAAATATTGTATTAAGCTATAGTTATTCGAGGATTGATAATACTAAAATATAAGAAGTAGTGGAGGAAAGTGTGCATTCCATAACTAAGTAACCCTCACCCTTTCTTTACCACACAGCAGATCTCTTGTGGCCACCATCCTACCGTTTGGTTACTGCAGACTTTACATAGATCCAGACGTAAAAATCAGCACAGTGAAGGGAAAATGATGTGCTAGAATATATTTCCCAAGCTATCATTGTTTCAGACAGAGATGGCTGCCTAAGAGCTGACTTCACTGATGATCACAAGGCGCAGGTCAAAATGTTCTGAGAGACACTCTAAGGGTATGTGAGTACGGAGTTTTTCTGTAGAGGTCAAAAACAACAAGTTTTCAAGTGGAAACCACTTCAGGAAACTTCTTCTTTGTGGAGTTTTTAGAGGAGTTTTTCATTTCCTAAAGTATTTCCTGAATTGATTTTAAAGAGTTTTTGAAGCATTTTGGAAAAGTTTTTTCTCCCCGAAGCATTTTCTTTTACAGCCTTTTCATTTCAATACCACATAGTTTGAGAGGATTTTATCACAACCAGCTTGAAAGAAGTGACATGCACCTTCTTATTTCCCACCAGCCGTTTTTCAAAATCTAAAGTGGAAAAAAGCGGTTGAATATCCAAACGTATAAACAGAAAAGTGGTTTTAAAATAGAAATGAATAGTAAAAGTCTATCATGCATTTTTTAAGTGATTTTACAGGCGTGTTTGGAAAGGACTCGCTCTAAAGCAACTTTTCAAAAAGTCTGTGTACACTCATCCTAACTAATGTGGTGGTTGTTAAATAAAATACATAAGCCAGGATCTCGTATCAAGTTCAGAGTAGAGTTGAGCGACTTTTACTTTTTTAGGATCGAGTTGGGTTTTGCGAAACCCAACTTTGTCAAAAGTCGGGTCGGGTGAAATCGGCCAATTATTTCGAAAATTTGTGGCCGACCGAAAACACGAAACCCAATGCAAGTCAATGGGGAATCAAAGTCGGCAGTGAGTGGAGGACAGGAGATCACCTACAGTGCCTATTTTAATGCCCAAAACATCAATTCTTATTTCTTAAGCTTGTCAATCTTAATTTTCTTTATAATAATAGTTAGGCATTGAAAATAGGCGGTCATTTGGCTACACTTGTGGGGAGGTAGGGCTGGCTCAAGATTTTTGTGGGCCCAGGAAACGCGGAATACATCACGGCGGTGGAGCAGGGAGAGGTAAGTATTTCAACTTTGCAAGTGCTGTGATCCTGAGCAAGCAGGGGGGCCCACTAGTTGGCAATCGCACAGGGCACCGCATAGTACAGTGGTGTGTTTGACGGTGGGTGGCGCCTCCCACTGCCAGAGACACTTTTGCGTACTATGAGGGGCCCTGTGCCAGTGCCAACAAGTATGCCCCCCACCTGATGAAGGAACCTGCACTTTCATCTGCACCTTCCTCTTTGTTCCCGTGTAAGGTGGTAGAGTATGCGGGAAGGGGAACTTGACTTTCAGCAGGGTCAGATTCTTTCAGGCTGTGTAGAGTGCAAGGGGAATGTAGTGGTCTGGGTCAATGTACCAGCAGACTCATCTAGCAGTGGCTGGGCAATGGGCAGGATGAGGAGGAAACACAGATATAGGCCCAAAATAAAAAAGTAGGCTAAAAGCAGTTCAAAATTGGTAACAGGACTAAACAGGCAGCATTGCTTTGTTCAGTGGAGGACAATTGTAACGAGTGACACAGACAGAGTTAGTTGGCCCGAAATAAAAATTCGGCTAAATGCAGTTCAAAATTGGTAAAAGGACTAAACAGGCAGCATAGCTTTGTTAAGTGGAGGACAATTGTAATGAATAGCGCAGACACAGGTAGTAGGCCCAAAATAAAAAAAGTAGGCTAAAAGCAGTTCAAAATTGGTAACAGGACTAAACAGGCAGCATTGCTTTGTTCAGTGGAGGACAATTGTAACGAGTGACACAGACACAGTTAGTTGGCCCGAAATAAAAATTCGGCTAAATGCAGTTCAAAATTGGTAAAAGGACTAAACAGGCAGCATAGCTTTGTTAAGTGGAGGACAATTGTAATGAATAGCGCAGACACAGGTAGTAGGCCCAAAATAAAAAAAGTAGGCTAAAAGCAGTTCAAAATTGGTAACAGGACTAAACAGGCAGCATTGCTTTGTTCAGTGGAGGACAATTGTAACGAGTGACACAGACACAGTTAGTTGGCCCGAAATAAAAATTCGGCTAAATGCAGTTCAAAATTGGTAAAAGGACTAAACAGGCAGCATAGCTTTGTTAAGTGGAGGACAATTGTAATGAATAGCGCAGACACAGGTAGTAGGCCCAAAATAAAAAAAGTAGGCTAAAAGCAGTTCAAAATTGGTAACAGGACTAAACAGGCAGCATTGCTTTGTTCAGTGGAGGACAATTGTAACGAGTGACACAGACACAGTTAGTTGGCCCGAAATAAAAATTCGGCTAAATGCAGTTCAAAATTGGTAACAGGACTAAACAGGCGGCATTGCTTTGTTCAGTGGAGGACAACTGTAACGAGTGGTGCAGACACAGTAGGCCCAAAATAAAAAGTAGGCTAAATGCAGTTCAAAATTGGCAACAGGACTAAACAGGTGGCATAGCTTTGTTCTGTGGAGGACAATTGTAATGAGTGGCGCAGACACAGGTAGTAGGCCCAAAATACAAAAGTAGGCTAAATTCAGTTCAACATTGGTAACAGGACTAAACAGGCGGCATAACTAGGTACTGTGGTGGGCTCCTCTGCTGAGTAGCAGACAGTGGTAGTAGGCGCAAAGTATTAACTGGTCTAAATGGAGGCCAGGGTCCCTGTATATTTTAACTATCATCTATCATTTCAACAAATTTGTATTGGCAGTGTCATTGAAGGATTTAACAGCACAGACTACTCAGTGGTGGAGCAGGGAGAGGTAAGTATTGCAATTGGTAGAGCACTTTTCGAGCTGGGGGGAACACTCTCTCGTGGGTGGTGGTACTGGCACAGGGCCCCTCATATTACGACAATGTGTCTGATGTTGGTTGTGCACCACCAATGTCAGAGACACTTCATTGTATTATGAGGGACCCTGTGCCAGTGCTGTCGCCCAAGAGCGGGCGCACCCACCTGTCCAGCCAAACGGCACTCGCACGGGTGCTTGCGCCAGGTGGTGACCACGGCCCTGTGGGGGGAGTCAGCCCATTTAGGGAGGTATAAAAATGGCCTATGGTGGACATTCAGCAGCTGCAAATGGCAGAATTGGAGAAGTCAGTAAGAGGAGGCCAAAAGCAAGACATTTTCAGGCAAGCTACTTGTCAGCAGGAGAAGGGGGGCAAAATAATTTGAAATCCATGATTGGTTCATTTTAATGAAGGTTAGATCATCAACATTCTGGGTAGCCAGATGTGTCCTTTTTTCGGTCAGTATTGACTGACATACACCAAACTAACAGGACTGCAGTAGATCCACTTTGTGAGAATTTGAAACTCCCTTTTTTGGGGGGGGAGACTGACCCAAAACTCATGCCCAGTATATAAAACAACACAATCTAAGTGGCAGAAAGTGGCTGGAAGATATATGAAAAAATACAAGGACTGTAGTGCAATTTCAATCTCCCTACAATGATCTCAGGAAAAGTATGGCAGCAATAAAAAGGACTGCTGCACACAAAAGTGTGGACAAATAAACAAAATAACTGTGCAGGAAGGAGCAACAGGATTTTTGCTTTTAAAAAAGCAGTTGGTTTGCACAGTGGCGTGCAAACAGCAATGAAGCTATCAGGGAGCCTTATAAGGCAGCCTAATAAGCTACAGAGCTGATGCACAAAAATATAGCCTCCACCGTCCCTGCAAACAAATGGAAATCGCTACAGCACATGCAGTTTCGGGGCTTAATCTTCCCTCCCTAACTATATTCCTTCTTCTGATGCAGCTGCGGCAACCTCTCCCTATGCTACGATCGGCAGAAGTAAGATGGCGGCCGGCGTGCACGCCCCTTTATAGCCCCTGTGACGCCGCAGAAAGCAAGCCAAACACTGTCATGCCTTTCTCTAAGATGGTGGGGACCAAGACCTACGTCATCACGCTGCCCACACTCTGCGTCCTCCTTCATTGGCTAAAAAATGGCGCTGAAAGCATCATACGAAATGCAACTTTGGCGCAAAGATTGCCGACCTCATGGCCGATCCCACACTAGGATCAGGTTGGGTTTCATGAAAACCGACTTTGCCGAAAGTCGGCAATTTTTTAATTTGTCAGATCTGTTTCGCTCAACCCTAGTTCAGAGTAGAGTAATTTGGGTAAAATCTGTTATAATGTTATACTTCTTTCATTTTTCCATATATCACAAGTGAGCCTTCTGTGAGGGTTAAGTGCTGCAGTCGCCAATTAACCACAGCATCCCAGGGGTTATAGATGATATACAGCTATCGGGCAGCAGCCAGTGCTGGCACAGATTTTGCATGGCACTGTGTGGAATATGTCATGGTGCGGGAATGATGCTCAGGCATTGCTGAGTGGAGTGTTATGTAGGTTCCCAAAAGTTCTATCCATCATTCTGGTGTGGCAATATTGTGTGCCTGTGCAGTTTTGATAACCAAACCCTGTGATCCGGATAATAAGAAGCTGAAAATAAATTATTTCAGGTTCTATAGTTTTACCAACAATTTAATTTCTGTTAAATATTGGACACATTTGTCTTCTACCATTTCTGACAAGACTACCTACAAGTAATATTACAAATTTACAGAGTAATACCCTACTGTCTGGTTTGTTACAGGGAGATTTGCCCTTTGCCTCATTGGTCTGTCTCAAACACGGGGTGCCTAAATAGTAGACAACCATTGGGACCTATGTTATAGGGATAGGAAATGTCTTAGGGAGACGATTCTTTTACATGTAAGAAATGTGAGCCTTATCTAGGATATGCTAATAAGTAGTGCTACTACTTTTTTGTAATGACTAAGGTATAGACACAAATTGTTGTTAAGCAATTTACGCTTCTGTTTAGTAAAAAAAAATAAAAAACTAATGTTTATTGGATAACTACAGTCATGTTCACAAACCATGTTAAGTGAGTAGTGGTGTAAGTTTGCGTCAGTTTAGCAAATGATGATTCTCCAGATGCATTAATATCTGGTTTATGACATGATCTTGTAGCAACACATACATATATCATCAGCTAAGTAAACTATATATAATTGCCAGCACAAATAACATATATAGAAGCTGAATGCTGTTTACTATACTTTATTTTACAAGCAAACACACCCATCGTTTACTGGATGCTAATTACAGTAATTTAGCACGGTGCTAATGACAGATCTCACGGGGAATAGATGGACTGTGGCAAAATTCTTATTTCCTTTGATGCTGATGTGAAGAGGCAAGAGAAGAGAAGTGATTTGTTAGGGATTAATTTCATGATGAAATGTGGATGGAATCAACACGTAACCGACAGTTTCCTGCTTTCAACAGGTATAGTTTATCATGGGGACTAGAAGTTTTCTCTATTAAAGGGAACCTGTCACCTGAATTTGGCGGGACTGGTTTTGGGTCATATGGGCGGAGTTTTTGGGTGTTTGATTCACCCTTTCCTTACCCGCTGGCTGCATGCTGGCTGCAATATTGGATTGAAGTTCATTCTCTGTCCTCCATAGTACACGCCTGCACAAGGCAAGATTGTCTTGCGCAGGCATGTACTACAGAGGACAGAGAATGAACTTCAATCCAATATTGCAGCCAGCATGCAGCCAGCGGGTAAGGAAAGGGTGAATCAAACACCCGAAAACTCCGCCCATATGACCCAAAACCAGTCCCGCCAAATTCAGGTGACAGAGTCCCTTTAAATGCTGATAAATATAAAAACTCAAATATGAATATAAATGTTGTACCATTATTAAAGTAATAAGAAATGTATATATATGTTTCCTTTTAAATGGATGATTCAGTTATTTAAACCTATAACAATCTACTATATAATTGTCTAAGGGTCACTTCCGTCTGTCTGTCCTTCTGTCACAGTTATTCATTCGCTGATTGGTCTCGCCAGCTGCCTGTCATGGCTGCTGCGACCAATCAGCAACGGGCACAGTCCGGAAGAAAATGGCCGCTCCTTACTTACAGTCAGTGCCTGTCGCCCGAATACTCCCTTCCGGTCACTGCTAACACAGGGTTAATGCTGGTGGTAACGGACCATGTTATGCTGCGGGTAACGCACTCCGTTACCGCCGCTATTAACCCTGTGTGTCCCCTAAATTTTTACTATTGACGCTGCCTATGCAGCATCGATAGTAAAAAATGTAATGTAAAAAATAATTTAAAAAAAAAACCTGCTATACTCACCCTCCGTAGTCGCTTGCGCCGGCCGCCATCTTCCTTTGCAGGTTCCGGTGGCAAATATGGTATGGGAGAAGGACCTGCCATGATGTCACGGTCATGTGACTACAACGTCATCACAGGCCCTGTGCTCCTGCGCGAGAAGGACCTGCCATGATGTCACGGTCATGTGACTGTGCCATCATCACAGGTCCTGCACTCATACCAACCCTGGGAGCGGAAGCTGCCGTGGACTACAAGGGGCCCTCGGAAAGGTGAGTATATGTATTTTTTTAATTTTTTAACCTGTGACAAACCTGGCTGGGCAATATATTACGTAGCTCGGCAATATACTACGTGGCTCTGTGCCGTATACTACTTTGCTGTGCAGTATACTACTTCGCTGTGCAATATACTACGTGGCTCTGTGCTGTATACTACGTCACTGGGCAATATACTACGTGACATATGGGATGTGTCATTCCAGACCTTGTCACTGTTCTTCAATTATATGAAATATGGAAGGAACTTGATTTAACAAAGTTAGGTGTCGAGTTCCCGCCGCTGCACAGGGGGAATCTCGAACCATGTCTGATGTGGTCTCTTATTCTGCATTAGCCGCAGTGGAGCCTGCTCAGCGAAGACGTCGGTCCCAGCATCTTGCTCAGTCTCACTCTGTGCAAAGGGATACTGCTGCTTTTCCTGCTTCTGCCATTGAAGCCAGTGCTGGCAGTGGCGAGCAAACGCTTTTGGGACTAAGTCCTGCTTTTCCCCTTCTGAGCATGCCCAGGGCAAGATCTCCCATTGGAGACCGAGGGTCACATGCTCAGATACTGCAACCAACAACCAACGTATTACACCATGGACTAAATTAAAACTTTAATAAAACCGAGGCGAGGAATATGAAAAACATACGGCTTTATTATTTAAGGTGCCTATGATTACATATCAAAAATAAAAGAGTTTTTATATTAATCCATTATACAAAAAATAAATAAATTTTTCCATAAAAATATATATCAAAAGTAATTAATAAGATGCGCACACTGACAAAATATATATGACGAACAAAATTACATATATATATATATATATATATATATATATCTTTACAGTACTGGAACCACCAACAGGGTAAAATATGGTAAAATATATGTCTCCAGCAAAAATTATTTTATAGCTGCACCAGAAGTTTGAATGAAAAAAAGGGGGGGTAATAAAAAAGAAGGGGGAGTCGGTTCAGTATTAATGTAATAATATGGGAAAACAAAAAGAGGAATATATGGTTGTATACACAACTGTGTTCTATATAGTAACTAAAGTGATAAGTGCGACCACTTGGCTGTTTACAATACCATTACAGTATCTCACAACCTATGTGTAAAAAGCAAAATCCTATTTTGGATAAAAAACTAAAACCAAGTATTGTGTATATGTCACATAATGTGATGTGCAAAATCTGCCAAGTGACCAAGTGCAAAATATATAAAAAAAAAGGGGGAACCAATCAATCTAAAACCACATTCCAACCACTACGCTCAATCACTATCTGTTACAGGGAGCCTAAAAACCAAGTGAAAGCAATCCCGCCAGAGTTATAGATACTATAAGTAAAGTGTGCCTGTGCAATAAAATAGTTAAACTGTCATGGTGCTCACAATCAGAGATTAGGTGGTGCCACACTAATAATCGCTGTGTTACCTGAGGTGGTCCTGCCAGTGTGCGCGGTACCCGACGCGCGTTTCGGAACGTGTGTCCTTTCCTTCGTCAGATACTGCAGCAGATTCCACTGGTCCTCCAGGAAGGTCCTGAAGGTGCTCAACTTCTGTGGCAGCCTCCCATTGGTCCTTCTGGGAAGGACCTGTACATGCTGCAGCTATAAAAGGTTTGCATGGCTGCACAGCCATGTGCTAGTATACATTTGTAATCGTGTGTGTGTTGATGAGTGCAAGTAGTTCCTTAAAAAACCCATCCCTTGTGTATGACTGTTCGCGTAAGGTGTATGGCTGCTATCTAGCGCCCGGCTGAACTCACAGTGTTAACACACGAAACAGCGTCTACTGCTGTGACCGCCAGTGCAGCGCCACGTGCCATTAGAGCACTTTTTTAGCCCAAGTCTGGGTGGTTAGTGGCATCTGCCAGTACGGCACAGCTCGCACTCTTGTGCTATTTAATTATTAGTTTTGTTACATGCGGTACTGCGGCCCTGTGGCGAAACAGCTTTCGCTTCTTTCACACAGGGTGAAGCTAACACGTGTGTATCCTGATTGTACCGCCATATAGTCCGTCATTGCTTAGCAGCAGGTACCATCTCTGCACGGTGGACCCTGGGCTGCGAACGCACCTTATTCCTTTTCTCTAATTATTTGGTGCGTTCCGCTAGCCCTAACAAACATTACTTTCAGCCAAACAGGTAATATTATAGGGATCAAAATTTTTAAGTCAGAGGATGGGATCTTGAGAAATTACCTATTTACAGAAAAAACTAATAGAAAATGCCTAGTGCATTTCTAAAGTGAGCATCCCAACTCTATCAAGACGGCCATTCCAAATTGTAACGTGGGGACATAATGTTTTTGACCCTATGTTACATGTAGCTGAGATGGAAAGGAAATTCCAAGAGAGGGGTTATCCTAGTCAATTATTAAAGCAAATGAGATCTGATGGTAGTGTTTGAAATTGAAGGAGAAATGTGAATAGACTTCCACTTGTTCACTCACTGGGGTAAGAATAGTGGTGAGGTGCATGGAGACACACCACTTGTCAGACGCTCCTGATTCATAAAGAGAACTCTTCATGAATCAGGAGCGTCTGACTTCACTATCAAGACTGGTGAGAAGATTGGCATTCTTCATGAATTGGGGCTTCTGTATCTCTTCCTTAAATATCAGGTAATAGAACAGGTGACATTGCCAAAAAGATGAGGGGACTTAAAAGGTTGTTATTACAAACAGAGTCTTTTTGGATTCATTCTCTCCAGACCCTGGCATCAAAAGAGCAAAATAAACAGTACGAGGCTGCTTGCATGATACTTAAGTATATATACCATATATGTTTTTCTACAAGTTTTTGATGTAACTTATTTTATTCTAGGTACAGTCTAAGTCTAAGAAGTGAAAATAGCAATTTAAAGGACCATGTAAGAAAATGGGCCTGCCCAGATAAGCAAATGCTGGTTGTTCAATAGGATATTGTTTTAATAGGACATTGGTGATGGTGATGTTAAAAACACAAGGTTTTGGAAGTTCTGGTAGATGACTTACGATATCAGCATGAGATGAACGGCTTTATAATTCAGAGATGTGTATAGAGGAACTAGCAGATGACAATGGCTTAGAATGGGCCAAAACGCATCCTGATATTGTTATAGATAGAGTGATATTGCATAGATGAACCTGTGTATTCCGAATGTTTGAATGAATCACGAAATCTGGATAAGCATTCATACGAGAATGCTGGGAAATTTTTAATTTGTTCTTAAAAGAATCTGTGATCCATTTTTTGGTGTTAAAACTTGTTAATACATTGGAAATGTCAAAGCAGAATCACAAAATAAAATATTACATTATGCTTTATTCATTAGGCATTTAAAATGTTCCATTCATTATTTCCTAAATGACAAGGTTTTGTGCATGACACCCATAATAAAACTTGTACAATATAAAACTGGCAGAAACTCACATAAACATTGCTCACCAGAAGTCTCAGACTTCAATGGAGGACAAAACTAAATGAGAGGAAAATGGTTGTTTAATAGGTTGCGCTAACAGACTAAGAAGTCCTACAAACCTGAAACGCACTGTCAGATACTTTACATATGTTTGAGCTAATCACATTCATGAACATGTGAGTTTACATGGTTCTTCTAAACACAATACACACAGGCACCAATATATTACACTGAAACAGAACAGGTGAAGGGAATATCATACATAATCATAAACGGATGTAGTCACATAGCAAACTGATGTCCTCCCTCCTTATGTACTCGTGTGCCTTGTTATCTGCTCATGTTTAATGTATTTGTCTATATTTGCCCCGTATTCACATGTAAAGCGCCATGGAATAAATGGCGCTATAAAAATGTATAATATTAATAATAATAATAATAATAATAATGATGAAGTAGACGTAATTACATTATACATGGTAATCCAGAGCAATACCATATAAATGTGCTGGAATAAGACATTAGGCATATCAGTCCTTGCACCTAGCACATACTCCTAAGTAAGCAGGTGCCTTTGGAAGTTCCCTCCCTCCTAGGCTGCACTAGTCACACCATATTCAGAAAACCAGATTGAGATATGGTTTCTGCATGCATTCTAACTTCAAACGGACATTATAACACAGCTAACACCAGCAGATGTTCCGTAGAACAACATATATTCTTTGCTGCCTTCTTCTCGGATGCACTGCAAGATACATCCTCAATCACACTATCAATCACACCTAAATGTCCAATATAAAGCAGTCTGGGCACTCTTCCAGAGTTATGCCTCATCAATATCCCCTGTTTGTTAAACACCGTTCGAGTCCTAGGGTTGTAAAGAAATGTAAAAATGTTGTTAGGGTTAGATAACTTATCAATTGTTGGGAGTTCCGACACCAGGGATCCACACTGATTGTCAAATCAGGGCACTTTTACCCCCATTAGAATGGAGTGGCAGTGCGCTTGCTCGATTACTGCTCCATTCATTCCCAATGGGGCTGTATGAATAAGCTGAGAGCAGGGAAAATAAATGAAGCAGTGATTGGGCATGTACCCTGCAGCTCCATTTAATGGAGATAAAAGTGCCATGCTAAGGATGAGTGTGGGTAATTATTTCTCCATCACACAAAAAGTTATCACCTATCCTGTGGATACTTTTTTTTTTTAATCAGACTTTTTTTTTTTAAAGATACTAAGTAAGGGAAGGACATGTGTAATAAAAATGCACTGCTGCTTCAGTTTTCCTCGATTCACTCTGCTGCATGGATGACGTTCTTAAACACATTTGCAGCCAATTGGTTCCAGTGCTGCCTGCATATATGGTGCAGGACAGCTAAAACCAGTGATTAGTCAGAGTCGTTATGTGGCTAGACAAGTAGGAACCACAGAGCACTGGTGTTAGAATAGCTCTCACATAATTTTATAATCCACGATAAAACTTTTAACTTTTTCCCAACAAAGGATGTAGTAACAGGTCCTACATCAGGTGTGGGTGTATAGAGACAGCTCAGGAACTGAGACCACACTATACTCCACAGATAAAGGATCTAAATTCAGTTAAATGATAATAAATCATTGAAATTGTGCTGTCAATTTCAGACAATAGCATTTAAATGGTCTGGTTGTCATTGTGTGTGCATTAGCTATCATTATACACTGTGATCTTCGGATGCTGATGGGCTGTCATGGCATTCAGGAGACTGCCTAAGGCACCTGTCACAGCCCTCTTGAAGCCCAGCCAATAAGATGAATTAGAAATGTCACAATTGCTGTTTTTTGGTGGCCCTATCCACCTTGGAATATGCACTAAAGAGCCCATCATAGCAATAAAACATCAGCTTGCCATGAAAAAACAAGCTTTGACAATTCCATTGATGGGAAATCAAAAATTCTGGAAATAAAAAAATGGTAAAAGAACCAATTTTTGTTTCTGATACTGTTGTCACCCATTAAGTAAGGAAGAAAAAATTATATATATATATACACACACACACACACGCATGTTTGGTATCACAGTATCACAGTAATCATAATGATTGTACTGACCTGTAAAATCATTTCCATGCATGAACACCATAAAAAGAGTATCCAAGCTATGGCAAAATTATGCTTTTTTTGTCCTGAATAGCAATAGTTAAATCTGATTACTTAGTACAGCTTTGCTTCAGCGCCTTGCTCTCAGGAGAGATCATCATAGTGGTTTGGGTTGGATGCAGAGGTAAAGGTAAGAACGTCTGCAGTCGGAGGTCTTGTTATTGGAAATTGACTGGTTTAAAAGACCTGTCACCGCTTCTGGTATGGCTGTTTAAAAGTTTAACTTTTACACTAGAGTATTATTAATTAATAGTTTAATTAAAGTTTTGTGTTACCGGCATTCCTCTGTTCTTATTCATGTAAGTGTAAAAGGCCATGTCTACATGAAGACTTTTGGGGATCAACTTACTGTTTGGCCTATGAAGTTTCAGTTGCAGTACACAGCCAACAGAGAGTTACAAAACTCTGGGCAGCAACTAGGTAAAATCAGCAGTGCTACAATAAGTCTCAGTGTGGCCTAGACATACTGTAGTTGAGTGCTAAGTGTGATTATACTATTGGTTAACAGGATGCTGCTCAAAGCAAGTGTGTACATAGCCATTCTTCCCAAATAGATGGAGTGGGGCGAAGATGGCTTGGGGTAATGCTGGACTAGCCAGGTCTTTCCCTATAGTCCTTGGCCAGATTATCAAACACTGTTTTCTCTGATTCTTTCGGACACATTAATCTAGTGACAGGTTCTTTTAAAATATTATTGCTTGTCCACTGGTTGCGTGTACTTGCCATTGACTGAGAAAGCCAGCTCCCACTTTGTCCTTGGCCATGTAATCAAGTTTTTTTTATGATTAAATATTATTTTTCTTCTTGTATTGATGATGTGGATTGTGGATGTAAGGAAGCAGTGCAGGATGTGAAAAGAAAGCCACAAAGCTCTCCACAGTGCGGCACCCCCTTACATCTCCTCCCTCATTTCTGTCTATCGGCCTAGCCGACCACTGCGCTCTGCAAACGACTTTCGACTAACATCTGCACTAATCCGTACCTCCCACTCCCGACTACAAGACTTCTCCCGTGCTGCGCCAATCCTCTGGAATGCTCTACCCCAGGATATTAGGACCATCCACAACTTGCATAGTTTTAGGCGCTCGCTCAAAACTCATTTGTTCAGAGCGGCCTATCACGTTCCCTAATCAAACTCATTTTATGTGTGTGTGTGTGTAGCCCATTCAGTATCTCCATCTACCCCCCACTCCATGAAGATGGCTGGACCATCATTGTAAATACATCATTGTAAATACACACCTGTACTTTGTATCTCCCCCACCTCATTGTAGATTGTAAGCTCTCATGAGCAGGGTCGTCTTATTTTGTCTTATTTTGCTTTATTACCGTATTGTTAACATTGTTACCTATGACTGTTGTGTTTGAAACTGTTAAACTGTAAAGCGCTGCAGAATATGTTGGCGCTATATAAATAAAGATTATTATTATTATTATTATTAAGAAAGCATAATTTACTACAGCGCTAAATGGGTGAGACAATATAATACTTGTGCTGGAAAGGTTTACTGTATATGTCAGGTATGCTTTTTGGTCCCAGTTTGGACCTGGTGGCATAACCCAAATTTCACCAGCCTGTCCACATTGTTTTATTTGAAATAAACCTATCACTAAAATTACACATGTCCTTTATTCGACCTTAAGATAGGATTTATAGCACAGGAAGGTTTCAATCTAATTAATACTACAGCTTGAGACACATGTAAAATGCATTGATTTACTGGTTCATGGCAAACCAGAAGTTCCTTCAATAAAGTGGTAATGGAGCTTCTCTAACAAAAGGTTTCAAATTAACCAGGTCTCCCCTTCACAACAGAGACAAGGAGAATGGACAGTAATTGTGCTTGATCTCCTTATTTAGCAATTAACAATAAAAAATGGTAAAATGTAAAGAAAAATAACATAAAAATGCTAGAAACGCCAAAAATCTAAATATTTTGCCCAACTTCTGCATGCACAAGGATTTTTCGACATTTCAAAAAGTTTGACTCCAGAATTCTAGTGAAAACTGTCTGATGAATAGGGACCTTTGTTTTCTCTTATCATGGGTACTAGATGGTGGCCCGATTCTAAGGCATCGGGTATTCTAGAATTTGTATTTATGTATGTATATAGCAGCCACATAGTATATAGCACAGGCCACGTAGTATATAGGAGACATGTAATATATAGCAGACAAATACTACGTGGCCTGTGCTATATACTATGTGGCTGCTATATACATACATATTGTAGAATACCCGATGCGTTAATACAGGCCACGCAATATATAACAGTGGCCACACAGTATATAACACAGCCGCGCACTATATAACACAGCCCATGCAGTATATAGCAGCCATGAAGTATATAACACAGGCAACGTAGTATATAACACAGGCCACGCAGTATATAACTGGCGACATAATATATAGCACAGCCCACGCAGTATATAGAAGCCACATATTATATAACACTGCCCATGCAGTATATAGCAGTCACGTAGTATATAACACTGCCCACGCAGTATATAATAGTGGCCACGTAATATATAGCACAGCCCACGCAGTATATAAACACTGCCTATGTAGTATATAGCAGCCACACGGTATCTAACACAGCCCACATAGTATACAGCAGTGTGGGCACCATATCCCTGTTAAAAAAATAATTAAAAAAAAAAATTGTGATATACTCACCCCCTGGGATCCACCGAAGCTCCGGCGATACACGCGCGGCTGACGCCATCTTCCGTTCCCTGGATGCATTGCAAAATTACCCAGATGACTGAGCGGTCTCGCGAGACCACTAAGTCTTCTGGGTAATTTCGCAGTGCATCGCCGGGAACGGAAGATGGTGGCAGGCGCGAGCGGCTCGGCGGACTACGGAGGATGAGAATAGCAGGGGTTTTTTTTTATTATTATTTTTAACATTACATTTTTTTACGTTTGATGCCGCATAGGCAGCATCAATAGTAAAAAGTTGGGGACACACAGGGTTAATAGCAGTGGTTACGGAGTGCATTACCGGTGGCATAACGTGGTCCGTTACCGCCAGCATTAACCCTGTGTGAGCGGTGACTGGAGGGGAGTATGCGGGCGCTGGGCACTGACTGCGGGGAGTAAGGAGTGGCCATTTTCTTCCGGACTGTGCCCGTCGCTGATTGGTCGTGGCTGTTTTGCTGCGACCAATAAGCGACTTGGATTTCCATGACAGACAGAGGCCACGACCAATGAATATTTGTGACAGAAAGACAGACAGAAAGACAGACAGAAAAATGGAAGAGACCCTTAGACAATTATATAGTAGATATGTTTCATTAAAATAGATTAAAATATGTGATCATTATCATATAAATATACACAATATTCCAGTTAGAAATGAAACTTTATATGACAATATTATTTTATTTAAGGACAAGCGTGGTGAATACATTATGAAAGCCATAAGCACAAATGTATCTCCTTGCCTTCCAGAAAAGGAGGTACATCTAGTCAGCCCTGCTGTTTTGTGTGTAGGAGAACTCAGTTTGTGAGAAGTTGGAGATGTTTAAAAAAAATATTTTCGTACCAGTCCTTTTTAAAGCTTAGGTCTTTTCTTTGAAAAACATTAAGGGATTTAACAAAGCTAAGAATGGAAGCATATTTGAAAGAAATAAGTATATAAGAACAAGAGGTCACATTCAGAAGGAGAAGTGATTGAAAACTCAAGGCTAATTGGAGAAAAGTTCCTATGTACTGAAATCATGGTGAATGCATTCAAAAACTAGCAAAAGTGAAAAACAGCAAGACACAAAGAAATTATCTTAGACAAATCGTAAAACATGTTGTTACTTAAATAAATAAGCTCAGTGTAGATGGTTTGGGGCAAGAATTGTCATTGCACATGACTGCAGAATGCAGAAATATGACTATTGTGACAGTGTGATTCCCCAGTATTCTCAGTGCAAATGGGCGGTAACGTGACTCCATGGATGTTATTTCTACACTAGTGCTCATTAGCCTATCATGTTTGGCTTCTCTCAATGGAAGTATTTTGAGAAAAGTCAGGTGAAAAGCACATACAAGCTGTATTGTGGCCTCCTGCGTGCACTGGGAATACTGCGGAGTCATGACAGTGTACACATCACACTCGGTCACGATTCGGTAGTCTGTAGTCACATAGAGTGACTGCTAACTTTTGTCCCAAACCTGGACAAACCATTTAATGGAATCTAATTATGAACTGGAGAAAGTCATTTTTGATAGAACACTGCCAATGCAAAATGTGATATCAAGTTCTTCCACGTTTTAGGTGTAAGACTCACTTTAAATATCTTCAGACAAAATACAGCTTGCTCTTATTGAACATTGATAAGGCAACTTTAAGCAACTGCTGCAAAGTGTCTAAAGGGACATATTACTGCTCTGTTTTTTTGTTTTTTTTTGGCTGTGCTCTGCCGAACTAAATAAAATATCCATGGCTCAGATCTCTAAGAGAACGTCAGCAGTTCTTTCCCAGACAGTGCATTATCTTAAAAACCTTTCTGTTGTTCTTTTTAGTATATATCATTGTCCTTGCTGTCACACCGAATCACTATCTTCTATCTACTGCTTCCCTTTGTCTTGTCACCAGATTGTCATACAGAAATATAACTTAACCACCTTCCCCTTGACCTCAAAAACAGACCAATATTTTTATGCTATGCATTCACGGAGCTCTGACATGGGACAATACAAGGTAACATAAAACACAGATAACACTTGTTCTTTGCAGTAGTTCTAAATTATGGAGGAAAGAAAATGTTCAAAAAACAAAAGTTCATCTGAAATGCACACGCTTTTATTCAAAATAAGTATGACACGTACAGTTCTGTGAGATATGTAAGGGCCATAACATCTAAAGTCCCATTTATACGAGCTGATAATCAGTGAACACTCGTCCATGTTTATTGGCCCTGTGAAAATGCAGGCAATCACCCAACAAACTAGCAAATCGCTTGTCCACTGGGTGATCAGGTTGTTTATGCTGCACTAAAATCTTTATCAGCAGCGCATGCTCCTTGTAAATGCTGAATGAACAGAGGACAAAACCCTTCTGTACATGGATAGGACTTATATTAATAATCGCCATGCTCCGATGACACTGATGGCCAGTGTAAACAGTAAACGAGTAATCAAGCATCAACCATCTTATGTAGAGGCAAGCCCATCTTCGGAAACATGTCCTGCTAACAAAGAGGCCTGATAACGACCCAATGAAGATATGTGAGTAGTATTATTGTGCAGGGATGGACCTTATATGCCAATAACTCTCATAAGATGGAGACAGATTAAACCATGCATCTTATTTACTTGTCACTCGGTGAATCCAGACATTGCAGGGTTGTTACTCCTCAGTCAATATTTGTTATACCAGATGAGATAGGCGAAACAATGGATTATTGGTGGCTACTCTCCAGTAACCTACAGTATATTAAACCTTGCCTAGAATTAAATGAGATCTTTCATTAAGATGTTTCATTAGGTGACACAAAATGAGACGTATGAATCGAGCAAAGTTCTATTTAAATTAGAGAACAGAAATATGCATGCAAATGGATAAAGGTGACATGCTGCCATACAAAAAATACAAGTATTTGAATGACACCTTAGAAATCAATTTCTTGACACTTGTCATCCAAAATCCATGGAAGGTAGATGAATATGGTGTGAATGGAAACAGGCCCTGAAAGCACAAACAGCAGGAGATGGAAGCTTGTGAGTGATCTGGCACAGACATGACACAGGCTCTCTGTAAACAGCTAGTGCTCTAGCAAGATTCAGCCACTATGTTTCATAGCTATGATCTTCTCATCTTTACCATATGCCTCAACCTGACAGCTTCCTCCCCATAGGAAAATGTCATTATGGTAAAATTAGGCAAGTAGGGGAAACTGAACTGTTTTCCAGTTATAACACAGCATGCATAAATTATGAATGATAATTAAATCAATTGCCAGCTCTTTCTTAAGGCTCAGTGCCTATAAAAAATATTAGTTTCACAGAATGTTATCATAAATGCTCTCTGGGTGACACTGTTTTATAGCAACCAATGTTGGAAATCTAAGTATTATCTTATATTTACTATTAGTTAAAAGTGCACGCAAAAACATTATTTTTTTCAACACTATATGATGGGGGAAATATTTTCTAATAAAGATTTTTCCTGTTTTGTTTTTGTATAGTTAACAGCACTTTCTTACTGGGATGCTCTCTACATGTAGCATTCTCAAGTTGCAACATTACTTTGCTAGGAGTACAATTTAGTAAAACTTGTAATTCAGTTTGTAGCCCCTATAAATGTCAAATTAACATTTAAAACTCATTCAGATGTTAGTCTTTCCTGTGTGAATTATTTCCATGTTTTTAACAGTTAGCACTAGTACCTATAATCATAGCATTTGGGGAGGGGATACATGTTTGTGTATGTGTTCTGTGTTTATAGATATGTGTGTCTGCTCTGTGTATGTGTGTGTATATGTTTTCTGTGTATATTGTAGTAGTTCAATTCACATGGCGGTATAAGGAGGTAGAAAAATCTTCAGTTGTTTGATTGTTATGTGGCACAAACCAACAAGAAGGGAAAATAAACACAGCCTTTCCAGCTGAAACAGAAAAACAACAACAACAAAAACAAAACACTGCGACACAGTCCATGCATATGCTGGTAGCACCACACTCAGGAGCAATACAGGTTCAGACTCTCTTCATGACACAAAACCAGTGGAGAACCTCCCTCCAGTCTAGCTGAACCCTGACTGCCTGTAGAGCCCAGAAATTTAAGCCTCAGACCATGTGACTCTTTCCCCCATGTGAATGAACACATGACTGACATTACACAGGTCCTGTTAGCACACAGCAGTGCTCGTCTCTGTGGGTGGAGATAAGATTTACATTCCCCCACCCACTTTATGAATGTCCACTAAAAACCAGCCCATAATGTAACTTTAATTTTACCCTCCCAAAACACTCTATTTCCATTTCATGATAATGTATTTGATGGTGCTCCTGGGGATTATCAGAGACTGGGATTTTTTTAATTTTTTTTTATATAACCCAACCCTGACCTGTACTTCTCAAGAGCGTTGTACCTGACTTGTATGGAGATCTTCTTGGTCTTCATGGTGGTGCTTGTTTAGTGGTGCCTCTTGCTTAATGGTGTTGCAGCTTCACATGACACTTAGCTTGCACACAGCTGGACGTCCTAAGCATGTGACTTATGAAAATAATTGCTTTCACCAGAAATTGTTAAAGGTCTCATAACAAAAGGTGTGGCTTCATATGTACATGCTAAGCTTTAGTTATTAGACCACATAAATTTAATTTCTGGCTAATGTTTTTCTCAATTCACTTCACCAACTTAGGCTAGTTTTACACTACCGTTCGGCAGGGCTGCGGACTTCCTCCATGAAGCCCTGGCCACTGCCGCGCCTCTTCCTTCAGCTGCGCCTATGGCTGCATGCATCCTGCATGAAACTAGCCTTAGACTATTTAGTAGATTATAAAAATATTTAAACACAGGTTGCAATGTAACAAAATAGCTGAACAGCCAAAGGGGTGAATATTTTGCAAGCCACTGTAGATGAGGTAGACGGCAGTCTGATACATGTAGATCAGGTAGACAGCAGAACATTAAGCACAGGTGCAGATGCGATGTAATGCATGTAGTACAGGTAAAGAGCAATGCACCAGAAGTAGCACAAGGAGAAATGTAGTGTGTGTACCTACACAAAGTATGCATTATGCAAACAGTATTCTTTTTGCACATCTGTTTTACTAGTCAAATTTCATACCTGTCCATGCCACAGCATCTTGCATTTATTAGTATGCCATTTTTGGGAAGAGGATTGAATTTTGATAGAAAAAGTAAATAAAAATGTTTCTTTAACATGTCTGGTTTTGCACTCCTGTTTTACTAGTAAAATTTGACAACCATGCCTAGCACACCTGCTGCCACGTGTCTATCTCTACAAAGTCTGACCTCTTGTTTTTTTAACACCTGATAAAGAAGCCAGTACGGCATTAAAACGCCCAGTGGATACTTCTTTACAGCAGCACAGACAATTTTTAAACATGTTTTTATCCAGTTTTGGTATTTACTAAGACTGGGTTAGGGTTAGGAAGCCTGAAAGGGATTAGATAAAGTCCTAGGAGACCTCAAAGTGCTAAAACATCCTTCCAGGGCAATTTGAGTCTTTCCAGTATTATGATTTTCCATAAATCAATTTGCTGAACAACAAATTTTGGGGGAAAATGCATTGAACCTGACGAATTTGAATTTCAGAAAATGCAATCTTTTTTTTTTATTTTTATAAAACCACACTTATGTTTGTAGCAGGGGAGCAAATATGTATGGTAATATGTAGCAGTTCCCCGAGCAAGCATCACTGCTCGCTTCTTCATAAACACAAGGCATTCAGCAGATGCACAGTGAAACTATTTTGTGATGAAAATGAATTGTGTTTGTGTTTTCTTAGATTTGACAAGATTAGGAATTTTTAGTTAGCCGGAGAGTCTTGCATTCCCCCGATATCCACTCTCTTGTTTCCCACAGGATGTCAGGGTTGGAAATAAATCTTCATCTCCAACTTTATTTAGACTTTATTTTAGGCTCCCACTTGCTATCCTCAAGGAACAGAGAACTGTCATTCTAGTTTTCAGAAAATGAGAGCTGACAGCTAGGTACCTTGTTCGCACAGGATTAGCTGCACTACAATGAACTTACAGTTACCAAAACTAACATGCTGGAGAATTCTAGTGAATCGGACACTACTGGTATATTCGTACAAGTGACACTGAAATGTCCAATGCTGACCAAGAAAGCAACTTCAAGATCATAAGGAAACCAAAAGCCTGCATTATGAGCAATGTATATTCTCAAAAAAAAAAAAAAAAATTATTCAAATAGCATCAGATGCAGAAAATATCTGATGGGTTATTCAGCATTTTAAAACTGATGGCTTATCATTAGGATTGGCAATTAATATCAGGTCAGCAGCACTGCCAATCAGCTTCTTAAATAGGCTGCGGGGCTCATACAAGTGCTTCAACACCTTCAATGTTCACGTGTCCCCCTGACTGGGCCACGCTTCTTGTCACGACAATGCAAGTTTATCTTATTCCACACAATTTTGCGAAGACTACGGCTACATGCATTTTTGTTGCAGTTTTTCCTGCAGCCAAAACTTGCCAAAAATGCCTTTTTCACAACGCAAGTTTTGCTGCATTTTTACAGCATTTTTACCTGTGTTTTTGGTGCTGATTTCTATGTATGTTTTGTTAATGGTACATGTTTAATAATGTCAGCTTTATTCCACAAAATCACAGAAAAAAGAAAATACACCCTCGAGTACTGCAGGAATTAAGTACAGTCATTGATAGACCATTATTTTTAATCTTTAAAGACTCCATAATAACAGGGTCTGTGCCACAGGACTGGCGTATAGCAAATGTGGTGCCAATATTCAAAAAGGGGACAAAAACTGAACTCGGAAACTATAGGCCAGTAAGCTTAACCTCTACTGTGGGTAAAATCCTGGAGGGCATTCTAAGGGACGCTATACTGGAGTATCTGAAGAGGAATAACCTCATGACCCAGTATCAGCACGGGTTTACTAGGGACCGTTCATGTCAGACTAATTTGCTCAGTTTCTATGAAGAGGTAAGTTCCGGATTGGACCAAGGGAACCCAGTGGATGTAGTGTATATGGACTTTTCAAAAGCTTTTGATATGGTGCCACACAAAAGGTTGATACATAAAATGAGAATAATGGGGGATAGGGGAAAATATGTGCAAGTGGGTTGAGAGCTGGCTCAGGGATAGGAAACAAAGGATGGTTATTAATGGAGCACACTCGGACTGGGTAGCGGTTAGCAGTGGGGTACCACAGGGGTC